>NC_090938.1:719163202-719468992 GCF_040938575.1 Ambystoma mexicanum | reverse complement strand
CAGTGTCTGTCTGGGCTTGATACAGCAGTGTCTCAGCACTGCTCAGCGTCTGTCTGGGCTTGATACAGCAGTGTTCATTCACTGCTAAGTGTATCTCAAGGTGTGGTACAGCAGTGTCTCTCCTGGGCATTGGCCACTGTTTCTTTATGCTTGAGACAGCAGTGTTTCAGCACTGCTCAGTGTCTATCTGGGCTTGATACAGCAGTGTCTCAGCACTGCCAAAAGTGTCTGCCTGGGCTTGATACAGCAGTGTTTCATGCACTGCTAAGTGTATCTCAAGGTTTGGTACAGCAGTGCCTCTCCTCGACATTGCCCGGTGTCTCTCTGCTCTGAGCTTGGGACACCAGGGCCCAGTCTCTCGCTCTCTCTCTGCTTGGCACAGCAGTCTTTGCTGCAATGCTCATTGTTCCTGAAGATCTTCTTCGTCACAGTACTGTCACCCTTGGATACAGTTACGGAATTAGCGTAATACATAGGTCCGTCCTCACAATTGTTATTCAGCAAGGAACATGGGTCCAGTGATCTTGGGGTTGTTACTGCTGAGGGGAGGCTGTGACCCAGGTGATCGTCTTTGTCCCCAGAAGGGGATTTCCTTCCTATGAGGTCCTCTTGCATATTACCACCTCTGGGGGTATTATTGGGTAGCAGACTCACCCTCCCGGGACCCATAGGAAAGGGTTCCCCCTGGGGAGAAGTGATGACACCTGGAGTATCGTCGCACAACCCTTAGAGCTTGATCAGCAAATTACCCACCCTCTCGATATGCGTGTTCCTTATACTAAGAAAACAACTGCAGCCTCCCCAAAAAAGGGCAAACAAATAGTTCAATGATATGTCATTTGTGTTTCAAGGCGCGACAAGACAAGGGAGGACAAGACAAACGATCTTACTAGGCCATGTGTCATTCAGATTGTGCAAGTGCAGGGGAAGGGAGAGGGAGAAGTGCCGAGGAGAAGGCTGGGGGGGGTGCAGTCGGGGCAGCATTGCTCTGAGTAAGTGCAAGGAGGCAGGGCACTGTAGAGGTTACAGTTACAGCCACTAAGTGTGCGGTAAGCCCGGAGGCAGTGCAGGTGAGACTGATCACGGGGGGCTGGTACCCAGTGAGACTCTGAGGGTAGTCAAGCAACCAGTCAGTGCAGCAAACAGGTAGGTCAGCAGGGGAGGGTGAGAGAGAAAGCGGCAGAGAAAATTAAAGTCTTAAGCTGCTTCCTGAACTTCAGTTCATCCGTCTCAAGTTTGAGCGGGGCAGGGAAGCCATTCCAGAGGGAGTCACCTGCATAGGAGAGAGATCTACCCCCCACTCTCTGCATGGAGAAGCGTCTGACCCTTAGAGAGTTGGAGGTAGCTAAGCAAAAGAGCTCAGGAAGGAAGGTATTTTGGAAGAGAGAGTTAGATGTAAAGCAGGCTCCGGCCCCAGAAAGCCTTGTGGATGATGCAGAGGGTCTTGTACTTGATCCTTGCAGCCACCAGGAGCCAGTGTAGAGATTTCAGGGCTGGAGAGATACGGTCACTGGGCTTGAGGCCAAGGTTAAGTCCTGCAGTCCTGTTGTGGATTAGATGAAGAGGGCAGAGAGTAGAGGAAGGTAGATTGAGAAATAGGCTGTTGCAGTAGTCCAGCCTAGAGAGAACCAGGTCTCTGGAGACAGTGATGGCCTGGGCACTCAAAAGAGAACGACTAGAAAGCTAGAAAGAATTGAGGAGACCCCAATCTGAAGGCAATAAACTATTCTTCAAAATCCAAGCTGGAGGCTGCTACGTGCTGATTGAAAGGAAAAAGAAAGCTTACTCCAAAAACCTGTAGCATAGGATTCCGCTCCCAAACCTTCAAGATATTCTGGGTACTGAGCACCAGCCTCGACCTTCCACTACTTCAGTCCCATCATAAAATCTTTCAGAGAAACTACGAGCCATTTTCTAAAACAATCCACCCAATATGAGCCTTCTGACCCTCGAGTAACATGCTATTTCCCAATACCAAACATACCATTGCCCAAAGCCCCCCTCCTAGTACAGTGAGTAACTGCTTCTATCAATACCCTCTGGAAGACATAACCAAAATCGTCAAAATGATGACAGCGTCTGGCACTCAAGTTGCTCCCAGGCCTGCTATCATTGTCAAAGGTGTACCTCTACCTTACCCACTCCAACATAAGATTCGGAATAATACCCCCAGCATTTAAACTAGACTCTGCACCTACTAGACAACAACCAATCAGGTTTGCAACATTTCAGACTAATTTCAGCCTCGCAAGGAAAGATTTCCAAGGCCTTGGAAAGGAATAACTCTGCCATGTTGATCCTGCTGGACCTGTCGGCAGCATATGATATGGTAGAGCACGCTCTCCTCCTAAACCGACTCGCTCCAGTATGGGTTTAGGGCATTTGCCTGGCTGACGGGACAACTTTGATGAAATTGGGGGCATTGAGAACAACGCCCTCCACCCTGAAAATTGGTATTCTCTGGGGATCTACACCATCGCCCTGGATGTTTAACGACCAGCATCCAACCGCTCACTGCCATACTGCAGCTGTTCTCACCAACCTCGATACAAGACTGGATGCCAAGAAATCACCTATGGCTGAACTCAAGCAGAAGCGAAAACCTACGTTTAAAATTGCAAAAGCATTCTTGAGACCCCTTAAGGTGCAAGTTGATGCCTTTAAAATTGGTAATTCTGTCCAGCATCATACAGTCTCCATGATCATGTTATGTTGCAAGGTCAATCTATTGTGGTCCGTACGTTGAACTGGCTTCATTACAACTCTTTAAGAGCATGCACCTGAGCTAATGCAGAGATAGCCGAGACAGCTTAACCCAATTAATGCCATGCATCCCCACTTTTAAGGCCCCAGCAGCCAGTGATTTGAACCCCATCAGCCAAGAAAAATGGCCCAACTAAAACAGAGAGCTACTCGCAGCGGGGTTAGGCCACATAGAACCAGCTGCAGACATTGGTCTAAGCTCCTCTGAACATCCCTAAGCCTTTTAAATCAGCAGGTCCTTCAAAATATGTATCTGGAGTGGACAAGAGTGGAGTCCAAAGTGCAGTGTGTTTTGTGTTGAGGCAGAACAAGGACGCATGCCACTTGCTTGGTATTAGTGGGCATTTGATGATTAGTTGTTGGATTTCAACTCCTATAGGTTCTAGGGGATGAACTACACATAATAGGGATTGTCCTACAGCAAACGGTGCACACAGAGTACCACCTTAGGGCCCGATTCATGGAATCTTTTGCACAGTTCAAAGTGTACTGCTGAAAAGTGGCTTTGCACTGCCGGCACAAACCCTGATTCATGGAACTGTGCAAAGTGTATTTTTGCAGTGCATAGTCAGTGCCAAGTTCATTTTGTACTGCAAAAATGACTTTGCACTGCAAAAATACACAGTTCCATGAATCAGGGTTTGTGCCGGCAGTGCAAAGCCACTTTTCAGCAGTACAAAGCCACTTTGAACCGTGCAAAAAATTCCATGAATCAGGCCTTTAGTTGGTTCTGGTTCAAATCATGAAGTTTTGTGGGACAAGGGTGCGGGTGTTGTGCTCCCAGCTGTCCTGGGGGGCCTTTGCTGCTCGTTTGCTGTTCGTTGTGCAGGCCATGCAGGGCAAAGCCCACGGGGCAAGAGTGCGGGTGTTGTGCTCCCGCGTGGTGTTACGAGCCCGCAGAGCGGAAGGAATCGCCTGTCCCTTGGGATCTGCAGTGTATTCGCAGTGGTGCAGTACTCGTCTGGCAAGGTGGGAGTTGTGATGGGGGAGTCACACTGAAGTGCTAATAACTGCCTGGATTCGTCAACTAACCTGGCATGGCAGCCTCATTCATATTGGCTCAAATAGAGAGGGCCACCCCCTCACCCTCACCACGATGTTTCCTGGTGTTCACTGAAACGAGGTGGAAAATACTTACAGTTAAACGTAAATTGCCGGTGATGTCTCTTGCATCAGATGCCGTCTCTGACGGCGCCAAGGCACAGTCCCGTAGTTCCACCAGGGTCAGGGGGGAGGGGTGTCTCTTGCATCAGATGCCGTCTCTGAGGCGCCAAGGCACAGTCCCGCAGTCCCACCAGGGTCGCTGGGGAAGGATGTCTCTTGCATCAGATGCCGTCTCTGACGGCACAAAGGCACAGTCCCGTAGTCCTACCAGGGTCACAGGGGCAAGGGTGTCTCTTGCATCAGATGCCGTCTCTGAGGCGCCAAGGCACAGTCCCGCAGTCCCACCAGGGTCGCTGGGGAAGGATGTCTCTTGCATCAGATGCCGTCTCTGACGGCGCAAAGGCACAGTCCCGTAGTCCTACCAGGGTCACAGGGGCAAGGGTGTCTCTTGCATCAGATGCCGTCTCTGAGGCGCCAAGGCACAGTCCCGCAGTCCCACCAGGGTCGCTGGGGAAGGATGTCTCTGGCATCAGATGCCGTCTCTGACGGCGCCAAGGCACAGTCCCGTAGTCCCACCAGGGTCACGGGGAAGGATGTCTCTTGCATCAGATGCCGTCTCTGAGGTGCCAAGGCACAGTCCCGCAGTCCCACCAGGGTCGCTGGGGAAGGATGTCTCTTGCATCAGATGCCGTCTCTGACGGCGCCAAGGCACAGTCCCGCAGTCCCACCAGGGTCGCTGGGGAAGGATGTCTCTTGCATCAGATGCCGTCTCTGACGGCGCCAAGGCACAGTCCTTCAGTCCCACCAGGGTCATAAGGGAAGCCTATAAACTCATCAAAGAGATCAATGGTTTTCTTGCGAACAATCCTGGGAGCAATTTGGATGCTAATGGGAGTGAAACTACCAAATATAATACAGAAGGCAACCACCTTAAAAGCAATGGCATTAGCAGCACTAATCACAACAGCAGAGCAATTACATGCAGTGCAGGGGGGGGAGGGCCGGACCACAGTGCTTTTAGCCCTGACATCACCTCTGTGGATCTCTCTAGTCGAGGGGGCTTTGTTCAGGGCAAGGCAAACCGAAGGGCCCTCGAGCCAACTTCCTTCACTTTTACCCCCGCAACTGTGAAGAACTTCACAGCTAATAAGAAGCCAGGCAGTGCCAGATGCCAGTGAAAAGATGCCAGTGAATTGTAATGAGAAACACAATATCGCCAACGCGATTGCTCCATGTCTAGCCCAGGTACAGTTAAGACACTACAAGCCAGCATGCAGCACCCAGTCTCTCAATTACAAGGCTGCAGAGGGGAGTGTTGCTGTTTACGGCAGCGCCAAGCCCCCCACTACCATCTGCATCACCAGGAGCCCTTTAGGATTACAATGATGAGGTGCGTGCCATGTGTGATGCAAATGAGCACCAGTTGGATGCTTATACTCCCTGCTTGCCAGCCCTGGTCGCAATGTCCACTACCCCCAATCCGGACCAAGTGGACAAGGGCCCATTAAAGGGATGTAAATGCAATCTCGTTGTAAATGAATTCGCTTCCCTAAAGAAGCCGCTCCTGCTCATTCTCGAAGAACGTAGTGAAGGAGGAGGAATTATGGGGGAGTCTCAACCAAAAAAGGAGGGCAATTCAAGGGTCCCCCAGATACCAGCGGAGACAACCGACAGTGGTCGTATGACCCGCTTTAACTCAACCCACATTATTGTCGATAGTATTGGTTTTACCAATGCCCGGCCTGTAAAGAGGCCCCTGTTACCAGTTGACCGGGCATCTGCACTCAAAACTCAAGCCTAGACCATAAACGTGTTTGCTTACCCCAGCAGGTAGCATGTGGGCAAGCCGACCAGGGGTCGAGTCCCACTCTTTTGGATGAGAGGATGTGTGGAGGGGCAGGCTATGTTGCTCCCAAGCTGACTCACCATGTTACCAGCCACAGGGTCCTGAGATTGCAGCATGGGTATGGTGTGGAGTATGAAAAAATCAGAGGGGCCCGGAGGGGGAGGACGATATTTCTGCAAAGAGTTCCTAAAGTTGCCCCAGACCACTGAGAAACCAGGGAATCACTAATCAACAAGTGCAGCCATTGGTTTCCAGTGCTCTGTGGCTGGCGATCGCTAATTCGTGAAGATATCATTAGTCTCACAAGATTACAACACAATGTCAAGGCTTCACAAACCTAGTCTTCAAAGTACAACCCTGTTGTCTAGATGTTTTCTTCTGGGAAGGGTTTAGTAGCAGTTACTCAGTCTGGTCACTCCTTTAGGCTGCTCTGTTTTCACCTTGGGTCTCAATAATTCATCCAGGTTTCAAGCTTCATGGTTTTCTCTACAGGCTGTTCCACAGCCTTGCAACAATGACTTGTAGGCTTCTGCTTCTCCCAGCCCTTGTGTTACCCAGGGTTTACAGTACATTCCTCCCAGTCTTTGGGTTTGTCAGGATTCACAACGGGTCTCTCCCAGACTTTGGGTTTGTCAGGATTCACAACGGGTCTCTCCCAGACTTTGGGTTTGTCAGGATTCACAACGGGTCTCCTCCAGACTTTGGGTTTGTCAGGATTCACAACGGGTCTCTCCCAGACTTTGGGTTTGTCAGGATTCACAACGGGTCTCTCCCAGACCTTGGAGTTTTCCTTCAGCATGCATAGTGGTAATAGTGGTAATGGGTGTCTCCCCCCACATAGGGACCTAGTCAGGCAGCCAATGTTGTCACCTTCCTGCCATGGCTCAGGTCTTTCTCCCTTTTACCTGTGGATCACTGGTGGACAGCCTCAGCCATTCAATTCCCCCAGTGATTGGGAGATGTTTTTTTCAAGCATCCAGGCCAGACTCTCTGTCCAGGGCTTCCTGGGCAGCTTCCAGCCTGGCCTCTGAGTTTCTTCCAGATTATCCCATCCTTCCTTTAGGCAGTACTCCTTTCCTGGTTCCTTACTCCGGGGGGTTCTCCTTGTGTCAAGGGAGTACAAGTCGACATGTCAGCCTCCTCTGACCTTCTCTCATTCGCTGAACTTTCCCAGTCCCTTTTATATTCCCATGACTTCCAATGTTGTTCCTGCTAGGTTATTCCTCATTTTTGTTTGAAATCTCAAATCTGATTGGTTATTCCCTTGGGGTTCGTTAGTTGTATTACCGGTGGAGCTTTTGTTTTGGGTTATTACCTGATACATTTTATGATTGTTAAATGAGGGACGGTGAGGTTTTAAAAGTGTTTCTGGTGCCACCTTGGAATCCCTTTCTGCATGCTGGGTGGTTCCTCCACTCTACCAGGGATGAGGCAGCAGTGGGCGTGTATGAGAACAGAGTATGCAGGCCTTCTCTGGCGCGCTCTTTGTTAGGTAAGGTTCATACAATGGTTCTCCATCACACCCAAACACAACTGGTTTGCAGAATCTATGCTTTTCTCAATGACATGGCTGTTGTGCCCGGGCTGTGGGCGCCCATTGCAAGGCTTTTTGGTACTTGTAGTTCTGCAGGTCAATGTCCCACAGTGTGACCCCTGATGTTGTGTTACTGCGCCTGTGGGGCGCAAGCGAGCGGGCGGGATCCCTCATTAATGCCCTGGGTACACATTGGGTAGGGGCCAGACCAGGCCAACCCAGCCCTTGGTGACCCGCTTCTCACACATATAAGGATGGGGATTTCAGACGGCTCACCACATTTGTTAAAGTGCCCCCGGTGGCAACTGGGAGAATGCCATCCTATATGCTTTTGTTAAATTGCAGCGTATCTCATTAGGGGGCCTCATTAAAGTTCCACTAATCAGAAAAAGGCACAGCTCATTTAATCAAGAACACAAGGCTCTCTGTCCAGCTTTAGTTTGTGGCCAAGGTATGATCTAGATCACTATGGGGTCTGAGTAAAGCTGGTTAAAGGCAGGAGCCGGGGCAGTTAATTAAGCTGCCCAGAACTGTAGGATTAGGAGGGAGAGAAGGGGTCATTGGGGGGCTTCTGTTATTCAGTGTCAATCTTCACTTCGGATCATCCCACTCTGTGCTGTTAGTGGGATTTTCATCATAATACATTGTTCACTCTCAGGCTATTTATGAGAGTCTGAGGTAATGGAAGGAGTTCACTGTTTCAAGGACTTTGCTGCTAGTGCTGGATGTTGGCCCCTTGCCTTCCTGGCTCATTTATCAGATCATAATTTTCTTAGACTTAATTTAAACTTCTCAGTTCTACCCACCTCCTTCTCCCATCCCCAGGTGTACCAAGCCATCGAAGATTTGCCTGGC
The DNA here is from genome assembly GCF_040938575.1 of Ambystoma mexicanum. Classification (NCBI taxonomy): domain Eukaryota; kingdom Metazoa; phylum Chordata; class Amphibia; order Caudata; family Ambystomatidae; genus Ambystoma; species Ambystoma mexicanum. The sequence goes on along the minus strand of NC_090938.1, from coordinate 719,460,890 downwards.
TTTCTGAGATGGATGGGGTGATGTTAGGTGGTGGGCACAGGAGTGTGTGTGTGTGTTCTGATAAATCAGTAATATTCCCACAGAAAATGCGGGCCATTAGATGGATCAGATGCAGCAGCAGGAGAGCACGTTGTGGCATTTCGCGTAGAGGTTGGAGGAAAGAGGGAGCTGGGACTACTGTACAGCAGATTATAGTTGTCGGTCCGGAGAGGGTCCTTTTCCCTCTAAATCTGAAGGGCAGAGGTTGTGCAGCGGGAAGCGTAAAGGAAGAAGGCTTTCCCCCATGTGAACCGAATTGCAGAGACTGCGCAGCAGGAAGCGTGCAGGACACTGTGGCTGGGGCCTGGTGTGTACCCAAGGGTCTCTGGAGCAAGCCGAGCTAACTACTCAACTGGTGAGAACGAAGGCAACTTCAGCGAGAAAGTGTGTCCGTTCGGAGAAGCCACAGTAGTGGAAGTAATATTCCCACAGAAAACCTGACCTAGGACCCTTCTCAAGTGGCCAGGGAAGGGCAGACGCTTCCTGATCCGACCCTGGTGGTGGTGTTCTGCCGAAGGATCACATGGTAAGGGGGGAACAGATCGGAGAACCTGGGAAACTCCCTTGTTTAATTTTCCCAGAAATCCCACACTTCTAATGGCTTATCGCAGAGTGGAAGAAATAAGATTTTTTTTTGTTGGGGACTTCAAGACCCATAATTCCCTGTACAGGGACGAGGAAGAGGGCTCAAGAGCAATGTTGCAGGAGTGTTCAGCTTGTTAAGGCAAATGACCCACACCTGAGGGAAGCAGAGAGGCTTAAAAGGCACCCTCAGATGTGGGCCATTAGATGGATCAGATGCAGCAGCAGGAGAGCACGTTGTGGCATTTCACGTAGAGGTTGAAGGAAAGAGAGGGAACTGGGACTACTGTACAGCAGATTCTAGTTGTCGGTCCGGAGAGGGTCCTTTTCCCTCTAAATCTGAAGTGCAGAGGTTGCGCAGCGGGAAGCGTAAAGGAAGAAGGCTTTCCCCCATGTGAACCGAATTGCAGAGACTGCGCAGCAGGAAGCGTGCAGGACACTGTGGCTGGGGCCTGGTGTGCACCCAAGGGTCTCTGGAGCAAGCCGAGATAAGTACTCAACTGGCAAGAACGAAGGCAACTTCAGCGAGGAAGTGTGTCCGTTTGGAAGAAGCCACAGCAGTGGAAGTCCTGCAGCACAGCACGGTAAAGGGTCGAAGACTGAAGCCTATGAGTGTTACCCACCATTCTAATCCCTTGCGCGTACAAATGCATGCAACAGGTAGCAAAGGAGAATCACTTGCATGCCAGTGAAAATTGCTGTTAATCCGACCGATGATTGTCGGGCAAAGAATGCAATAATAGCAGCTCTCAAGCATAAGTGAAACTGCCGGAATGGTACTAATTGAATATTAAACTAAAGACAACAGCTGAAATACTAATTGGGTGCCTACAAGTGATTCTAAAGTGAAGGCTAATTGAAGAAAAAGCCGGCAAAAACATTGCAGCACTGAACCTGAGTCATTGAAATTTAATAATTGTGAGTTCCGCAGAAAAAAATAAGCATTGCCCAAAGCCAAGAGTGGTGCAAGCACTGTCCAAAGCCAAAAGACACTAACAACTAGGCATATAGCTAATGTCTAATATAAGACTAATGGGGGAGATCCCAAAATCCATTCCTAATGCGGAGTGGATACCTACCTTGGTTTTGGGAAAGACAAATAGTTACTATAGAGAAAGGTAGGAGAACGGTTTTGGTCAACAGTTATACCCTATTAAGACGAACTACATGCGTATTTCACAAAAATATATTTATTTTAATAATTTCTGCATAAAATGTCTCATTAAATGGAGAAAAAAATACATATTCATTACATTCATCATCACACTCTAGGAATAGAGTTGATTCTAATAAAGACAAAGCACATACATACAATAATTCTTAAAAACAGATAAGCAGCAAATGTATATCTCTCATTGGTAAATAGATCGGCCTATAGGACAAATGCTATTAGGACACGGTTTTAGATCATTTACAATCTCTAGATAATTATGAATAGTCTAGATGCATAGTATTAATTCTAGACTATAGACTCGACATGTTTCAGTCCTCTTGATGGTGGTGGGACTTTCTTCAGGAGTAATCAATAGTGATTTTTAGAGTAAATGCATTGCTGTTATAAAAGTCTTCTTTTAATGTGGCTTCACTCAGTATTAAGAAGGGTAACTGTTGACAAAAAACCAAGGAACAAGAATCAGCACTTGTGCTCGTATTCTTTAAACACTATGAATGTGTGTGGGCAAATTTCAGCGGTAAACCAAATTTGCCTGAATTCCCATGTGTCGTAGAGCCCTCTAAGGAAGGAGAAATGCCCACAATAGTTGGACAGTTTTCTAGTAAGAAGACAATTTCTTCTATGGGTTCCTATGAAAAAATTCATAAAAATAGAAGGATCAATGGAAACGGCCAGGTTATCTATATCAGTGCTCTGGAAATGCTTGATCATAGGTTCACAATATATGACCCCATATAGAGTGGCAATTCTTTTTAAAAAAAATACTTTTACTAAACAGGTTTTCTTGTTGACACTGCTAAATTGTTTGGAGACATATTGTTTCTTTTTGGGGCTAGAATTTCTTACCTTTGTATGATGAGTCTGGTGAATCTGGGTCTCTTTAGTTCAGTTAGTTCAGGTATCAATTCCCGTAGTTACAGGTGTTAATAGTGTAAATCTGTCAGTGAACAAATCATACATAGACTATGGTCAAAGACCGTTTTTTAATGACAGTTTTTTTTAAAAACTGTTCAGAATTTTAAATAGTCCGGATGTATATATAATTCTACGTCTCTATGGTTGTTGTGAACGTTTTTTGTATATTATTGTCATCTCTCTTTGGCAGTAGTCTGTGGCTTTTAAAAACATCTATCCGGCGTTTAGGCAAAGGCTCCCGCTTACCTATGGTTCCAGCACGGTCTCTATTAAGTACTCGCGGCGATATAGTTTTGCTCAGTTGGTCTTGTTTCCCGTCATGAGCTTTCTGTTAGTGGGGCTCCATTAGTGTGACTGAGTTCGAATCAATGCCGGAAGACGCCGGTTATGCGTCGTGTACGGGCGCCATCATGGGAGGTTCTAGTTATCAGAATTCTGGTCCTTTATTAGTGTTTGTCGTTGTTTTGCCGAACTAACCATTTGATTAGTGTAGCGTAGATCTTTTGGGTGGAAAAACAGATTTTGCATCTCAACTCGGGTGTATTCAGTTTTTAGACTGTGAATGTTCACACTTAAGCTATTTATTAAGCACCTGAGCGGTTACTGCCATTTTTATATTCTTAGTTCTGCAGACTTCAAATGTTCTCTCATAGTTGGGTCTCTCACGGGGCATAGAACTCAGATTTTTAACCATTCTATAGATTCATTTAGCCCTTCTTTATCACTTTTTGTCATAAAGATTAACCTTTGTTCTTTTTTGAATAATATTTTACTCTTAATGTTGTGGTTATTGCCCTGTACTGTCAGGAGTACTGTCCATTTAAAACTTTCAAAATGATGATTGTTTTCAGTGAAATGTTTAACTAATGGAGCTGTTAGAACCTTGTTTTTTAAGCAACTCTTGTGTTCAAGCATTCTAACTTTTACCTTTCTGTTAGTTTTTCCTATGTAGTCTTTATTACATGGGCATGTGATCATATAGATCACGTATTCTGAGTTGCAGTTTGTCATCTGTTTTTGTTGCCACGGTTTCGAAAGGCCTATGTTAACTTCTTTAGTTTTTTTGTAAGTTTACATACTGCACAGTGCCCACATGGATAGTGACCATTTATTGGTGCAAGGCCCCAGGAGCAGGTCAGGCTGTTAGTAGTTGGTATTTTTTCTCTTAGTTCGCTACTGCTTACCCGATTTCTGATGGTAATGGATTTTTTATAAGCAAACATTGGTATCTGTACTCCTGAATTTGAATCTTGGAAAATTTTCCAGTGTTTTTTTTACAATTTGGCTAATTCTCAGACTAAGGTTAGTAGATGTGTTAACACATACTAATTGATCTCTTTGAGGCTGTTTGGTTTTCTCTTCTAGAAGTGCATCTCGATTATTATTGGCTGCCCTTTTTGCTGATTTTTTAATCAGTTTTTTTGGGTAGCCCCTTTGTTTTAATTTGGATGTTAAAATCTTCGCCTCTTCTTCAAATGCTGTTATGCGACTACTGTTTCTCTTAAGGTGCAAAAATTGACCATAGGGTAAATTGTTTCTTAAATGTTTACCATGATGACTTTCGTAATGTAGGAGAGAATTTTTTTCAGTTGTTTTATGAAATGGTTTCACTAGTAGCTTTCCATTCTCATGAAAAATAGTTAGATCTAAGAAATCAATTGATAGTTTTTGAATATTCATAGTGAATTGGAGATGTCGATTACAATTACTAAGCCAATTTTTCTTTTTTTTTTTATTGAATATAGTTGAATGAACAACTTTTTCAATCTTTAAACAAATTCATTTAGAATTACATACAAAATTCAACGTTAACATTAAAAGAGAAACAACAAAACATTTGGATAAAAAAAAAATGAAGTACAGTAATTAGTCCAAATAGGTAAAACATAGTATCTAAAACAATTCGGACTTAATATTAAAATTTGAAACAATATAAAATCAATTCAAAAGTGGACAGAGCTTTAAAAGCAATTCAAAAGGGAGAATCTTTGAAAAATAGAAGAAAAGAAAAGGGCCTAAACCAATAACGCACTTAAATAAATCAATATGTTCTTTGATTGGGGACATCAAACATATCATAATATTCCACAGATTCATTTTAACATTTGTATATATGTAGGTTTCATCATCATTTAACATAAAATTCTTTTATCAGTTTCTAATGGGCCCTTTACAGATTTAGTTGCCTAAAACTTACATGCAGTTGTCATATTTATAGCTCTAAATGTTGATCGACACGCCCTTGAGTTTCGACATAATGGCCTCCAAAAAATTATGGGTGGCAATGCGAAGGCTCATTGAATTGGTAGACAAAAGTAGCGACCAACAAGTTTCAGGGCTTAGTTCACCAAGATAGGATAGATGAGGTTCAAAAAATGTTGTTCCTAGATTAGTTAATGCTGGACAAGCAGATACAACATGCTGGAGTGTTTCTTTAACTCCCTCAACCTCACAAAAGGTACAACAGTTTTTATTAGCCGGTAACAACTTTCTTCTAACCAAAACATCTCTGGTTGGAAAGAGATTAAATCGCAGCCGTAAGATAGTTGACCTTAACTGCAGAGAGGGAGCTTGTTTTAGATATGGGGCCAGCGTTCCTCGAGTTTTGTGTTTATAGGCTAGCATTTTGAAGTCTTTATATGATAAACACCCCATTCTTGTATCAATCCAGTCAGATCTGTACAATTCTTTTTTTGCCTTTTTTGGTTGACCAATAAGCATTTCTAGGGACAAATCAATTCTTGCCAAGATGTTGAAAATCTGAGCCATCCATGTTTTTACAAAGTGATGGTCCGAGGTTAACATATAATGAGATAGAGATGCCAATATAGTGTTGAATTATCACAGATGAGACATTTCCGAAACAAGGCACATAATTTCCAATGGTATTCAGCACTCAATGGTGTCAAACCTAATTCAAATCTTAACCAAGGACCTGGAACACAATTAGGAAGTTGTAATACAGCTCGCTAGTATTTTGCCTCTGATTTATGCAAGCTTTCTGAACAAACGATTTTTTTTGTTTCAAGGCCATATAATATAGTTGGGACTACTTTCTGTTTCCAATATGTTATGGCCGGGCTAATCGTACATTTTCCAAATTCGTGCAGAATAATTTTAGTTTGTGAGATAGCAGACTTGACCTTATGGTCCAACATGATTGAGTGCGAATCGACAGGTGAGGAGCCGTCAAACAAGATTCCCAGGTATAAATATGTTGGAACAACTTCAACAATTCTGTTATCGATTCTCCACTCAAAAGGTCTTCTTTTGGTGGACCTTGGGGCATAAACAACCACTTGTGTCTTATTTAGGTTGATTATCAACTCATTCAATGTTAAATATTCATGAAGAGCAGCCAGAAGTTTTTGTAGGCCTATGGGCGTCTTGGATACCAACACTAAGTCATCGGCGTACCACAGGGCTTTGATAGGGGTACCATTCATTTTTGGCGAATCTGAGATCACATCAGAAAAAATGTATTTAACGTCTTGTATAAAGAAATTAAAAATAGCCGAGGCCAACACACAGCCTTGTTTCAACCCCCGAAAAGTTGGAATTGCACTTGACAGAAGGCCTGACAGTCAGACGGATCATGATGGAGGTCGATGAGTGTAAGGCATGTATAATGTCAGATATGGTTTTAGGACAATTAGCTAGATGTAGTTTGTTCATCAGTCTGGTTCTAGATACAGAATCAAAGGCTGTGTGAAGGTCAACAAATGCAAAATACTTTGACTGTTTAGAGGACTGTGCTTGGGCTTTCAAGGCATTAAGGGTTAGTAAATTGACAGATGTACTCAAACCGGCTACAAAGCCCGTTTGGCAAGGTTCTCGCTGTTGATAGGTCTCAGTCCAACGCGAGAAATCCCGTAAGACAAGGCGAGCAAAAATCTTCCCGGGAGCATCGAGAAGGGCAATGGGACGATAGCTCCCCGGGGATTCCCTATCGCCATTTTTAAAAATAGGAACCAGTATAGAACTTTGCCATGATGTTGGAATTTTTTTGCAACAGATAATATGATGAAATAAGTTGTTCAAAATCAATGCCCATTCCGTGGGGTTCTGCTTAAACATAAAATTGCTTAGCCCATCCGGCCCTGCAGCACGAGAGGAAGAAGACTTTTTAATTAAACCCTCAACTATAGTGGGTGAGCACTCCAAATTCCGGTGATTCGGTGTAGTAGATATATACTTAAAATCTGCATACATCGGGTCAGAGTACAAATTCAGGAAGTGCTCAAGCCACTGAGATTCAGTGACTCCACATAATTGTAGGTTCAGTTGAGATGGAGAAACCGCACTATTAAGTAAGGACCATATTTGGGCTGAATTTTTGTTATTTGCAGCCGCCAGAAAGGCTTCACCATCCTGCTTATATAAAGTAGCCCTTATAAAGCGGCACCAGTTTCTATACTGACATTTAATTCTCTGTTGTGTCACATGTCGAGTACCCAAAGGCATTTTTCGTGTAGCTCTTATGGCTTTTCTGTAGTCACGTTTTGCTTGTTGCATAGTTTGGTCAAAATGATGTTTGTGTACGCGAATATCATATGATTTGTCAGCAAACATTGTACCAAAGCTTGGAAGGATATCTGTATAGAAATCCTTTTTAGTGATGAGCAATCCTTGAGTAGCAAGCTCAAGATCATAGAGGGATGCAGGGGTCCATTTAAAGCGGGTTCTCGCAGTTTTGACGGTTAAGACATGTTTTGACCATCGTTGAGACGATGTTGTAGAATCAAGAAGGCCCTCCCATTCAAAAGTTATCATGTGGTGATCACTGATGGTCTGAGTTATAACTTTCAATTGAGTAGCCTTATGAAAAAGGCTATCAGATACGAATACATAGTCAATAATTGACTGGGATTTTCCTCTTTCCCAAGTTGCACTGGCCGGAATATCGCCTGAGATAGCACCATTAGCCAAATATAGATTATGATCTTTCACAAACTTTAACCATCTTCTGGTCTCACGCTTCTGACTAGGTGTTTTCGGGCTAATACAATTAAGATTTAGATCCCCAACCATCAATATGTCACTCACAGAGTTGTCACAAGCTATTAATTCCAGCATTGCAGTCAGATCCTTATAAAAGGTGTTCTCAGTCATTCCCAACGGATTACGGTATAGATTTATTAAGGCCAAAGATAGCACAGAGCTTTTGATTTTAACTAATTGGATGAAGTTGTTGGGAGAGGCCCATTGAGTGATCCTTAATCCTTTGCTCATTTTTACCGCCACTAAAAGGCCAGATTTGGTCTCCCTCTGGAGGCCGTAGAAGCTGGGAGCAGAATAACATCGTGATCATCCCATGTGGGAGTAATCACCATCCAAGTTTCCTGCAAGGCCACAATATCATATTTATTAATGTTGGACGAACCTGCCCATTGCAAATCGGAGTGGCCTCTCGTGTTCCATGAAAGTAAACTATATTTTACCTGAGGTTGTTCGATTAATGGTTATGTTTCGAAGTTACTGGAAGTAAATTTGTTTGGAATTTGTGCTGGACCACAATAGGAACAGAGACATTCAGAGGAGTTTTGCGACACAATTGGAGAGGGCACAGATGGTTCAGACTCTTTCGCTTCTTCGATCAACCGCTCCGGATTTTGGGCAATAAGGAAGCCCATTTTAAAGAGTGCCATTTTTTCCTTCCAGATCGAATTTATAACTAGCCCAGATTTGATCCAGAGACGTACAATTGCGAGATTTTGGTTACAAACAAATTCGACCTGATCAATATCATTTGACGCAATATCCTGGAGATTGCTTACGTCCCCAAAGATGTTTAGGACGCTAGCCCCGCATAGATCGTATTGTTCATGGGGCGCATCTCTACATTTTAAGATTAAAGAGTGACAATTTGCAAATGTATTGCCATTCGTCTGCTTACGTTTTTTCACACCTTGTTTTCTGGGTGTGGGGGCGGAAGCCATGTCCTCATTTCTTTTGGTGGAGCCAACCTCAGCTGCAAAACTTACTTTTTTCCAACCACCCAAGTGTTCACTTGGAGGATTTTGCACAATATTCATGGGGTTAGAATTAGTATGTATTAGGTGAGTAAGTGTTTGCAAATTCAAATTGGAACCATTTGCAATATTAGCAGAGGGGCATAATGCTGGACGTTCATTCAAATATGCCTCTACAGCCACCTTTATAGCTGACATCTGTTCTTGTAATTCAAACTGACTAGTAGATTGCCTCCCCGTTGGACATCCTACAATAGATTGACCATGTTAAGTATTCAAGGCAATATTCATCGGAATTTGTGAAGGATTAGAAGAGGCGGGGTTAGACGGCAAATTCCTATTATCTGATTCATTAATTAAATCAATAATTTCTGACAGAGGAGCATGTTCAGTTGGAGCGTGGGGTGTCATTGGATTCACAACGGGTACTGAGCCCACACCAATGGAGACAGTGGATTTAGAGATGGAAGGTACTGGGATATTGTTTGGGACATCAAACACGCAAACTGGTGATGAGGTTTGCAAGACCACCTGACGTTGACTATTCATCACATCCTTCTTTTTAGGTCTAATTTTGGATTTTGCCTTTGTTAAGCGAGCGCTGCGGACTTTGGCTATTTTCTGCAAGTCAACAAGTGAAACAAAAGGCTGTCTGGTAATACCCGTATTTGTTTTTGCTATTTGCTTTGGACTCCTGTCGAGATTGATCCAAGAGTCATTTATAGACGCACAGTCAGGGGCAGGAGATGTTACAGGGCGAATGATATTTTCAAAATAGGGTAACGCCGAATTAGGGACGGCAGGCTTCTTAGGTTCTTGTGTAATAATCATAGGCTGATCAGGACCTACAGCCATGTCAACCTTGCTACTACACTTTGGGAGCGATTGGATAGTATCTGACAAGCTCGCGATTCCTTCAGCCAGCTGCTGTATTTGGAAAGCTTGAGATGATGTTTTTTGATCAAGAGATTCAAACAGTTTATGCAAACTGGCTAGTGTAGTATTTACGGCTGCAAACGTGATCTCAATTAGAGCCAAATTTTCTGTTGGGTTTGCAGAAGTATTAATTGGTAGACAACGTCTGGGCGTGGGTAATAAAAAGGAATCATGTATAGAATTAATAGTTGAGCCCATGATGCCTTGATTTGCTGCCCCAGACGACAGGTCTTCATGGGATTTATTTATTTTTTCATCATTAACGTGTAAGGATATGTTAGACACATCAGAGAAATCCGGTAAGTCATGCCCTTGGCTAGACACCTCAAAAACTGTGGCTAACGGACACACCATTGGCAGAACATTTCTTACTTCTTGACATATCGACTTAGATTGCATGTTTGCTAATATGGTATTATCTGAGACGATAGGCAAACAATTAATAGGCTCAAGTCCTACAGGCATTCTTGATACAGTACTTACGGCGTTAGCCTTGGGCGTTGTCAACGTGAGCAAGGGCGGCACATTAGAGATTTCCTCAGATATACATTCTTTACGTTTCGCACAGAAAGTGCGGATATCTCTGTTTTCAAGTGGTGTTCGAAGAATGGGAGTCAGGATAATAGACTTTTTGGAAATACGGGCTAATTTCCTTTGTTTTGGAGTTGTTAAGTCAGTATTTCCTGAAATGCTTATGCCGTTACCTGTATCCGGCATGTTTGTCTTTAGAGTATACGGACAAAAAAGCATGAATCAATGGTGTATTCTTTGTAATGAGTGCGTATAATATGGCTAACCATGCAATCCCCACAAGGTTTTGTGACTTGTTAGTCTCAACTTATTCGCACTCAAAGACCATAAAGTGCAACACACAAATAGCCTTTCCTACTCCCTACTCGCAACGCCGCGGCGAAGCGGCAAAGCGGGACTTAACCGGGACTTACTCCGGTGCGCGCGCGCAGTGCGCGCGCTGTTGCAGTTTTATAGCGCCGCCCACAAAAGTGCAAGCAAAGCCTAGAAAAGAAAAACACAGTAAATATAAAGTCCAAATATACTACTTTCAAACGTAGTATACTGCTGTTCAGAATCACCTTCTGGAGGCTGTAGTATAAATGTCCAAAATTTAAACGTTGATACAGCAAACACAAGGAGTCCAAGTGAGCAGCAACCGCATGTAGCGGCAAAGCGGGACTTAACCGGGACTTACTCCGGTGCGCGCGCGCAGTGCGCGCGCTGTTGCGGTTTTATAGCGCGGCCCACAAAAGTGCAAGCAAAGCCTTCTGGAGGCTGTAGTATAAATGTCTAAAAGTTAAACGTTGATGCAGTGAACACAAGGAGTCCAAGTGAGCAGCAACAGCATGTAGCGGCGAAGCGGGACTTAACCGGGACTTCCAAATTAGGAAGTCTTCTGCTTTTTCTGCTGTGCCTGTCCATAACATTAAGACATCATCAATGTATCTCGCCCACGATAGTATGTTGGGCGAGAACGGGCTCTGTGTGTAAATACATTTTTTCTCAAAATATTCAACAAATAAATTTGCTAAACTGGGTGCCATAGTGGCTCCCATGGCCGTTCCTTCGATTTGTTGAAAGAATGTACCTGAGAATTCAAAGTAGTTTTGTGTAAGAGCTACTTCCATACACCACAGAATAAACGAGCTAGGAACTGGATCGTTGTCTAGTCTGGTGAGTCTACGAACCCACTCCAATTGAAAAACAACTATTAAATAAAGGCCTAGGATATGTTATCTCTAATAAACATGACCCTTTTGTATTTCGCACTGACTTCTTTAAATTCATGAGAAAAATTAGACTCAAAGAATTTTTCGTGAACTTACCCAAAAATTCTAATTTGAGTATGACTAATCATTCTGGACTCAAGAATCCTTCTACTTTTTGTCCTCCAACCTATGCTCTTTCGCCCGAGTCAATCTTGTTTGAGAAAAGAGTTTTAACAGAAGTCAGTAAACTTGAAAAACTAGAAATACCAATGTACCAAAATCTAACCACATTAGAAAAAGAAGCTAAGGAGTCTCTAGCATCGAATGAAGATATCATAATCAAAAGAGCGGATAAAGGGGGAGCTATAGTTATGCTCAATAAAAAGACTACATAGAAGAATGCCAGAGACAACTTGATAACACAGAATACTATACTAAACTATTAACTGATCCAACTAATGAACTAAGAAGTTTAATTGACTTGAAAACAACTAAAGCTCATGAGAGATGCTGGATCAGCAAACAAGAATGGCTTTTTCTCAATAACCCTGAACCAACTATCCCAAAATTCTATTTTCTACCGAAAATACATAAGTCCTTAGTAAAACCACCAGGTAGACCAATAGTTTCAGGGATTAACTCAATTCTTGAGCCCCTGTCTAAATTCGCTGACCATTATTTAAAAGGCTATGTGGTCAATATGAAATCCTTTTTAAAAGACACAAAAGAAGTGATAAAGAAGTATGAAAACTTACCTTACGACCCAGAGAGCTCCTATCTAATAGGCTTAGATATAGTCTCCTTATATACAAATATTCCCCAACAGGCGACTCTGGAAACCATCGAAGAAATACTGCTCACCAGACTAGACAACGATCCAGTTCCTAGCTCGTTTATTCTGTGGTGTATGGAAGTAGCTCTTACACAAAACTACTTTGAATTCTCAGGTACATTCTTTCAACAAATCGAAGGAACGGCCATGGGAGCCACTATGGCACCCAGTTTAGCAAATTTATTTGTTGAATATTTTGAGAAAAAATGTATTTACACACAGAACCCGTTCTCACCCAACATACTATCGTGGGCGAGATACATTGATGATGTTTTAATGTTATGGACAGGCAAAGCAGAAAAAGCACAAGACTTCCTAATTTGGCTTAATAATTGTAGTCGACATCTCCAATTCACTATGAATATTCAAAAACTATCAATTGATTTCTTAGATCTAACTATTTTTCATGAGAATGGTAAGCTACTAGTGAAACCATTTCATAAAACAACTGAAAAAAATTCTCTCCTACATTACGAAAGTCTTCATGTTAAACATTTAAGAGACAATTTACCCTATGGTCAATTTTTGCGCCTCAAGAGAAACCGCAGTCGCATAACAGCATTTGAAGAAGAGGCGAAGATTTTAACATCCAAAAGGGGCTACCCAAAAAACTGATTAAAAAATCAGCAAAAAGGGCATCCAATAATAATCGAGATGCACTTCTAGAAGAGAAAACCAAACAGCCTCAAAGAGATCAATTAGTATGTGTTAACACATTTACTAACCTTAGTCTGAGAATTAGCCAAATTGTAAAAAAAACACTGCAACATTTTCCAAGATTCAAATTCAGGAGTACCGATGCCAATGTTTTCTTATAAAAAATCCATTACCATCGGAAATCGGGTAAGCAGTAGCAAACTCAGAGAAAAAATACCAACTACTAACAGCCTGACCCGCTCCTGGGACCTTGCACCAATAAATGGACACTATCCATGTGGGCACTGTGCAGTATGTAAACTTACAGAAAAATCTAAAAATGTTAACATAGGCAATTCCAAACTGTGGCAACAAAAACAGATGACAAACTGCAACTCAGAATACGTGATCTATATAATCACATGCCCACGTAATAAAGACTACATAGGAAAAACTAACAGAAAGGTAAAAGTTAGAATGCTTGAACACAAGAGTTGCTTAAAAAACAAGGTTCTAACAGCTCCATTAGTTAAACATTTCACTGAAAACAATCATCATTTTGAAAGTTTGAAATGGACAGTACTCCTGACAGTACAGGGCAATAACCACAACATTAAGAGTAAAATATTATTCGAAAAAGAACAAAGGTTAATCTTTATGACAAAAAGTGATAAAGAAGGGCTAAATGAATCTATAGAATGGTTAAAAATCTGAGTTCTATGCCCCGTGAGAGACCCAACTATGAGATAACATTTGAAGTCTGCAGAACTAAGAATACAAAAATGGCAGTAACCGCTCAGGTGCTTAATAAATAGCTTAAGTGTGAACATTCACAGTCTAAAAACTGAATACACCCGAGTTGAGATGCAAAATCTGTTTTTCCACCCAAAAGATCTACGCTACACTAATCAAATGGTTAGTTCGGGCAAGCAACGACAAACACTAATAAAGGACCAGAATTCTGATAACTAGAACCTCCCAAGATGGCGCCCGTACACGACTCATAGTCGGCGTCTTCCGGCGTTGATTCGGAAATCAGTCACACTAATGGAGCCCCACTAACAGAAAGCTCAGGACGGGAAACAAGACCAACCGAGTGAAACTATATCGCCACGAGTACTTAAAAGAGACAGCACTGGAACCATAGGTAAGCGGGAGCCTTTGCCTAAACGCCGGATAGATATTTTTAAAAGCCACAGACTACTGCCAAAGAGAGATGACAATAATATACAAAAAACGTTCACAACAACCATAGAGACGTAGAATTATATATACATCCGGACTATTTAAAATTCTGAGCAGTTTTTTTAAAAAAACTGTCATTAAAAAACGGTCTTTGACCATAGTCTATGTATGACTTGTTCACTGACAGATTTACACTAGTAACACCTGTAACTACGGCAATTGATACCTGAACTAACTGAACAAAAGAGACCCAGATTTACCGGACTCATCATACGGAGGTAAGAAATTCTAGCCCCAAAAAGAAACAATACGTCTCCAAACAATTTAGCAGTGTCAACAAGGAAACCTGTTTAGTAAAAGTCTTTTTTTTTAAAGAATTGCCACTCTATATATCTGACTAATGGGGTCATATATTGTGAACCTGTGATCAAGCATTTCCAGAGCACTGATATGGATAACCTGGCCGTTTCCATTGATCCTTCTATTTTTATGAGTTTTTTCATAGCAACCCATAGAAGAAACTGTCTTCTTACTAGAAAACTGTCCAACTATTGTGGGCGTTTCTCCTTCCTTAGAGGGCTCTACTACACATGGGAATTCAGGTAAATTTGGTTTACCGCTGAAATTTGCCCACACACATTCATAGTGTTTAAAGAATATGAGCACAAGTGCTCTTGTTCCTTTTGCTTCTTGTTCCTTTTGCTTCTTGTTCCTTGTGCTTCTTGTTCCTTTGGTTTTTTGTCAACAGTTACCCTTCTTAATACTGAGTGAAGCCTCATTAAAAGAAGACTTTTATAACAGCAATGCATTTACTCTAAAAATCACTATTGATTACTCCTGAAGAAAGTCCCACCACCATCAAGAGGACTGAAACATGTCGAGTCTATAGTCTAGAATGAATACTAGACTATTCATAATTATCTAGAGAGTGTAAATGATCTAAAACCGTGTCCTAATAGGATTTGTCCTATAGGCCGAACTATTTACCAATGAGAGATATACATTTGCTGCTTATTTGTTTTTTAAGAACTATTGTATGTATGTGCTTTGTCTTTATTAGAATCAACTCTATTCCTAGAGTGTGATGATGAATGTAATGAATATGTATTTTTTTCTCCATTTTATGAGACATTTTATGCTGAAATTATTAAAATAAATATATTTTTGTGAAATACGCATGTGGTTCGTCTTAATAGGGTATAACTGTTGACCAAAACCGTTCTCCTACCTTTCTCTATAGTAACTATATAGCTAATGTCAACAGGAAGAGATGGGGCTAGTGCAATGTCTTAAAAGGGTGAAGCTTGTTGATTGTGATTTTTCCATAAAAGTAAAGCTGGCATAAAAACTCACATTGCCAAAGCCAAAAGGAGGAAAGGTAGAATCACATCCTTAAGGGTATTTTGGTTATTGGTGTTGCAGAAGGACAAGAGTGGCAAACAAGCTGCCCTTCTGGAAGGTGAATGTTCAGATAAAGAGTGTCTTGCTTACATGAAAGTTTTGAGGAGCACTTATATGAATCTGGTCCTTTCTGAAAAGTTGTTGAAAAGCATAAAACTGCAAACAGCCGAAGCTGTTGTTAACTTGTGGTTGTTGGTAGATGTGGAACTTCAGAAGCACGACTGTGAAAAACTCTCGGGCAGGCGAGTAGACCCTTGTGGTGAATCCTTTTAGAAGTGGGCCTGGGATGAGAGAAAACCAGGTACAAGTGGAAGTGCTGTGAAGGTGTCCTGACAAAGATACAAACTGTGATTTATGCTGTTAAAGGTAGTGCTGAGAGATGCTGGTGTTAAAAAGCTGTGTTTCTTTGAATCTTTTAAGTTGTAGCAGATCATATCATTGATGCTATTTGATGGACTGAAAATAACCATTCAAGGAAGAACAGTGATATTGCTTTTGTTGAACATTGGATTAATAGAACTTTCTTTTGACCAGATGAAAGTGCAAAGAACTATGTTGGAACTTTGTTATAAACCCAGATTTCCTTGTGACTTTTTGTTGAACTTTGGAACTGAGTCCAACTTAAAACCTGAGGAAGCAGAGTTCACCCAGGTTATAAAGAGGGACTGTGAATACTTAATAAATGCAATCATCATTGTTGTGAATTGCCATATATTTTCTTATGTGTTATATGTACAAGTGTGAGGGACAGAATCCTTTTGTTAGAGTGTTTCCTTTAGTTTACTACAGGCAGGGAAATCCTTGTCAGGGTAGGGATAGTGAGGCGTTTATTGAAACCTATGATTTAATAAAATGACATTTATTGAGACATCATCTACAAATTGTCCGTCTCACATTTCTGAAGAAAGCAAAATAAAACGCTGTTTTCAGCCTACTTCCATTCATATTGCCCTAGCGGAAACGTCCAATTCAACTTGGGCACAAAGCGTTGTCTTAATTTCCCAGGACATGTTTGGGGGTTTTCCGTCCAGTAGGTTTTAAAATATTTTATTGGGAAGGTGGTGCCCACTTCTCCCAAAAATATAGCGAGATCTGCCATGGTGCTTTGCAGCAGAGAGACTTTTCAGAAATGAAAAGTCCCCAATGTTATTGCTCAATGCAAGCGATTTCCGCACTAATACTGTGTGAATGTGAAAACAAAAGGGCACCAAAAAAAGCTATTTGGAGGAGGTAAAAGGATGACATTGCATCAAGCTGGATCTGGGGACGGGGGAGGAAGGGGACATCATGTGAAGTTGGGGAGTTGGGGTGGTCTGGGGAGCCAGTTTCAGTTGAGACGTTTTGGCATTATCGGGGGAATCCCGTGGGATTACTGTGGCTACAACGGAAGACGCGAACGGTATGAAACTGCATCACACGAAACAAAGAGTGATGGGGTAACGGGAGAGGGCTATGTATGGAAAAAGCAACACAGGGAGTGGGGGGACCATGGAAAGATAAGGGGGGGGTACTTTGTTGAGTGCATGTGAGCGCAGGGAAGAGTATTTGATTTTCAAGCATTATTGCGGCAATACTGGGGGAATACCACAGGCATGGGTAGTTCAATGCTGACGCATGTGTAGTCCTTTGACATTATCGGGGTAATATTGGGGGAATCCTGCAGGAATTTGAAGAGTTTAAAAACAAAAAAGAAATGTTGCACCTACAGTGATCACATCTACTAGGCAGGGGGTAACGTGCCTGTGCCAGTGCCCATGGCCAAATGTCATTACTAGTGGGCCTCAAAGAAAACTATTGGTTCAACATGTACAGTGGCCATGGCCAAAGGTCAGGGCTAGTGGGCCTCGAGGAAACCTATTGGTGCACATGTACATGGGCCATGGCCGAAGGCCATGGCTAGTGGGCCCCCAAGAAACCTATTGGTGAACATGTACAGTGTCAATGGCCAAAGGCCATGGCTAGTAGGCCCCTTTAAAAACCTGTTGGTGCAACATGGCTAGTGGGCCCCAAAGGAAACTAGTGGTGCAACATGTACATTGGCCACAGCTAGAGGGCCCCAAAGAAACTATAGTATATCAAAACCCTTGAAATTCAGTGAAAAAAACCTTTGTTAAGCGAGGGTTAAAATGATCAGATTTAACATAACAGAATCCCTCAAATTCAGCAGTCACATTTGGAGCAAGTCCACCTTAACTATGCACCCCCTGTTGTGCAGCATATGACCACAATAACATCACTGGTGACATCAATAATTACATGACATCACTGATGTGATGTAATGGGCCCCAAAGAAACCTATTGTTGCAAGGTACAGTGGCCACTGCTGTAACCAGTGGCCATGGCCAGTGCGCAACAGGGGGTGCATAGTTATGGTGGACTTGCTCAAAATGCGATTGCTGAATTTCAGGGGTGTTGTTGCATTAGATCTGCTGACCTGAAGGACCATGGGTACAGTACATATCACACTAGGGATAATATTACAAAAACGCCCTGTCAGTGTCTCTTTTGGAATTTCAAAAACAACTCATGCAATACTCTGCACTTGCCACTAGATGTCGGCCTATGGAAAGCATGTGAATCTAAGCCGATACAAGCATCAGAAAGACAGTTACACTTATGTAATTGTCATACTCTTGTAGCAAACCTAGGGCCCTCTTTTCTTGTTTATACGTAGGTCTTAAAGGCACTCAAAGGATTACATTGCTTTTTCATATAGTCTGTCAGCGGTGTGTGTGCTTATTTAGAGCAGTTCTTGTGAATCTGCTCAATGTTGGCTGAATCTCGGGTCTAACAGCAAAATATGGGACTTTGTATCTCTGAGGCGGCGCACATAGTTTACCTGTAAAGCCTGCACATGTGTATGCCATGCAAATCCAGCATGAATGACACACATAACCTTGTACCCCAGATCTCATTTTTGGGGATGGTGCACATATATGTAGAGTACCCCAGCATAGGGGATGTCCTGTCTATTAATTGAGATGTTCATTTGTTCTCTTTGATTTGATGATCCATTAATTTGAGCCTATACAATTCAATCTACAAAAAAAAAAAAGGGCAACCATATTATATCATACCACTACAGGTACATGTTTAGGTCCTATAGACCGGCCTCAGGTGTTTTAAAGAAACCCATG
The DNA here is from genome assembly GCF_040938575.1 of Ambystoma mexicanum. Taxonomy (NCBI): domain Eukaryota; kingdom Metazoa; phylum Chordata; class Amphibia; order Caudata; family Ambystomatidae; genus Ambystoma; species Ambystoma mexicanum. Next base: position 719,442,360 of record NC_090938.1, on the reverse strand, counting down.
TACATCATTGAGATGTTTTTTGGATACATCCCAACTTTCAATAATTCTCAATTTGGTCATAGCCATGTTTGTAATTCAATAATGTCAGACTATAGAACGCCCCCTCCATGTCGCTCAAGCACATCGTGTGCACCCCATTCTCGTGTGAATGTGCTCATTGCATCTCCTGCCACAAGTAACGATGTCTGCATTAATGTTCCTCGTCATGTCAAACACCTTCCCTCTTTCTCTTTCCGTCATTTCACCGTACGCACTCATGAAATGAAACCTTCCTGTGGCAATTTCAATGTCTGAGCTGCTACACTAGAGCGGGCAAGCTCGATTCCGGATAGGCTAAAGGGGTGTCACGTGGTATTCTCTGCTATCTTTAAGTCAATATCCTGATAGCTTGTAAAATGAAGTCCCCATATAATATAAAAAAAGCCAAACAGTTTATCGTGCAGAATCGTTAGAGGAAGTAGCTTGCAAGAATTTTCCACATGTTGATTTATTGAATACTTGTCCTGGAATTCTGTATGTAACTCATTCCCAAGAAGCTCTGGATGTCATCTCCGATATCCAGGTGGCCAATGAGATGTGATTACTGATGTTGTATAAAATCTAGGACGGATGCACTGATGTTGCAGGAAATGCATTTGCCTAGAATGGGTTGGAGCACAATTCCAAAGTGCACATAAGCAAAGTATTAGAGGACTGCCTATCCTCATTCACAAGAAACTTACATTTATATTTTTAAGGCAATGCACATCATAACATGCGTAACTAGAATGGACATATTCTAACAGTAGGCAATCCAGTATAAAGATGTGTTCCTTCCACCGCTTCACTGATCCTAAAATGGGTTCATTTTGTCTTTAATATTCCTCAGCAGAGAACAAGGCGTCCATAATGAGAACACTTGGCGTCCATCCTGGGAGAACATGGATTACCATTGCACGAGAGGAGGTTCTCCATCAAAGAGAAAGCATGGCGTCCTGATCAAACCGATTTTCCAAGACACTTCACGTGTTCTCTCTTCAGGGGAACCAGACTTTCCATTTCATAGAGATTTTGGGGGGGGGCATGAATAAAAGATGACAGTAATTGAGAGATGGAAGTCTGCTGAGCAGAGTGAAAGAAGCTGGAGATGACAAATTCAGCCTCTTCTAACTATATTCATCTATCTTGGTGTATACGATTAGTAAAAATGATTAATATTGCTGTTCTTTCCTATTTGAGATGTTTAATGCTGATATGTGAAATTCAAACAAAACAATAAAGAGCCGATAAATAAATATTCTTTTGATTGATAAGCGATCACATAGTTTCATTCTTTTCATACAGTATGGAAAGCTATAAGCAGCAACAGGGACATGTTTTGTAGAGGGTTAAAAGAAGCAAAGTTAAGCAATGTCTAAAATGACCGACACTTTTCTGAGCCTGATGATACAGTGAGTATTGTTATTACATAACCCTCTTAATGTTGCATAAGTTACATTTGAGTTGTGATGTCATTTCTACATGGGAAATTCTCTTTTCTACCCCATTTTTGTCAGTCTTGATTTGTGAAGCCACCAGAGATGGGTTTGGGTAGAATTCTGTCTTGGACGGTTAAACCTCTTTAACATTTCAGCTGAACTCTTTTCTAAAGACTGGGCGCTTATTATCTTTGGTAAAAGGCACTGGGTGACACCACCCAGTAAGCCAGATGCTCACAGGCTGCTCTTATTAAAAAGCTGCGATATATGTTGTGCTAGTTGGTATTCTGCTCCTATCCTTCCTTTGTTAGTGGAACGTTGTGAAGTAAAAATAGTGTCCAATATTTTAGATTAGTCCCGCAAAAGATATTTAATCAAGAAAATAAGCAAATCCAAAAATGGAGGCAAACAGCTTCCTTAGCGGTATGGGCTCATAGCCAATGCATTTGGGAGTAAAACTCCATCTTCAGGGCTGAGCAACAATGTATATGCATTAATGAGGTAAATCCAGACAAAAGTGCATTTACATATACATGATCAAACAGTTTCAACAAAATTCGAAGGCCAAATACATTACAAATTGGTTCATATAGTGTATGGAAAAAGGAGAAAAAAGAGAGTCAAATCGAGAGAGAGAGAGAGAGAGAGAGAGAGGGACTGTCGTGGTGAGTTAATCAATTACTAAGTATGGGATACACTGTACCTTAGTAAACAGACCTTTGTGTCTGTGAACGTAACAGAGTGCTTTATTAGCATTTCAAAAGAGCAAATATGTGTGCGATCAAGACACATCTAAGGCAGTTACCTTTTAGATGCAATGCACGATCCTGGAAGGCTGTTGCAGTAAGATCTGTGAAAGATCCACGCAAGAGCATAAGAAAATGTGTGTGATTGCCACGCTGGCAGAACCGGCAGCCATAAACATGTTACTCACCTTCAATTGCGGGCGTGTAGCTCACAGTGGTGGCGTGCGCGGGATCGCACTGCCGATTGTGTATATGCCCATTGCCCTGATGACAGTGGGCGCTGCAGCGCCACGCACCGGGAGTCGTTGTGACGTCATCGTTGCCTCGTGTCCCAGACCCCCCCTGTGGATACAGAGGGGCGGGAGAGTCTGGGCTGGGATTTGGTGAAGATAGTGCAAATAAATGTTCTAACATGGAGAAAGGTGGCAAAAACAACCAAACATATTAAGTGACCATGTATATGAAAAACAATTTGAAGGTTACTAAAGAAGTGCCATAACAGTAAATGGAAAAATGATCATTCTAATAAGGAGTCCAATCACGGCACCACAACAGAGTCTTGCAAGGGAATGTACAATAGAATAAAAGTCATGTCCACATTAGATTTAGTCACACAGTGAATGATATAATATAGTTCAGTTCCGGATGACTGTTAGGGTTCTCCAATTTTTCTTGATGATATTTTCGATTCTGTTGCTCTGGGTCGAGAATTTAGCTACATACACCAGTGGTGGTGTGGAGGTGTTTTTTTTCTTTCGGTATAAGTAGTTCCTCACATTGTATGTTTGCTGTTTTGGTAGCAGCTGCTTCTACTTCTTGTGTTTTATATCCTCGGGCAGTGAATTTCTTCCCCATCTCTGCTAGTTCCTGTGAGTAGTCTTCAGGGACACATATGATATGTTTGACCCGTAGCATTTGGCTGAATGGTATATTTTTGATGAGACTCGGTTGATGGGAACTCAGTCTGTGGAGGAGGTTATTGCGACCGGTATCTTTAGGGTAGATGTTGGTCATGTACCCAGTTGTTCCCACCTGTTGCCACAAATCTTCTTTACCCAATGAAATTAGTAGGGGCTTGACGTGTTTACACCAGCTTAGATTCATCCCGCCGCTTTGTGACAGGAGATCTTTCATTGCTTCCTTGTATTTGCTTAGCTGTGGCAAAACCCACAGACTAAGCCAACAACGGGGCGGGTTGAAAGCTATTGTATCTGAAATCTGCATTTGGTTACGCTCTACACACAGCGTTGTATTTGGTGTGCTTTGCGGTAAACACATGGCCTGTAAATGAAATGCATTTTCAAACACTGACAATCTAGAACTATTGGTGTGGTGCCAGATTTCTGCACCGAAAATAGCTGAAGGCCTGGCTTGCAAGTTATATAATTGAAGCCTGAGCGTGAAGGGCAAGCAGTGTTTTGCAAAAGCCTGAAGCGGGAGAAACGGATCAAAGCCACGCCCCGCCTGCAGCGGTGAACCCAGAGCGTGAAGGGCGAGCAGTGTTTTGCAAACGCAGGTGCTCTGCATAAGCAGGTGGCCTGCACAAGAATCTCCCCTAATCCCTCTTTGGGCTGTGTGCCGGCTAGTGAACCGGATCTGTAATCTTAAGGATCCCCAACCAGCTTTACTCGGCCTTACACAGCTCCATCTATCATGCGAGGTTGTGAGACGCCTGGATTTGCCTGGACCGCCTGGATCTTGTGGAAGCACTAGAGCGGCAAAGGTGATTTGGCCTGAAGCTGGGGGCTGACTGTGTGCGTCTTGTTTGATTTAAGTAGTACCATTCAAGCCCTGCTAGGCTGCTACATTTGACAAACCACAAGGAGTCAAAAAATCCCAAAGCGAGTTTCTATATTTTCTATAGTAGTTCTTGACTTGCGGAGGGGATGCAGTCTAGTATTTGCTCCCTCCCGTTTGTATGGATGTTGGTGGCCCAGCTAGCAGCCCTGTCTTTAGCCTAACGTGTGGAGCAGGGGGGAGGAGTCGGACTCTGGAAGCCTCCTAAGTCGGGCATGCCCTGCTCACAAGGGTGACATTTTTGCTTCTGTTGTCTTCACTGTCATAACTAATTCCTACGGCCTTACGATGGTCAAAAATAAGACGGATGACCCAAATCTAGCTGGTGCTTCCTAACGTAAAATATCTAGAATGTTCAACCCGATAAAAGATGTAAACCAATTGATCAGTGAAATTAAGGGCCTCTTAACTGATATTGATGGTGATGGGGGGAAGGGCTCCACAGCTACTACGACGGCCGATAGCGGATTTGCAAGGCAAACCACCAGAGACCAACTGTGCAGTCCCTGGATTTTCGGATCTGTTCTCTTTTTGTGATGCAGCGAAAGTCACAGTTCCTGCCCCTGCTAAATTCTGCCTCGGTCCCCACATTTCTAAAAGACATCTGGGGGCCCTTTGAAGTAGCTCACAAATCAGGCCAATCAGGAGCCGTAATTATTTGTTTGAGTCATCTAACACTGGGCTGCACAGGGGGCTCGATGAGCTCCAATATAATTAAAATACATCAGCAATCGAACCCTGGAAAGTCTTTGAACTCTTTGACAACTTTGGCGGATCAATCGGAGTCTCCACAACCCCAAAATCCCCTAACATCACCTTCTAACATGTCTCGACCCCTGAACTCTGTTATCACGGGAGCATTGTGCATTGACGTAAGTAATGGGAGTCATGGGGGCACGGTGGTTACTGCAATGACTAAGCCTACCTCTGTATTATCTGCATTGCCCCTCGGCAATAGTTATCAACCCCTCAGTGTGTCCTCTCCAACGGCCGATGGTGTCTCTCTCCCCTCCCTGCCTACGCAGCCTACACAGAATTCACGTCAATGGAAGTTGGCCCAACGGAAAAGAAGGCCCATTCGGGTTGGGAAGTCACCAGAGTCAGGTGCTTGTAAATCTTATAGTGAAATTGGGTCCCAAACTTGTGACCCCCAAACTGACCCCTAAAGATTGTCCTACTAGTTGTCCATCTGTCAAGTCAGTAGAACAAATGTTAATTGATATTAAAATGTCAATCATATCAAGAATGGTCAAGTGGGAGGGAGAAATGGGGAAACTGGTGGATGAAATCAAATCTGTCATAGCCAAGGTGGCTTTCCTGACCCCCGGATCTAATATTATGGTACCCACAGGCAAGCAGTGCTCTGAAGGTGGTATTGGGAGTAAAGGTGTTTTTTTACCGGTCCACAGGCCAGAACTACACAGGCTATCGAGTAAGTTGTGTACTCCGGCTATGAGTTCTACAAAACCCAGCCCTGTTGTACATTCTGTATCTGTAGCCGTGGGGGAGGTGAACTGCAGTCGGAGGGCATTCCGCCCCAACAACCGGGCACCTCCTCTGACCGGCTCTAACGCCTTTCCACTATTTGGGGAACCACACGCCTCCATCAGACAGATGCACCTGAGTGGCTTAGGTGGGCGAGTTAATAGACCTTCTATAGTGATGAGTAATGTTCCTAAGCTTGCCTCCCCCCCCCCCCCTGCTCGTTTGAAGATCAAGAATCACTAACTAACAAATGCATTTACTGGTTTCACCATGTTAAAGGCTGTCTTGGAATTATATCCAGTACTGTGTTGGGGGCTATCCCGGGCATGGCCCTGGATTATATACTGTTTTTTTTTGTATCGTTTCACCTTGTAGAAGGACTTTGTGGCATCAAGCGTAGGATATACTTTACCAGAAACACTAACATCTTGTTAAGGTCTGCTGAGATCTTTTTTAGGGTACATCTTGCGCAAGAGCATCCATTAATCGTTCAAACCAGTCCTTTCTACCTTGGAGCTCACAGGGAGTACCCCTGCAGGGAATGTCCCCTCCTATTACCAATAACACGGAATATGGCCCTGTACGTGTATATTTGGAAGAAGTAGATTGACTGGGAAGTAGAGTTGTCCTAATAAAGGGGCCCCCAGATGAAATTAAGATCCTATGCTGAAATATAGCACGACTTAAACGGCAGCTGGACAATAACTTCCACATTATAATGCTACAGGAAACCTGGGCAGTAGAGCCGCTACGTCATCCAGCAATTAAGGGCCACAAGGGTCACCCTAGCTGCGGTCTGTTAGTGTGGACTGACATCACTTTGGGATGGATGGTTGAATCTTGTTCCTCGGATTGTGCGGACTTGCAAGTCCTGTTATTTAAGAAAGATTTCAAAGTCCCACTGTGTTAGGGAGAATTCTCTTATAAGGCTAATTTCCCAAACTTAGTGAGTCCCCCAGCAGCTTTGCTGGATTTTTGGGGTTTGTTTTTTTCTCCTGCCAAGAGTGAGACTCTTTTCCTCCCACTCTTAGGCATGATTTGAGGTGTGTCTTGACTGTTTGTGTGCTTATGGGCTATGGGGTCTTTTACTCCATAGGGTATCATCTGTTTTTGTATATGTGTTACACAGCACCCTCAGTGCAGTAACACAGGGGTGTCATAGTGACCCCCCAAACATAGAGTCCATACCCTGGGACTGACTACTGTCTCCCAGGGCATGTAAAGTCACCATTGGCTTTATTAGTCCTAAATTGTGAACAGAACCAGTACAAACCATCATATTGTGGAAGTACTGGAAGGGGTTAATTAGATTACCCCTGGGTCTGTCTTCAAGGGGGCACTGTCCAGTCCCCCCTTGTCGAGTTTCTGGCTGGTGGCAGTGGTTATCACTCGAAATATTCCCCCGGAATATTTCCTATGGGATTTTCCCATTCATTTTTAAACGCACCACTTTTTGGTGCAATGTTAAAGATACCGCCGGTTTATTTATTTAATATTAAATCACCGGTTCGGTCTTTTTGCCAGAAATCGGTTCCAAAATGGCGTTTGTGTCCGTCTCTGTAACTCTGACCCAGGTCGAGCCCTTTGTTCCACTATTTTGGCGGACTCCTCCACAGAAGCCCTCCAAATGGTGCCACTCTGTCTGGGGTCCACAGGATGTGTGGGAGGGGGAATAGGCACCCTGGACTGTGTTGCTTCAGCAACTCAAGTTGCACTCTATTCTGATTGGTCCAGTGGTGAGCCGCCCGGCTCACCACTTACCATGTGTGAGTGACAGCTAGGCTGTTGAATGGGTGTTTTTCTGCATAAAAGCAGGGCTTTGGGGACTGGCACTTCAGAAGTCGCCACAGGACCTAAAGAATCCGAAGAGGGGAGAAGCTGAGCCATCTGCAACGACGACACCACCGGTGGAGTCCTGCTGAAACAACCTCACCACTTTCCCGACGACAAGAGAAGATCTTCTGCTGGAAGAGTCTTCTTCCTTTGAGCTGGTGGGACCAACCAGTTCGCCTTTCGATTTCCAGGACGTCTCTTGTTCGAATCACCCGTGCCAAGCCCCCCGGCGGCTGGATAGCCAAGCTTCACCACTGTGACCGCGAATAAAAGGAACGTACCTTTTAACCGACGAACCCCGCGGCTGGTTTCATCCCTGTGCAGTGCAACGACTTCCAGTCTTCTTCCTCAACGAGATCTTCTCTTCCCCTGGTCGAAGCCACGACCTGCACCCGCTACCAGGAACAACTGCCACCGCCTGAGCGTCCTCTCTTTTCAAGGTACTGTGTTCCGCCTGGCCTCCCTTTCTATGGATTGCTAAAGGTGACCCTTAAATCCTTGGCTTTCCAACTGGGTTGGCCCCAAGCCTCCTAACTTTATCTTTTGTCTCGAATCAACCTCTTCTGAACATTTTGCAAAGACTTTTTGTGCCGTTTAAACTTGTGTGATCTTGGAGACATTTCGCCTTGCTCCCTTTACAGTGGGCCTGGCCTATGAACTTTGACTCTACAGTAGACTCTGCCTTCACTAACTTGCTGTGGTCTCTTAAAAGTGTTGGTAACTGTTTTATTTTCGTGACCTGCCTTTTTCTCTCCCTTTAGTTTAATTATTGGAGTGCCAAATGTTACGCGCTCACATCTGTTTTGTCAAATAGTGGTGTGTTAGCCTAGACTTGTCTAATAGTTACTAAGGGAGGTGCGTATACTTTGTTGATTGTGTTTTGAACTTGCTTTGCCATACAGTGCTAATGTAATTTCCAAAGTGTGTGTTAAATAAATAATTATATACTTTTGATACCAAAGCTCTGGTCAGTGTTTGCTTGTTCTACTGTGTTGTTAGCCCTATTGTGTATGCTCTATATACTGCCCTACTCATCTTGAGAGAAGTCTGACTGCTCAGCCACAGCCCCCAGGTAAATCTGGGTGGTGCAGACTGTTACCAATTGGGTTTACTGCTTATTCCTGTAGTCTTAATCTTTTTGCAGTTTTCCCTGGGGGAACTGCACAGGATTCTGCCTAACACACTGTACCTTTATAACCTCTACAACAGACCCTCTTCATCCGTCGGTCTATCCACATTGAACTGTCTGGAGATGCACATTAGCAATAGACCATCATCAGGGCTCTCTAGGAGCAGCGTTCCTGCTGCTGGAGATTTTAATCTCCAATTTGAACCAGTGCTGTTGAACATGTGGGATGACCAGGATCATGCCTGGGATATTCAGTATTTGGCAGCCACTAGCCCAAAAAGATGCCACAAACTAGCTTTGGCCTCTTGCTGTTTGCTTGCCAATCTAAACATGAGGGCCGGCAATGGACAGTTTAGCAAAGACCAACCGGCTAAATTTACCTTCAGGGGGCCAAATGGGAACTCCCTCATTGACTATATCTTTATTACAGGTTTGGATTGGTCAAAGATCACTGATTTCGAAGTGATCGAGAGATGGGAGAGCAACCATTTTCCATTAACTGTGTAAATAAGGGCATCTGAGGCAAAACTGGGCTCCCTTAGTAATAATGTACATTCTCATCCCGTGATGATTAGCGGCCATGCCCGGAAATCCATCAGTATTAAAGAGGCCTGACCTTAAGCCAGGGCTTTACAATTCCATACTGGCAAATCTAGAAGGTATTTGTAATGGAAGAATTAACGGCCTTGGCTGAATGATTGTATATCCAATAAGCTCATTCCCCATATCTCAGTGATCACAGTTAAAATGAGTGAGAAAAATGCCTAATCTAAACCTAAATCTAAGATTGGAGCAAGCTACGACCATTAAATAATAATACCGTCCAAGTAGAGCCGTATCAAACAAAAAAGGGCCTATACTAAAAACCTATTGCCAATCCTTACCGCTATGTTACAAAATAATGTGGGATAATGTTCACAAGAAAAGAAAGAACTGTTCCCAAAATAATAGGTCAGGATGTTATGGCCAGGGTCTCCTTTCCCCACGTTTTTAGCACGGGACAAGGTGGGACTCTTGAGCACAGCACACTCCTGGGCTTCTCGGGCACGAGGTTACAGTTCCTCTTCTCAGTATCAGGACCTTCTGTGTGCAAGTCTCTTTCATGCAAAGTCTCTTGCTTCAGAGGGCCTGATATGCCATTAATGTTATGTTATTTGGCATTGTTATAGCGCTCTAATTATCATTGGTATGACCTCAAAGCGCTGGTCGGATGAACGCCCTCGGGGACCGTAGTCCAGGTCAGTTGAAAGAGTAGGGTGTTGAAGGGTGCTTGGGTGGACCAGTTAAGTTTGCAGCTGATTTAATTGCCTGATGGTAGCTGTATCCTAGCATTAGGTGTGGTGGTGTTTGGTATCGGTACAATGTTTGCAGTTTGGCCGGTGGATACCAAGACTGGGTTCTGGCTGCGTTAGGCCTGTAGGACGCTTATGTGTGCAGCTAGGCCGTTTTTTGTCATGGGGTATAGCTGCGTTCTATTAGAATAATGAGGTGTTCATTGGGTAGTGTTCACATGTGAGCAGCTAGGCCGAATTGATTGAGGGGTGTAGCTGCACTCTAATTGTGTGATGGTGTAGAGTAGAGAGTAAGCATAGTGATATATGATATGATGGTTCATCCACACAGTGCCCACGCACAATGCGCTTCAAGCGCCCGAAGTCAAGGGAGGGAACGAGGGGAAATATAAAGACACTCAGGAATGTGAAGATTAGCCACTGCACTCGGCCTAGCGACACCCAGATAGTGCAAGTGCCAAGACAGAGACAGGAGGGAACGGTACAAGAAGACCAGAGGGGCTGGGGGCACAAGCGACATTGCGCGGGACCAGGGCAGTTGGGCAGACAGCAACAGTATGGAGGGAACAGAGGGCCAGGGGGCACACAGCAACAGCATGGGGACCAGAGGGGGCACAGGTTATGTATGGACATTCACATACTCTTTTTTTTGTGTGGAAGTTTTGGAAAGCAACAAGCTACTTGACGCATTAAAAGTATCAATAATAGCTCCTGAAGAAGGGAAGAAATGTCCCAAAAACGCGTAGCGCATGTGATTTTTGTAGAAGATGATTTATGAATTGTTGAAATATGAATTTTTGGCTTATTTTGTAAAACGACAGCAAATATAAATATATACACAAAAGAATGATAATCAGGCGTTACTGCTTTTTTGTGAACAATCGTAATTACTGATCTATAAATTGTAGAAGAAAGTGACTACAGAAAGAAATCGATTTAGATGGTCTAAAATATTGATTGGACTAATTTACAATTTGGTGTGCAGGGGACGGGAGTGTTCCACAATGTTGTGGACACCTGTTTAACTATTGACACAACCTAGTGTCAGGGTTGTTTTTCTCCCCTGCACCCTACTACTAATTTAATACATTTTATATTTTTGATTTAACGAAAGGTGTGCCACTGGTCCATAGGGATTAGCAGTACAAGATCTCAATTTGGGCAGGAAGAGGAATACAGGTCAACCTGTTGAGCAGCACTTTGGTGACGACCTAGAGCAGGAAGTGCTAATAGGCAATGTCTGAACGTTTATATTTAAAGTGCTAGCATGGGGCTACAAATCTTTGTCAGAACGTTATTTAGGTATTTGACTAAAGAACAAAAAAAAAACACTTGCAGTACAGAGAGCAGTTAAAAAATGTATTAGGCTGAGAAGACCGACTGATCAGTAAATTCTTCAGAACAGTATGGGGAACCAGGAGCAACTCGAAGGAAGTCAATCAGCCAACTTGAAATTGAAATCTATAGAACTCGCAAAGGATTAGATTGTTAATATGATTCCCATATGCCCACCAAAATAATTATCAGTTTCGTCAGAATCAATATTCATTTTCTTATTTAATTTGTATTGTTATTGGTGTGTCAACATGTTCAATGCACACATCTGCAAGGTACAAACAAATCTAAAAATCACATGCAATTCCCCAGCCACCAGGTTCCCCCTCCCTTCCACTTATAGTATGTTCCCCTTCTTAAAGACTCCTTTTCTTGTGCCAGTGCAATCAATATTTATTTTCCTTTCCAACCGTCCATCGGATGGTCACCACGTTCTTTAATGTAATGGGACCTGCCCTAATAAAGTCGCTAAGAATGTCTCTACAGTATTACATAAAAAAAAGCTGTAATCTTCCCAGCTGCCGGTTTTACCATACTTTACACCCCCACCCCCGCCCACTACATATATAAGATTGTCCCTTGAATATTTTTTCAGCATCAGGCCAGTGTTTCTTTGGCAGGGGTGTGAATGAGTAATAAATGCGACTGTAGGCCAATCAGCCGGGTAAATACAGTGTCCGGTAACCCCAGAATCACAAACTAATGGTCCATGGGTATCTGTAAACCACAAATCTGCCTTATTCTAGTGAGTCTCTGTTCCAGAACACCTGAGCTCTAGGGCAGGACCACCACATGTGAGTCATAGTGCATAGTGCCCCACAATTCCTCCAACACAATAATGAATGTGACTATTTCATTTTATTAAGCTTTGTGTATTGGAAATCCCATCAGTGACAAGAGTTGGAATACACATTCCATCTGGGGAAACTATGGTTTGGTGCCCAGATGCAAATCCATCTATCACGGTCTATGCTCGCCCCAAGTACATTTTCCCATTTGGGCATCTATAAAAGTGCCTCTGTCCCATCTACTCTATCCAGCAGTTTGCATTGTGTTGACACCGGGCCTTCCATTCCATATCCCATTAGCAAACACAAGCCTCAACACAAAAGGGCGTCTGCCTCTTTGACTCGATTTTTAGCAATTCAATGACATAACTGGACATAATAACATCTTTTCTTTCCTTTATTTCAAACTGCTGCATTTTGGATTTCCTCAAACGCAAGTGGAATACCCGGTTTGTAAAGTTGTGACAATCTTTTAAGACCCTCCACCATTCCTGTGGAGAAATCGGGGTAGCTCAAAATCGGAGCTATGACACCCAGACCAACACACTGCCTAGGTATGGCTCTACTCCAATAATGAATCGAGGTGCGGGTCGAACACCATGATGTATCACTCCTTAAAACATCTTTTATGCTTAGACGTGGAATTTGGGTCAGAGGGATCGGGGCCCTTGCCCGTTCTGTCACAAGACACTTTTCTACCCAATTCACTTGGCTCTAGTACATCATATGAGAGACATGTGATGCCATGACACATCTCTGTATATCCGGAAATCCCAGCCCTCCCAACCTCATGTCTCTCATTAGGCCTCTTTTTTTGGATTTGTCGCCTTTTCTTTGCCCATATAACAGAGAAGACTGTTTGCTGTAGGACATGTATAGCCGATTCAGGGATTTTGTGCTATAAAGTCGGGCACATGTATAGGAGTCTGGGATCAGATTAATTTTGATAACTAGTATTCAACCCATCCATGATATGTCTTGCTTGTTCCAACCGCCAATATGATCATTAAAATCTTCAAAGAAAATTATCCCAATATATATTCAGGGGAGACCAGGGTACTCTGACGCTCAGGCGTTCAAAACTCTCCTCTGCCCACTGCAATGGATAGTCTCCTAGAAGATTCATCATAATGTGTGGGAGAACAGATATAGTCATGCCTTTAGATTAAGAGTAATTAAAGGAAAGCCAGATACCAACTTAATTGCCCCCATTTCCTTCATGAGTGCCAGACGTGTTGAGGAAACCTCTGCCATACTCCCAGAAATGTCATCTGCATATACGAATGTATGCAATCTCCAATTCTCCTACACCACATTATGTTTCCAGTTACTCCAGTCATCCTAGCCAGTTTCTCCAGTCATCCTAGCCACTTGCTCCAGTGACATGTAATAATTGAGATTTGAAAGTTCAAAATATAGGGCAGCAAATCTGTTTGGGCCCAGCAATTTATTCTTTTTAAGGGGGCGTATTGCTATGTTTAAATCATTCTCTCACAGAGGGCATTCTTATTCTTGCTGGTCTTTATCTGAGAGCCGAGGTATATTTGCTGAACCAATACAAATCTGTTGGATCTTGGCATCTAAATCATCTCTACCAATAGGAAAATAAAAAAGTTCACTATGAGGTCAAAAAGGCTGGCATTTCCCTAAATGTAACAATGCTGCTTGGTCCTCAGAATGCAATGGGCTGGTCTATCTGCCAAATGGGCTTCTAACTTGGCTCTGGCTATTCTCATGTCTCTGAACGCCTTCCATGATGCCTTTTGCTTGTGTTCCTTTATCTGAATTTCCTTTTTAAATTAACCCTACAGGGCTCTTATATTTTCAGGGAGGCACCAGTTTGGATTACAAATGTCCCCCCCAAATCACTGCTTTCATGCAATTCCATATGCATGCCTTTGCGATTTTCCCCACATGATTCTTTTTTTGAATTAAAAAGACATATTCATTGCTGGGGAGATGTTATTCCATAGAACAGGATCATGCAATATCGGATTATGTAGCCTCCATCTTGAAATGGATAAAACCAAGGTTACCCGGGCATGATCTGACAAAATGCCCATGCCAATATAAACTGATGGAATAAGTGATGAGGCACCAGCAGTAGATTCATTCTGTGAATTATTTATTTGTACATTTTACAAAACAGCAAAGAACAGTCAACAGTAAATTTTTAAATAATATAGTTACATGCAGATAAGAGAACACATATTTACAAACAAAGAATTAGTACAGATTTAGAAATTCATCCCAAATTTTAGCATACAAGTTAAGTTTCCCTTGTTTCCTATAAATCACTCTCTCCATGTTAGCAAGAAAGTACATACATTCTGGAGCAACTCTTATGGACCACTCATCCATCTGAATGTGTAAACTTCCACAGATCAATTACATTATAAACCCCTAACACTCCATCTAGGGCTACTGCATTATTTAATATCTGCTGCACAAAGGTGTTTGGTTGAGGGGTGGGTCCCATGGGGAATAGAGTTTGGTTGAGGGGTTAATTTTGGGGTATACAAATCAGCCCAATTATCGTTCTTCCCTCTACGAATGAATGCGGTTAGCAACATATGTTGCTTCTCATTGGGGGCATTCAGTGAAATGAGCGTTACTAGGTGACCAACTAATTTACACTCCAGCAAAATAGATCTACCTTTAGGGTACTGAAATATGCTAATGTTCGCAAACATTATTCCCTTAGCAATGATAATAACTGATCCCCTTTGCTTTTCCACTGCAAATGCAATATATTGCAAAGGGAGGTTCCTATTGCTCAGTCTGCACATTATATTCACAGAGCATGGATGATCACAGCCAAGTCTCATGCCTAATTGTAAGGTGTTATTTGAGATTACAGTGGTCATGAAAGTGAGGTTGGGAGCTGTTGATTCTCCTCAATAAGTTGTATAGACTGTGATGATGAGTGACTCAATCGTACCAAGTTCACGAATTCTGCTGCACACTTTAATCTCTACTCTTAGATCTAATGTACTGTATCTTATTGTTACATTAATTGTGGGTATGAAAGAGGGGCTGCAAGCTGTTGACTCTCCTCAATTAGTGTTATACACTGTGATAATTAGTGACTCAATCATACCAAGTTCACAAATTCTGCTGCACACTTTTATTTCTGCTCTTAGATCTAATATACTGTATATTATTGTTACATTAATTGTGGTTATGAAAGTGGGGCTGCAAGCTGTTGACTCTCCTCAATTAGTGTTATACACTGTGATAATTAGTGACTCAATCATACCAAGTTCACAAATTCTGCTGCACACTTTTATTTCTGCTCTTAGATCTAATATACTGTATATTATTGTTACATTCATTGTGGTTATGAAAGTGGGGCTGCAAGCTGTTGACTCTCCTAAGTTTTATCTATTGTTAGAATCATTGACTCAATCATATTAAGCTCGTGTATTTTGCTGCACACTTTTATCTTTGCTTTTAGATGAATTGTACTGCATTGTATTTGATATGTTAATTGCGTAAGGACAGCTGTACTGAAGTGAATGTATTCCTTTTTAGCAAATGTATCGTCCTATTCTATACTGTTATTTTATTCACATGTACATTTATGGTTGATTAACCGAAATCAAGTTGATGATGATGATAATTGAAGGACAGGTGAAAGTGCTCTGTTGCCATGGATGAAACTACATTTCAGTATGGCATTGCTAGTTCTTTTGAGAGACAGAGATTTTTCCACTTGACCTGACCACCTGCCATTGCTCCTAAAGCTAGAAAGTGCAGAAGAGTATCAGTGCAAGTGCACAGCCTTCTCTTAGCCCCGTACTGGTATCTATTGGTGCTGTCACGACCCTGCCAAGACTACAATGGACTCTTGCTGTGTTACAGTTATAGAGACCATGGATCTCATACAACAATTGGATCGGGGCATCCAGAGCGTGCAGGGCCTCCTAAAGTTTTGACCTAGGTACCTGATGAATGCACTGTTCAGATCGGTAAATGTTACACAGAGGGATCCACCAGGGGACGCAGAGATGTGCTGAAGCATCTCAGCTCGTCTCCTCCGAAGGGCACCGTTTGAGGGTCTTGAGCCCCCCCCCAGCACCCCTGGAGTGAGGAGTAAGCCATACCCCCACCTTGCCAACGTTGGTGGGCACATCACCCCGAAATTTGAACTTCCGCGGTGGAGCCGCTGTGAAAACCCCGACCCGTTGTAGTTTGGAGGGATAGTGACCCCTCCCGCCTTCGGCGCCGCGGCTCCACGAGAATCTACGCAGAGCCCGGGCTTGAGAGCGGCCTGTGACAAGGCCGAGCGATGCTGGCTGGCGCCTTTCCCCCTTCTCCCCGGAGGGAGGTAGTGGCGGCAGGGCGCGCCATGGATGTAGCTGGACCCGCTCTCCCTGGGGCAGACACAAGTCCCCTGTAACGTCCGGGGAGGGCCCGGAGCGGCGCCGCTGGGTGCCCCTGTGTCTGGAGAGCCGCCGCGAGGCCCGTGGAGAGCGAGATCGGGCAGAGTAAGAGAGCCCCCACCGAGGGTTTACTGCGCTGTGAGAGGCACGAAAGCAGAGAGCTTGGACCTGGCCCCGAGGCACGGGGAAGGCCGGCGGGGCCCTTCCCCTGGCCCGCTCAGATCGGATGCGGCATCAACCCTACAGGGTGGCACTAGCGGGCCCATGAGGTGAGGAGACCACGGCGGGACCCGAACAGCACCCTGAGGACCTCCAAGATCGTGGGAGGAAACGGAGCAACACAGGGGGTGGTCCACTACCCCTTCCATTGAACCGGGAGGGTTATTGAGGGAATCTCCTTGCGTCTGCGGGACCCCCCGGGGAAAAACTGCCAGTCATAGACAGTATAGACTCTTTGGCAGAGGGCCTGCGACCAATTCTGTGGGCATCTCCCGCCTGGCTGGGGTGGAGAGCCCATTTGCAGGACAAGGAAAGACGCAGAAGAGCGGGTACGAGGTGGTATACCAGTGGCGGTGCACTCTGCACCTACGAGGGGGAACCCGTGAGAGACCAGGACCTCCTGCGAAGTGTCTTCGCTCCCTGTGCTTCCAGAGCGATCGGCTGTCACGCTCACCTGATTCCCACGGAGGCGCAGGTCTGGCTTCGAGTGCTGATGCTTCTTCTATGGTGAAGCGCAGGACTCTGAAGATGGACTCACTGGCTCGCAGGAATATTCCCCTGTGCGTGAAAAGGGAGTATTACCTTAGGGTCTGGAAGGATGAGTTCTCCATCCTGCTTCTGATGCAGGGGCGCGTTGAAACCCAGTTACTTCACTGGATTGAGGTTTGATGGGAGTTCAAATAAGCTTGACTATTCAGGTAAGGCGCTGTAAGAGTTCTGTAGCAAGTTCAAAAGTTCAAGCTTAATAATAATGTTCATTGTCTTATTGCAGCAAGCGCTAACGCTTATGTCTTTTTCCCCTTAGGGGCCGGGGTTCGGAATGCCGGAGATATGGCGCCGACCCGAAGTGAAACGTGCAGTTCCAGTAAATGACAGGTAAGTTCTGGATGATTCGGGTAATGTCTTTGCATTCGCTCATTCAATGTCTTTGTCTTTTTTCCCCATAGGGGCCGGGGTCCGGAATGCCAGGAAGCGGCAGGACCTGAAATGAAATGGGAATGACCCAACAGGTAAGTCTTAGAAGGAAACTGTATTACGCTATAGAACTGCGACAGAAAAGTCGATACTGTTTCCCACAATGAAAGCGAAATGTGATTAATCTCACCTTGACAGAATGAGGAGACCACCAGGAAACAATCAAGTGTAGCTGTGAAAGCTACCCTAGGACAGCCCTGCCCTCTCCGACCCGGAATGAGATTAACCAGGGGAGAGAACAGGGTAGCCAGGGAAACCCTCAATGGGGAAGAAAACCCTGGTCGAATCTGGATGTGTTGAGAATCCGGATGGTAGATAACTGTCTTCAACAAGTGGCTGTGGGCAGGAAGGCTTCGTCTGGAGAAATGAGAGGACAATGATCAGAGAAGTAGAGGAGAGATGGGAATGAAAAGTGGAATTGAAAGGCTTAGTGAAAAGGTTCTCACCAGCGGAGGGAATGAGAGGATAAATTGTTTAAGGCTTCGAAGGAGAAGAGATCGGGAGATGAGAGCTCTGGAATAAATATGACTTGGGTCAGAATCTGAATTGAAAGAGGTAGATCAGGATTCAGATATTATGTAACTTACAGCTAGCGGGTGTATCAGCAAGATGAAAGTTGATTTTGGCGAAACCGAGACGCCGAAGGATATCTGGAAGTGATGAGAAATCCCGAGAGAAAGCGGGACCGGACTGGGAGCAGGAGCCTGGGGATGGGAACTATAGAGACAAATAGGTTACAGGGTAAGTCAAAAGGTTGACAGTAAGAAGTAGAGCTCAGAAATCCCTAGAGGCGAACTCACGGAGCGTCTGTAGAAACAGTAGCGACGCGAGGAATCGCCGGCTTCCGTGTTTGATAAAGGATCACGTGAGCCAGCCGGAACGTCTCGGAGAAACGTGAAGAGTCTAGACTGCTACCTTCAAAACGGAAGTCATCTTGAGAAGGATTATCGGGATTAGCGTAGAGAATGTTACTACACAACTGGTTGCAAAACAACCGATTGCGAGCCCATATTGACCACCTCCCACGATGTGTAACAGTATACCCCCTCCTCCTGGGGGGAGAACCCGGTTTACCCGGGTGAAGAAGAAAGAATCGTCGAATCAACTTGGGGGCATGCACAGCAGAAGCAGGCTCCCAGGATCGTTCAGCAGGTGAGTAACCCTTCCAGTCTATCAAAAACTGCAATTTACCCCTCTTGTAGCGAGAGTCACAAATACTGGCCACTTCATACTCTGATCCAGTAGCCGTCAAGACCGGAGGCGGAGGAGGCTTCACCAACCTCTGAAAACGGTCCGGAACCACCAATTTGATTTGCGATAAATGGAACACTGGATGAATCCGAGACCAGGAAGCCGGTAAGGCGAGTTTGATTGCAGCAGAACCAACCCAGGAGAGGAATTTAAAAGGCCCAAAATATCTAGGAGACAATTTAGATGGTACAAGATGCCGGGGAAGGAATCGGGATGCCAGCCAAACAGAATCTCCCGGGATGATATTAGGGGCTGCCCGACGATGCTTATCTGTATTCTTCTTAGCCCGATCTTGAGCCTCTTGAAGAGATAGTCTGGCCACTTTCTGTCCCTCTTGAATGTCTGATATAAGACTGTCAACTCCAGGGAAAATGGAAGCAGGGACAGAAACGGTAGGTACAAAGGAAGGGTGATACCCATAAGAACAATGAAAAGGACTGGTGTGAAGAGCAGAATGTTTGGCGTTGTTGTAGGCGAACTCTGCAAATGGGAGCAATTCTACCCAATTGTCCTGAGCTGCAGAGATGAAACATCTTAAATATCCTTCCAAAGTCTGGTTTAATCTTTCCGTCTGCCCGTTGGTCTGGGGGTGATAACCGGAACTTAAGGCTCTCTTAATGCCCAGAATGTTACATACTTTCTGCCAGAAAAGAGAAGTATATTGGGGGCCTCGATCTGATACAATAGTATCTGGGAGTCCGTGTCGAGAAAAGATTTCAGAAAGGAAGATTTTTGCCATATCTGCTGCTCCAGGAAGCTTAACCAACGGGATAAAGTGTGCCAGTTTGGTAAAATAATCAATGGTGACCATGATAGTGGTTTTATTCTCAGAAGGAGGTAGGTCCGAGACAAAGTCAGTGGAGATAAACTGCCAAGGTCGGTCTGGAATAGGCATTCTAGAAAGTAAACCCAAAGGAGACATCCGAGGAGACTTAGACTGAGCGCATATCGTGCAGGCTGAAATATAATCATGTATGTCTGCCTTTACTTCCGGCCACCAAAAATGTCGTTGAACAAGCTCCAAGGTTGAGGCGTAACCTCGGTGGCCAGCTGCTCGGGAGTCGTGACACATTCGTAGAACTTCTTGCTGAAGCGATGGAGTGGGAAGCAGAACCTGAGCTCCCTGAAAATAATAGCCCCCTTCTTCAGTGAGATGATGAGTAGTAGCAATTTTTTCACATAGAAGTTTGTTTTGATTAGTAGCAATCAGTACTTCTTGAAGAAAGTCCGTTAGTACCGCGATAAACCGTGCTGTGGGGAACATCCTTTCAGAACAGAAATTAGAAGTGGGAGAATCCTTCCGAGAAAGAGCATCGGCCCTTAGGTTATGTTTTCCAGGAAGAAAGGTGAATTCAATCCGAAAGGGAAGAAAGAAATAAGCCCAGCGGGCTTGTCTGCTGTTGGTCGTCTGGGCATTCTGGAGTACTCTGAGATTTTGGTGATCCGTTCGAACTGTGACAGGAAAGGAAGACCCCAAGAGCAGATGTCTCCACTCTTCGAAAGCCCGTTTAATAGCTAACAGTTCTTTCTCAAGAACAGAATAATTCAGTTCGGCTGCGTTGAATGTTCTAGACAGATACGCAACGGGTCTTTCTTCCCCCTGGTCAGAGAGTTGTAACAGCACAGCTCCCATAGCGTATTGAGAGGCATCAGTCTCCACTATAAACGGCTTGGTCTGATCAGGGGTAATCAAAATAGAGGCAGAGGTGAAAATTTCTTTCAAAGTCTGAAAGGCCCTTTGGGCGGCTTCGTTCCAGCAGAATGTGACGTTCTTTTTTAGCAATTGAGTGATAGGCAGAATAATTTCAGAAAAACAGGGGATAAATTTCCTGTAGAAATTTGCAAATCCTAGAAATCTCTGGATGTCTTTGACACAGGAAGGACTGGGCCAATTTACGACTGCGGATACCTTCTTTGGATCCATAGATATGCCCAGGCTCGATAACACAAAACCTAGGTAAGTAACTTGTTCTTGATGGAACACACACTTTGAGGCTTTACAATAGAGATGGTTTTTCTTGAGTCGACCAAGGACTATGTTTACATGATTTACATGGTCTTTCGGGTTGGATGAATAGACCAAAATATCATCCAGGTAGATGATTACAAAATGAAACAAAATGTCCGCGAACAGGTGATCCATAAATCGCTGGAACACTGCTGGAGCATTTACAAGACCAAACGGCATCACATGATATTCAAAATGTCCGAATGGTGTGCGAAAGGCGGTTTTCCATTCGTCTCCAGGAGCTATTCTGATGAGGTGGTAAGCTCCTCTGAGGTCGAGTTTTGTGTACACAGAAGCCCCCTGGACAGCCTCAATAATGTCAGATATTAAAGGCATGGGGTACTTATCAGGAATGGTAATCTTGTTGAGACCTCTATAGTCTATGCAGGGGCGAAGTTCCTCAGAGTCTTTTTTAGGAATAAAGAAAAGAGAGGCGCCCGCTGGGGAGATTGATTCAGAAATTAGACCATTGCGTAAATTGGTCTGGAGATAGTCTTTAAGGACAGCCTTTTCTTTTTGGGACAAAACATACATCCTGCCAAAGGGAATGGGTTGGTCTGAAAGAAGGTTAATATGACAATCATCCCTCCTATGAGGAGGTAGAGTGGGAAATTTGGGGTTCTCGAAAACTGACTGAAACTCTTGATGGCACAGTGGGATGATCTCTAGTTGGTTTATGGTGGACCCGGTTGGAAGATTAGACACCTCAGTTGGAATGTGAACACCCACAGACTCCTGGGACAAACAGTGGTTTACACAGAACTCAGACCCTAAGAATAAAGTACCCGCTGACCAGTTAATATAAGGGTTATGTAGTCGTAACCATGGGAGACCCAAGATAACAGGGAAATGAGCTGCCTTAATGAGGTCAAAAACCAAAGTTTCTTTATGTTTGGCAATCAGACAAGTAATTGGTTTGGTCTGTTCCTTGATCGGGCCAGAGCTCAAAGGGTTTCCATCCACTCCTTGTATGGGAGTAATGATGGATTTGGAAACAAGCTGTATCTCGTGTTTCGTTGCCCAATCATTGTCCAAGAAATTGCCAGCGGCCCCGCAGTCAATCAAGGCTGGTATACCCGCCAACACTCGTTCGGAAAGAATCATAGATAGAGACACCACCACCATGGTTTGGCAAGTAGCTGTGTCAAGCGACATTCCCATTCGGTATGGGGAAGTAGGATTTGAAGCCACTACCGTTCTTCCCCTTGGGGTAGGGCTTTGAAGTTTCCCGACTTAGGATTTGGGGTACGTCGCGGAGGAACCAGGTGACAATCCTTCAAAATATGTAATGAAGAACCACAGTACATACACAGTCCTCCTGTCCTTCTTCTTTCTCTTTCCGAGGTGGATAGTGGTCCTCTCACTGCTCCAATCTGCATGGGCTCTTCATTTTGGACGTGAGGTTTATTTCCTGTTGGATAGTATTCATTAAAGGATCTGGTACTCTTGCTTCTTTTTCGTTCATAGGATCGTTCCTGCAACCGGTACTCAATTTGCATGGTTAGCGTTATCATGTCTGCTAGGTTGGCTGGTCGAGGAACCTTCGAAATCTCATCCTTCAGCTCGTCTGTTAATCCTCTACGAAAAAGAGTAAGAAGACCCTCATCTGGCCATCCCAATTCTGACGATAACTGCTTAAATTGGGTAATATACCCTAAGAGGTCTTTTCCGCTTTGTTTTAAGTCAAGGAGTCTTTCTTGGGAGGATACAGTGATTTCTTTTCTCCCAAACATGGCTTTTAGACTGTTAGAGAAGGCAGAGTAAGATTCAAGAATAGCATTGTTTGATGTAACTAAGGGCGTGGCCCATGCCAAAGCGGGCCCAGATAAGTGAGAAATCACAAACCCCACCTTATCTTTGTCCGTTGGGAAGAAACGGGTTTTAAGTGTAAACTGCACCGTACAGCTATCTAGGAATTCTTTGAGTTTGTAGGGGTCGCCATCATACATTATCGGGTGCAATGTGGACGGGGGGGTATCGGAAAAAGCTCTAGCAACCTGTTGTCGTAATTGTACATTGTCTTGCTTAAGTGATTGTACTTCTAAAGACATGGCCTGCATAGCGGCCATTAGTTGCTGCATTTGTTGTTCCATAATGGTCTTCTTCTGTCAATAATCTTTTGGGCGTCGCTAACTATTACGCTATAGAACTGCGACAGAAAAGTCGATACTGTTTCCCACAATGAAAGCGAAATGTGATTAATCTCACCTTGACAGAATGAGGAGACCACCAGGAAACAATCAAGTGCAGCTGTGAAAGCTACCCTAGGACAGCCCTGCCCTCTCCGACCCGGAATGAGATTAACCAGGGGAGAGAACAGGGTAGCCAGGGTAACCCTCAATGGGGAAGAAAACCCTGGTCGAATCTGGATGTGTTGAGAATCCGGATGGTAGATAACTGTCTTCAACAAGTGGCTGTGGGCAGGAAGGCTTCGTCTGGAGAAATGAGAGGACAATGATCAGAGAAGTAGAGGAGAGATGGGAATGAAAAGTGGAATTGAAAGGCTTAGTGAAAAGGTTCTCACCAGCGGAGGGAATGAGAGGATAAATTGTTTAAGGCTTCGAAGGAGAAGAGATCGGGAGATGAGAGCTCTGGAATAAATATGACTTGGGTCAGAATCTGAATTGAAAGAGGTAGATCAGGATTCAGATATTATGTAACTTACAGCTAGCGGGTGTATCAGCAAGATGAAAGTTGATTTTGGCGAAACCGAGACGCCGAAGGATATCTGGAAGTGATGAGAAATCCCGAGAGAAAGCGAGACCGGACTGGGAGCAGGAGCCTGGAGATGGGAACTATAGAGACAAATAGGTTACAGGGTAAGTCAAAAGGTTGACAGTAAGAAGTAGAGCTCAGAAATCCCTAGAGGCGAACTCACGGAGCGTCTGTAGAAACAGTAGCGACGCGAGGAATCGCCGGCTTCCGTGTTTGATAAAGGATCACGTGAGCCAGCCGGAACGTCTCGGAGAAACGTGAAGAGTCTAGACCGCTACCTTCAAAACGGAAGTCATCTTGAGAAGGATTATCGGGATTAGCGTAGAGAATGTTACTACACAACTGGTTGCAAAACAACCGATTGCGAGCCCATATTGACCACCTCCCACGATGTGTAACAAACTGAGCTTTTCCTATTCCCTTCCTTCTCTCACCTTGTGTTCTTGTCTTTTTCTCTCTAGGCTCTGGGAAGTGGCTGCGGATCCGGATGATCGCTGCTGAAGATGGAGGTGCCCAGGAAAGGTGAGTGAAATGCAGCGCTGCAGCGATCGAAGCGAAATGCTTTTAAAATGATGTCTTCCCTTTCAGGATCGTCGGTGTGAAGTCTCCGTGATGCAGCTTTAGCAGGTAAGGTCTTCTTTCTCTCCAATTCTCTCTTAGCAGGTGACCCAGGATACTGACAGGCGTGGCTGAAGTCCAGAAGCAGGAGCTGACACGGTGAGCGTCCAGCTGCGAGGAGCAGAACAACGCGAAGCGTGAGTTGCTGATCGGGCGTGGTTTAAATAGCTTTGGTAGAAGTTCCAGGTATGTATCCTTCCACCGATCAGGTATGTACCCTTCCCCGACCACACCCAGGGGAAAGTAGTTCCACAGGTAAAGTAGTTCCATTCAGGCCTCAAGAGGGCCTCGATGTAGCAGCATGGTCTGCATCAGGTAAGTGCACCTTAAAACACTTGAACACATGTCTAGCTTTATGAGCCTGGCGCCTATTTTTTTTTTTTTTTTATTATTTGTTTTAGCTGGTAAACCAACTTTTCAAATATTTACACTCATTATCATTTTTGTAGTTACATAGCCATACTTACAACGTTAACAGAAAGTAAATAATTCTTTGTATCTCATTACAAATCATTACAAGACAGCATAAAACAGCAAAATGTATAATGTTATGACTACCAGATTGCCATTCACTTCACATAGATACAAGCAGTCTTCGTATCAGGAAATATTTGATTAAGAAATTGCACAATTGCAAGCTGTATTGTTAATCTTGGGTTAGAAAATAAAAGATTCCATAGCTGTCTGTGACTAGTACCACTCTGGACCAACAATTTATTTCCAAAGCATTTTGCTCTTATGTTATATAGGGTGGGGCATTCAGTTATAAGATGTTGCAATGTTTCACATTGTCCTTTGTCATTACAGTGCCGACAGAAATTCTGATCCTTTGATATTACTCTCCTTCTATATAAAATCTCATTAGTTTCATATTGATTTAGTCTGAATCTTAGATATTTCTGACGGCATGTAGGTGATGGGTATTTTAGTAGATACTCTGATATTACCCCATGCCTTTTAACACCAAATGCTTCGGGGTTAAAATCCTTAAGTTTTGAGCAGATTGTCATGTTGAATATCCAATCTGCTTGGTGAATTTTGTTTTTGGCACGATCAGGATTTGTCAATAGAAGCTCGATCGTTACTGAAGCATCAGAAATCGCATTTAGCGTATGATTTCTCCACTTCAAAGACATACCAATTTTGGTGGTTAATAGATTTTGGGCCAATACATGTAGAAGGCTGCGTTTCCCCATACCATCCAACATTTTTCGGAGAAGAGCACATTGCTTCCATAATACATGGGTATATAGGGAGATCAGACCCAATTCATGTCGCAATATGGCCAAAGGTGTTCCTGGCGAAAGTGTTAAAACTTTTTTCCAAAATCTAGCTTCTATGCTATCCCAAAATTTACGATTTTGTGGAGCCAGGGCCTCAACACCATATAGCAGAATTGGAATTGCTTTGGCCTTATAAAAGTGCACAACATGTTTCAATGTGAATTTCCCATATCTTCTAAGAATGATTTTCGATTGTGAAATCAAGGAGTTTAACTTCACCCTAGTTTCAGTTGTCGTGGTACTTAGGGTTTTTTTATGTTCAATATAAACTCCAAGATATTTATATTTGGCGACTTTGGTTAATACACAGTTTTGAAGAGACCACTCAAGGTGATATTTTTTTGTGAAGTTGTTCTTGCACACTAATATTTGGGATTTAACTGTGTTGATCACAAGGTTGTTTGATGTTGCATATGTGCCTAGTTGATTTAACATGTTTTGTAAGCCTATAGGTGTACAGGATAATAGTACCAGATCATCTGCGTATAGTAGATAGGGAACCCTTTGAGAGCCTATACGAGGCGCATCTGTTACATAGTTCATTAGTACAGGGCCTATATCCAGAATATAGAAGTTGAATAGGAAAGAGGCAAGAGCACAACCCTGCTTCACTCCTCTGTGGGTCTGGATGGCAGGTGATAGTCTTCCTCCCATGTTTAATTTAACTCGCATAGATGTGGAGGTGTGTAGTAATGCCACTAGATTTGTGAGAGAAGTTGGACACCGATGTTGTCTAAGTTTGGTTATTAACATGTTTCTGTCAATATAGTCGAAGGCAGATTTGAAATCAATGAACCCCAGATATAAGGGGAGTCCACCATCTGCTTGCTCCGATTGAATCATCGAAAGTGCTAAAATGTTCGGTATTGTGCCCATGCCTTTAACAAAGCCTGACTGAAATAAGTCTCTTAGACTGTTTTGATCTACCCACTCATTAAGCTCTTTTAGTATTATTCTACAAAATATTTTCGCCGGAGCGTCCAATAAAGAGATTGGGCGATAACTCGTTGGTAACTGGCGGTCGCCTTTTTTGTAGATCGGAACTGTAACGGCTTCCGTCCAAGTTTTGGGTAATTTCTGATATTTATTTATTGTGGCGAATATCTTGTAGAGAATTGAGCTCCAAACTTCAGGATGTTTTTTCATTAGGGCATTTGAAATCCCATCGGTGCCTGCTGCGCGCGAGTTGCTAGAGGTCATAATTAGGTGTTTAATTTCCTTCTGATCAATATTCAACCAAAACCTCATCACTTCTTGTTCATTTAGTGTCGAGATCGTGTTTATAGGTAAGGCATATAGGGATTGGAAATGATCTACCCACTGATGTGCCTCAACTACTGTGGATTGCAGATCTAACTGTCGGGTATTAATGGTTTGATTTAATATTGCCCACATTTTTGAGATGTTTTTATCAGCCAGAGTCGACAACATAATGGCTCCATCTTTTTGATAAAGATTTGCTCGATGTCCTTTGACCCAGTTGTTATAACTCAAACGTGCTTTTTTAGTTAGATCCAGTCTAATGTCGAGAGGAAGCCTTGCTAAACTTCTTACCTCTGCACGATAAGCCCTTTTCCTAGTGAGTATAGAACTGTCAAAAACATGGATATGGCTCTCTCTTTTGGAATGACCCGCCTTCTGTTGGCTGAATAGTTGCATTGTGTTGCTATATGTCAATCCTATGTCTGAGGTTTGCCAATTAATGGAGTTAGTTGAATCGTGTAGAATTTGATTGAAGTGCCATAAGGCGTTCTCTGACCATCAGAGTCGATTCTTACCACCATTTACCACAATGCAACCGCCACCTATTGGCTCTGGTTTACTAACCTTAGTTTTGGCCCTGGCCTGCCAACTAGCACACAACATATTATGGTCACTTAACGCAGATGAGGACACACTAAAGGAGCACATTGCTGACCATAGGGCACAATTTACATATATATAATCAATTGTAGATGTAGAGTTTCCTCTCTTCCAAGTTGGTGCGGGGGGCATGTCAGTGTTAAATGCACCATTCAGCATTTGCAGATTTCTGTGAGTAACCATTGTGTTCCATTGTAACAGTTTCTCACTCTTATGTTTCCCATTTGCTGCCAAGCAGTTCATATTCAAATCCCCTGCTAAGATGAAGTACAGAATCTTATCATCCGCAGATACAATGTCAAATATCAAATTCAGGTCCCTAAAGAAGCACTCCGTAGTAATAGCTGCTGGATTCCAATATATGTTCAGAATTGCGTAGGTGTCACCGTTGATCACCGCCCTTATAAGAAGCATATGAGTATTCGGCATAGCCCACATCTGTGACAATGTTCCCGGTTCATCCTTTACCGCCACCAGCAGGCCCGCAGTGGGTCTGCCTATAATGGGCTTCCTAGCTGGGTTCAAGTGTGTTTGATATCCTGACCAGAGTATGGGACTTAGTAACCAGGTTTCTTGCAGCAAAATTATGTCGAATTTGCTTAGGCCACTCTCATTGTTATTCAGCAAATGTTTGAATCCCCGCGAGTTCCAGCTCACCAAAGTAAGGGGGGATAACTTTGTCAAATTAGATAGCTAATTTGAGTTACTATTATAATTGCATACACACATATTCCTGTCATTTGACAATTGATTTGAATCTTGGCCATTTGTAACGCCAGTTTTTACCCTTGGCATGAGTTCTGCAATGCTTGACGTATTAGGTTCTAATGTGTCATCCATTTCTGTATCCAGCTGAAAACCTAGGTCGAATAATGAGTTCTTCGCCTGCCATACCAGATTACGAATTGCTCTGGATTGAAACCACACTCGAACTGCATTTAAGTTCTGATTTGAGATAAATTCCACCAAGGTTAAATCAGCTGAGTTTATGTCTTCGAGCAGCGGTATGTCTGAGAAGATTGCTTGTATCGCTCTTCTGTTCAGGTCATATTGCGTGCATGGTGCTGGTCTACATTTCACAATCATAGAACACAGTGCCACTCGAGGAGTGACTTTTCCCCTTCCCAACATATCTTGTGTTTTAACAGTTTTTGTAGGGATCACATTGTTCGTTTTCTCTTTTGTGTTCGCAGCCAAGTCCCCTAGTGCATTTTTAATCAGCGTTAATACATCTTTTGAAAAGTCTGTAGGTAAGCCCAATGATGAAAGGGAAGTTAAGTCAGAATCGGGTGTAGGAATGGGGATCCTTAAAGTGTTTGCATTTAAGTTTGTGGCGCTGGTCACTGATATTGCTGCTCCTTGGATCATTGGGACAGACCCTCCAATTTCAATTCCCTTCTGTGCTTGGTTCCCAATTTCCACGATTTTATCAGCATCATTGTGTGATTTGTGGTGGTTAATTAATGAAGTTGGGTTTGTGAGTGGAGGAATGGAGAGACCTTGCATGTAAGCATCTACTGCTTTCCTGATTTCAGATCTATGGACCTTTGCATCCTCTCCACTATTCCATCTTGCTTCCATGATGTCATTTGTATTTCTCGTTCTCACTGTCGGCTCTGCCTCCAGACGCTGTAAGCTCTGTGACTCCCTATGTGAGATTACTTTTACCAAAGCGTCCAATGGTGAATATGGTTGGGCTCTGGCTCGCGAGCTCGCATCTGCACTATTATTTGGCTCACAGTCACTCGGTACAGTAAGAATCTGCCGGGCACTATTTTTCTTTTTCTTCAAGAAGATTGGCGCAATCTTCACGCTAGACTTTCTCACCACCACATTTTCACCAGCATTCAGTGACACATTTGCTCTCAACTTTTGTTTGCCTTTCAAAAATATGGGGGCCAAAGGAATTGACTTCTTTGGTTTAGATGGTACATGAGCTATAACTGGTTTATCCGGCGGGTTTTCTGTTTGGGATCCCTTCGTAAGCATATTGCGTTCAGCCATGTCTTTAGTAGTGCTCGATAATTCTTTGTCATGAGCAGATTGAGGAGGATTTGTATGGTTATATTTGCTCTGTGAATCCCCCCCCTTTAATGGACAGATGGAGGGTGTTAGATCGCCAGTCTTCTTCTCCTCCTCTGTGGGTGCCAAATGATTGTTTCCAATTCTCTTAACAAAAAAGGTTAGTGACCGATTTGTTTTGCCTTACTCTGGTTCTTTGTCTTTTTTTGTGAGTTGTCTCTTTTCCGTTGTACGGATTTTTCTTTGATTCTTTTGGTCCTTCTTGCTGCCCTCTTCCTCATTTTCTTTCTATCTTGATGTGGACTTGCAGGTGCAACTTCTTCTGTTACAACCTCTTGAGAGTCCAGCTGACTGGCGATATTGTTTTTTAAGGGTTT
Source organism: Ambystoma mexicanum (assembly GCF_040938575.1). Classification (NCBI taxonomy): domain Eukaryota; kingdom Metazoa; phylum Chordata; class Amphibia; order Caudata; family Ambystomatidae; genus Ambystoma; species Ambystoma mexicanum. Next base: position 719,412,782 of record NC_090938.1, on the reverse strand, counting down.
TTCCATTGAGACTGCTTGAAAAAGATCCTCATTCATATTTGCCAGTCTCATAAATTCTTCCAATGTGGACGCTGAAAGAGATGATTCGCCATCATTTGTGGGGTCTGCCTCCATAGACTCTGTTCCCACGTGTCCCTGTGAGTTTCGATTATACATTTGGAGTTGGTTCAGTAGTTCCTGTGTTAAGGATCTATCGGCCTCTTTGGATTTATGAATATCTGCAATGGACCTGTGTATTGCAGAGATATCCAGACCTTGTTTGGTGAATTCCAAGGCGCCAGGACAGGGGTCCAACATGAGCCTGGCGCCTAAGGCGCCAGGACTGTGTCCAAAGGGCCCCAGCTTGGGCCCGCTGGCACTTCCCTGGGGGAAATGATGCCTGCCTCTGGGGTTGCTGGGTCGGACCTGGCTCCTTGGAGGTAGGCATCATGACAGTACCCCCCCTCAAGGACCCTCCCAAGGTTGTTCCCTCCAGGGGTTTTGGCCTGTTCGGAAATCTCCGGTGGAACCTTTGTATTAATCGAGGTGCGTGAACATGGTTACTAGGCTCCCACGATCTCTCCTGAGGTCCATATCCCTTCCAGTCAACAAGATAGAAGAGTTTGGACTTTAACACCTTGGAGTCTAAAATGTCTTTAACTTCGAATTCTAATTCCCCTTCAATTTGAACTGGGTCTGGAGGCTTGGACAGTCGGGTCCCTAGTTGTACTGGCTTCAAAAGTGATGCATGAAAAACTGGATGAATACGCATGTTAGACGGAAAATCCAGTTTAAAGGCCACGGGATTGATTATAGCCTTGATGGGATAAGGTCCTATGAATCTGGTATTGAAGGTTCGCGGGCCCTTGAGGGGTAAATGTTTCATTGCTAGCCATACCTGATCTCCTACTTGGTAAGGAGGAGTTTTACTTCGGTGCAAATCAGCATTTTCTTTATACTTTTTCTTGGCTTGCTGTAAATGAGTTGCAGCTTCTTTGAAGGCTTGGGTTATTGTGGAATGCAGATGATTTACTGCGGGCATTTCCAGGGTCAGAGGTGGATCTAGATCAGAGGTCCGAGGATGGTGACCATACAAAGTATAAAAAGGAGTTTGTCCGGTTCCAGAATGCACTGAATTGTTGTATGCATATTCTGCGATCCAAAGGATGTCTTTCCAATTTAACTCGGATTGATGTAACATGCACCGAAGATATTGCTCGAGAGTCTGATTGGTTCTCTCGGTTTGTCCGTCGGTCTGGGGGTGGTGGCTGGTGGATAGCCGCACATCTATTTGTGCTAGTTGGCAACACTTCTTCCAAAAATGGGAGATAAATTGACTTCCACGATCCGAGACTAATATGGAAGGGAAACCATGTATGCGAACTATATTCTCCAGAAATTCCTTGGCCAAGGTGGAAGCTGAAGGCAAACCTTTTAAAGGGATAAAGTGGGCCATTTTGGAGAATAGATCCACAATTACAAGGATAGTGTTGTAACCAGCACAAGGAGGCAGGTCAGTTAGAAAGTCCATTGACAAGGTGTTCCATGGTGCCGGTGGAATATCCAAGGGTTGAAGTAGGCCAGCTGGCCTTTTTTTTTTTACCCTTGTTTTGGGCGCAAATTCCGCAAGACAATACAAAAGACTTTATGTCTTTTCTCCAAGAAGGCCACCAGAAGTGGCGTTTGATTTTTTCCTCCGTTTTAGCGATACCAGGGTGTCCTTCCATTAATGATTCATGATGATGGGCAATAACAAGTTCTTGCAATTCTTTACTAGGCAGAAACAACCGCTCCTGGAAGTAGGGTAAGTCATCCTTAACGGTGTAATGAGGACCCTTTTGACTCCATTCCAGTAAGGCTGAAGAGTCTAGAAGTTGTTTTACTTGCGTTTGGATGTCCTCAATAGTTTGCAATGAAGTTAGGCCTAAGATTCTTTGTTCAGGTATGATTGGCACAGGTTCTAAACTCGAATTGGGTTCTTCCATGCCAATCCGGGATAAGGCGTCCGCTTTACCATTCTTGCAGCCAGGGCGATAGGTAATTACAAAATCAAATTCCGCAAAGAATAGAGCCCATCGGAGTTGTCGTGAAGATTGAGCCTTGGCCGTCTTTAAATACTGTAAATTTCTGTGGTCCGTAGTTACGGTGATGGTGTGTCTTGCCCCGAGAAGGTAGTGACGCCAAGCCTTGAAAGCAGATTTAATAGCCAGTAACTCTTTGTCGGTAATTGCGTAGTTGATTTCAGGAGGAGAAAATTTCCTGGACCAAAAGGCCACAGGGTGTAGTTGGTTAGTTTCTGGGTCTCTTTGCGACAGGACAGCTCCCATGGCCGAAATGGATGCGTTGGTTTCCACAATGTAAGGGAGATCTGGGTGCGGGTGCTTCAATATAGGTGCAGAGGTGAATTTGGTTTTCAGGTCCTGAAAGGCTTGTTCGGCCTCAAGAGTCCATTCAAAGCGTTTGTTTTTCTTTTGGAGAGCTGTGATGGGTTGGACTGTTCGGGAAAATTCCGGGATGAATCTTCGATAGAAATTGGCGAAGCCGAGCATGCTCTGAACTCCTTTCACTGAGCTAGGAGATGGCCATTTGAGGATGGCGTCCACCTTTCGCGAGTCCATTCGGACTCCTTGAGGTGTCAGGATGAATCCGAGAAACTCCACTTCTGTGGTATGAAAAAACAAATTTTTCGAGCTTTGCAAATAGTCTGTGCTGGCGCAATTTCTCAAGAACTGCCCTAACATGTTTTCTGTGATCGGATTCTGAAGAGGAGTACACCAGTATGTCGTCAATATAAACAATGACACAGACGTCGATAAATTCCCGAAGAACATCATTCATAAAGTACTGAAAGGCGGCAGGTGCATTGCACAAACCGAAGGGCATCACCTGATATTCGAAGAGCCCAAATTTGGTGCGGAATGCAGTCTTCCATTCGTCGCCTTCTTTTATACGCACCAGGTGATAAGCTCCTCGGAGATCTAACTTGGTGTACACACAAGCGTCTTTCACCTGGTCGATAAGCTCAGGGATCAGGGGCAGAGGATAACGATTCTTAATCGTTATTTGATTTAGGGCGCGATAGTCTATACATGTTCTAAGGTCGCCCTCTTTGTTGCATTTGCCGCCTTCTCTCTCGTTCCTTCTGTGTTAATGGTCCTTTAACACCGCCGATTTGCATAGGTTCGGATACGTCGGTACTCTTGGAGTTAGCGTGGGTTTTGATCGGTACTCGGGTTTCGTACTTGAACCGATCTGCTTTTCTATTTTGAAGTCTGTGATCAAGTTGAACCACCAAGTCTATGTAGTCTGCGCAGACCTGGGGTGGTTCTACTATCTGAGCTAGAACATCCTTAAGCTCTCCGCGCAGGTCTCGATGAAACAATGTGATCATTTTTTTTTCTGGCCATCCAGTTTCCACAACCAGCCTATTAAAGGTGGCTACGTAGGACAGAAGATCCTGATTACCTTGTCGTAAGGATAGCAGTTCGTTATCAAGGGCCTGTCCTTGAGAGTGTCGAGCAAACAATCTTTCCATGCTGGCCTGGAAACCCTGAAAATTCTGGAGAATGGGATCATCCTGATTTACCAATGGAATAGACCAATCGGCAGCACTGCCACTGAGGTAAGATAGTATAAAGGCTACCTTGGTCTGGTCGTTAGGGAAGGCCCCGGGTCTGCATAGAAAGTGTAAACGACATTGGTTCATAAAGACGGCATATTTCTTGGGATCCCCCGCAAAACGTTCAGGCGGGGCCAAAGGCATGTGTCCAGGTAGATTGATTTGTACCGGGTTATTCAAACCCATTGATGTGGAAGTATCTCCGGAATTAGGTAAAGGAGTGTGCCCTGCCTGGGCCTGCAATAACCTTTTGGCCATGTCATCTGTTCTTTCCTTGGATAGGATCAGTTCTCTTTTGAGAGCGTTAGTCTCCTGGCGGGCTGAGTGCACTTCTGCCCGTAATTCCCCCAAAAGCTGGGCCAGCTGATCTGTCTCGGAAGTCTCCATAGCGCCCGGGTGGGAAATTGTGGGTAGTCTTCGCGTTCTGTCACGCTCACCTGATTCCCACAGAGGCGCAGGTCTGGCTTCGAGTGCTGATGCTTCTTCTATGGTGAAGCGCAGGACTCTGAAGATGGACTCACTGGCTCGCAGGAATATTCCCCTGTGCGTGAAAAGGGAGTATTACCTTAGGGTCTGGAAGGATGAGTTCTCCATCCTGCTTCTGATGCAGGGGCTCGTTGAAACCCAGTTACTTCACTGGATTGAGGTTTGATGGGAGTTCAAATAAGCTTGACTATTCAGGTAAGGCGCTGTAAGAGTTCTGTAGCAAGTTCAAAAGTTCAAGCTTAATAATAATGTTCATTGTCTTATTGCAGCAAGCGCTAACGCTTATGTCTTTTTCCCCTTAGGGGCCGGGGTTCGGAATGCCGGAGATATGGCGCCGACCCGAAGTGAATCGTGCAGTTCCAGTAAATGACAGGTAAGTTCTGGATGAGCGTTCGGGTAATGTCTTTGCATTCGCTCATTCAATGTATTTGTCTTTTTTCCCCATAGGGGCCGGGGTCCGGAATGCCAGGAAGCGGCAGGACCCGAAATGAAATGGGAATGACCCAACAGGTAAGTCTTAGAAGGAAACTGAGCTTTTCCTATTCCCTTCCTTCTCTCACCTTGTGTTCTTGTCTTTTTCTCTCTAGGCTCTGGGAAGTGGCTGCGGATCCGGATGATCGCTGCTGAAGATGGAGGTGCCCAGGAAAGGTGAGTGAAATGCAGCGCTGCAGCGATCGAAGCGAAATGCTTTTAAAATGATGTCTTCCCTTTCAGGATCGTCGGTGTGAAGTCTCTGTGATGCAGCTTTAGCAGGTAAGGTCTTCTTTCTCACGAATTCTCTCTTAGCAGGTGACCCAGGATGCTGACAGGCGTGGCTGAAGTCCAGAAGCAGGAGCTGACACGGTGAGCGTCCAGCTGCGAGGAGCAGAACAACGCGAAGCGTGAGTTGCTGATCGGGCATGGTTTAAATAGCTTTGGAAGAAGTTCCAGGTATGTATCCTTCCACCGATCAGGTATCTACCCTTCCCCGACCACACCCAGGGGAAAGTAGTTCCACAGGTAAAGTAGTTCCATTCAGGCCTCAAGAGGGCCTGGATGTAGCAGCATGGTCTGCATCAGGTAAGTGCACCTTAAAACACTTGAACACATGTCTAGCTTTATGAGCCTGGCGCCTAAGGTGCCAGGACAGGGGTCCAACATGAGCCTGGCGCCAGGACTGTGTCCAAAGGGCCCCAGCTTGGGCCCGCTGGCACTTCCCTGGGGGAAATGATGCCTGCCTCTGGGGTTGCTGGGTCGGACCTGGCTCCCTGGAGGTAGGCATCATGACATCGGCCCCTGCCCCCAGCGAAGCCGGCGGTGAGGCACCCTGAACACGCGCTTTTTGGAGGCAGACCCCTCGAGTCAGAGATGTCCTGGGGGGGCCTATGAGCTGGAAGGAGGCACTACAGAGATTTCGGCGTCCGTCCCCGGGCCCCCAAGTACGTCCTGAAATGGCGGCACAGACACACCAGGAAGCTGCGGACACCAGCACTGTCACCAGGGGCATGGCCGCCCTCCTGGAGGAAATCAGAGGCTTCAGGACAGATATAGCGCTGCGACTGGACACCCTGGACAAGAAAGTTGACAAAATAGACGATAGAGTTTTCGCGCTTGAGAATAACACTGCTTCCAACGATATCTTCGAGACCCAATTCGATATGCGCCTTGCGGAGCTTGAAAGGAGGGAAGAGAAATGCTCCTTGAAGTTGGATGACTTAGAGAACAGGGAACGTCGGTGTAACTTGCGCTTTCTAGGTTTCCCGGAGCACGAAGGTGAAACGCAAGCAGACATCAATAAAGCTGTTAGCGCAGTGGTCGGTTTGCTGTTCGGAGGGGCCAACACGAATGTGCCCACCATCGACAGGGCCCACAGAGCGGGCGCATCCTCCAGAGGCCCCAAGTTCATTCTTGTTCGCTTTCACTATTTTGCCGAGAAAAGCAAGATTCTCGAATTGGCTCGCAAGACAGGCCCAGTGGAGTGGGAAGGGGCTCAAATCTCAATCTATCAGGATCTGTCAGCTTTTACATTGGCAAGGCGCCGCCTATGCTCTCCGCTTACAAAAATACTCCAGTCCAAGGGGGTCCGGTACAGGTGGGGGTACCCCTTCTCACTCTCTTTTGAGTTTGAGGGCTATAAGTATGCCCTGGTGACGGAGGACGACATCCAGAGAGTGTCAGGCGAACTATAGGCCGGTCCGAATATGGAACTGGGTGACCAGGAGGGTGAGCGAGCTCCGTCAGGCCCAAAAGGGGCCAGGGCCCAGGGCCCCAAGGGAAAGACGCAGGGTTCGAGGCCAAAGGAAGTTCAGGAGATTGGCCCGGCATCCCCGGGGCTCCCGGGCACATGAAAAGGCCCGTGGTGATCAATGAAAAAGCCTGCAATCGACTTCGTGAGTGGATGGGGGAAACAATTGTTTATACCCAAGGACGACCTTGGGGGTCGGGGGGGCTTGAGTTGTTATTAATCAAGAGTTATTGAGCCCGGAGGGGGAGACAATGGTGGCCTGGTTGGCGATAGAATGACACCAAAGACCTGCCAGGCGATCAGGGGGGAGGGGGGAGGAGGGGGGAAAGTAAGGGGGTTGGGATGTTGGGGTTACAGTTATGGAATGCCAAGTTTTGGGGTCTACTACGCACCCCCAGGGCTTTCACGAGCCCCTAATGGGGTGGGCAAGCACTGTGGGAGCAGGAACTGTTGCTGTTTTTCAAGGGGAGCTACAAGCTTTTATCAGTGTATTAATGGATGATTTGCTCCAATACTTGACAGTGGGATCGTTAAATGTGCGGGGGCTCAACTCGCCTACAAAGAGGTCATTGTTGGTGCGGGAATTTGCAAGGCTCCGGCTTCACTTCTTATTTGTACAGGAAACTAGGTTTCGGGGCAAGGAACCAAAGCTCAGGGCTAAAACTATTGATCAGGTATTCACAGCATCTTCTCAGGCAAAGAAGCGAGGAGTAGCTTTGGTGGTATCCCCCAGGGCCCATTTTGTGTTCAAAGCTTTGAAATCAGATCCAGATGGACGATATCTCATGGTTAAGGGGGAGGTGCGGGGTCGGCTGTTTACTCTGGTGTGTATTTATGCCCCGAATGAAGCACAAGATGCCTTCTGGGTTGGAATGAAAGAAATAATAATATCATTCTCGGAGGGTACCCTATTGGTTGGTGGCGATTTTAATATGGTTCTATGCCCCGAGAGGGATAGGAAATCTGCTAAACCCTGCCCGAACATGCGCCTTCACAAGAGACTTGCTGTGGCCTTTCGCGAAGTGAACAGGGAACTGGGCCTGAGTGACACATGCACCTGCAAGCAGGGTCGGAATCCCGACTATACTTTTTACTCAAGGCCTCACGCAGCTTTCTCCCGTATTGATTACATTTTGGTTGAGACTTCGCTTCAGAGGTAGGTCACTGACTCGGGAGTGGAGATTGTCCCCTGGACTGACCACGACATGGTGAAAATTAGACTGGGTCTCCCCCCTGCCCCAGCAGTAGGTTCCCGGTGGAGGTGTAATGACCTTCTTCTACAGGACAAAGAGGTCCGCCAATCCCTTCTGGTGGCCATAGAGGACTATTTTTCCCTCAATGATAACGGTGAGGTTGGGGTCATGGGAGTATGGGAGGCATTTAAGGCTACTATTAGAGGCACCCTCATTGGGATAGGGTCGGGGAAAAAGAGGGAAAGAGCCCGGGAGGAGAAATCACTAAGGGAAAAGATAGAAGCTATACAACCAGGGGGGAAATTAAAAACACAGATGTTCCCTGGGAAATGGGAGGAATTGCAGAGGTTACGAACCAAGTTAGCGGACCTCCTTGTGGGACAGACGGAGAAGAAACTCTCTTTCTTAAAGCAGAAATATATGGAAAAGGGGGAAAAGGCGGATAAGATACTGGCTTGGAGTCTTTGTGAGTTCAGAAACAGCAGAAGGGTCAATTCCATCCACACCCCGGAGGGGGACTCGACAGTGCGGGATAGTAAAATCGCTGAACAATTTAGGCGATATTATGAAAGGCTGTACTGCTCGGAATACGTGGGTGATGTGAACGAGGTTGACAGCTTTCTCGACTCCCTCCCGATCCCGGGCCTCCACCCCGACAAAGCTGAGTTACTGGAGCTGCCCATAACCCCACAAGAAATAATAGATACCATATCCTCGCTGAAAAGCGGAACAGCCCCAGGGGACGATGGCTACACAGTCAAGTTTTATAAAACCTATCGGTCCACGCTTGCCCCATTCATGGCCAAGATGTTCAATGCTGCATTGAATCAGGGCTCCCTCCCACCCACGATAATGTCGGCTTTGATTGTAGTGCTCCCTAAGGAGGGAAAAGAGCCCGCCTATTGCCAATCATATCGCCCCATTTCCCTTCTTAACACTGATGTTAAAATTCTGGCTAAACTCCTAGCAAATAGATTGGCGAAACTCCTCCCTTCCCTAGTACATGGCGATCAGGTGAGTTTTGTTTCGGGGCGCCAGGGATCAGACAACATTAGGAAAACCCTCAATCTCATGCATGAAGCTTCAAAACAGGAGGTGGAAGGCTACCTTCTTTCGTTAGACTCAGAAAAGGCCTTTGACCGTGTCGAGTGACCTTACATGGGCAGAGTTCTTCGCAAGATGGGGTTGGGAGACAACTTCTGTGGGTGGATCGCAGCACTTTACAACGGCCCCACAGCGAGAGTATTGGTCAACGGAGGCACCTCGGAGCCGTTCTCCCTTTCCAGGGGCACCCGACAGGGATGTACCCTTTCTCCCCTTTTATATGCTTTGGCGATGGAACCCCTGGCTATAGCAGTCAAGACAGACCAGGAAATCACGGGGATAAGGTGTGGCGACTGCGACTTTAAACTATCCTTATTCGCAGATGATATCCTGGGCTACCTAACCAACCTCCGGGTCTCCCTACCATGGTTATTTGATCTCATACACTACTTCGGCTCCTTCTCGGGGCTGAAGGTAAATACGTCCAAGTCTAGCAAAATGCCCATGGGTCCAGGGGAACATGAGATTGAGGGCAGCACTGAAATACTGGGGGTAAGAATAGAGCGGGAATCCACCAGATACCTGGGCACCACCATCCCCAGAGACCTCTCCCAACTATACCAATGCAATTTTCCGGGGATCTTGGCTCAGGTTAGTAGCGACCTTAAACGTTGGGCTCCCCTTACACTCTCTTGGCTGGGGCGCATGGTTACGGTGAAGATGAATATCTTGCCCCGCCTCCTTTATCTCTTCGCGGCACTCCCTGTGGTGATACCCGAGGCCTTTTTTGAGGTACTCCAATCCCGGGTCCTCCAATTTATCTGGAATGGCAAAAGGACGAGAGTCAAGACTTCTACTTTGACCCTTCCAAAGTCAGATGGTGGGTTCGGTCTCCCGGACTTCAGGCTTTACTATAAAGCAGCCCAGCTCCGAGTGATGTTGGAACATATGAGGGATGACATGGGAACATATTGGACATATATTGAGGACATTCATGCCCACCCGAGAAAAGTTAGAGACCTCTTGTGGGCCCCCCCTAGGGTTCTCCCCTCACATCTCAGAACATATCCCACCTTGGCGTCCCTCTGGGCGCCTTGGAAGCCTAACGCCGCTAACAAACAGCTAACCTCTTGGCCATCCCCCCTGACTTCGCTCTGGGGCCCCCCTATTGATCTGGGCTCCAAGGGATTCCGAGACACCCAATCTTGGTCAGACATGGGCCTGGAGAGAATCTCTCAATTGTATCCTGAGGAGGGCTTTATAGAATATGACAAACTGACCGAAGCATTGGCGGACAACCCTCCCTCAGTCTTCGAATACCTACGCTTGAAGGGGATCTTGACCCACCCTCGCTGGGTCGATCGTCTCAAACGCCCCCTCACCCCTTTCGAGACTATCCTGGCCAAAAGCACAACTCAGAGGGGCTCCTTATCTATGTTCTATAGTGTCTTGATAACAGCAGACCTGGAGGGCAGACAACCTTTCAAAAAGATCTGGGAAGCTAGGCTGGGCATGCCTCTGGATGACCATACGTGGAGGGCAATCATTAAATGCATTTTCATGGGTTCTCTATATACGGCTGCTATGGACCATAACTTCAAAATTCTCCATTCATGGCACCGCCCCCCGGCCACCCTGTCCAAAATGTTTAGGGATGTGTCCCCCTTTTGCCCCAGAGGGTGTCACCAACGGGGCACATGGTTTCATCTGTGGTGGGAATGCCCAGTCATTCAGGTTTATTGGTCGGAACTACTTAGCTGGATTAAGGAAATTGAGGGGTTCTGCCCGACCTTACTGCCATTGGAAATCCTCCTGGGCACCCCCACACCGGAGACAGAACTGAATGCGTTCCCTAAGGTCATTGGGGCCATGTTGAGGGCGGGGAGGCTAGCGCTCGCCCAAAAGTGGAAAAGTGCATTGGCCCCGTCCAAAGAGGAATGGCTCTGCAAACTCAGGTCGATTTTCATATATGAAAAGCTTACCGCAATAACGAACAACACCATGACGGACTTTGTGCAAGAATGGACTGCAGTTCTTCTTCATGAGGATTGTATTTCTTTGCGCCTGTAGACTGTATCTTAGGTTGCCTCCACAAGATGCCTATCTCCATTCTTCCTTGAGACTGTGATGGTTTCCCTCCGATTAATTCACAAGCTGAACCCACTGTGTCAAGTGATTTGTCTAATTGGTATTTGGCAAGCAATCGTTCTCCCCAGAGCTATTATTGTTCGTGAACTCTCAAAACTTGGTATGTTGAAATTGGGCTAGGGTGGGGGGAGGAGGGTGGTGGGAAGGGAGTTATTATTGGAAAAACTGACAACTTTTTTCTCTTTTTGTGTCTTACTGGTAGAACGGACCGTTTCGTTCAGCCCTATATGTATGTTGTCAATAAAACAAATTGTTAAAAAAAAAAATGTTACACAGAGACTCATTATTCTGAGAGTGACATACTTTTGAAAAATATATTTATAGTCTAAAAGATTGGTCCACTGTGCTAGTTCCTGGATGAAAACCGGCCTGGAGGTCAGTAATAATCTTATCTTGCACCCATCCTTCAAGATGGGAAAGCAACACTTTCACATAGACCTTTCCTACTGCATCCAGCAGGGAGATAGGCCTATAATTGGCAGGGTCCTCCTGGCCCCCCTTTTTATATAATGGTACAATGATCACCCTTGTTAATGAACCCAGCACTAGTCATGATTGTAGGATGTCATTTAGAAAGTAGAAAGCCAGTGCCAGGAGCTTCCCCCATCTCTGTTGTTCCGAGGCCTCATTGACTTCTGCCATTGTACATTTCAGCATCGATGGATTCGAAGGAGGCGTTCCCTGGCAATGATTATCATCCCAGGGTGCCCGTGGTGCACTGTTTAAATGTTGATGAAGTGATCTAACCAATCCTTTTCTGGGATATTGCCCTGAATTGTATTCCTGTCGTCAGATTAGTGTTATTCTCTTTCAAAGACATCTTATCATTGTTCAGAAATGTGTCTAATAAGCCTTGCCTTTGGCATGTGATAAAGGCTTCTTTTTTCCTTTTGGTTGCGTTCTTATAGAATGACCTTGCCAGTTTTTCGGCATGCCTATCAAGGTTGGTGCCTTCATTTCCTTGATAATGACTCCTTGTCAGGGGCGCCGAGTACATGGGGGCTCCGGGGCCTGGTGCCCCACCAGGAGAATCCGTTCAGGGCTGAGCCTTGTTTGGGGCCAGGCCAGAGAGAAGATGCAGTATGTCTCTCTCTCCGGTCCGGGCTGTGTGTGTGTGTGGGTGTGTGTGTGTGTGGCACTGGGAGTGTCTGCTTGTCATGTCCAACTTGGAAGCAGGAAGAGCGCTGCGCTAACCCCCGGTACGGCTGACCAAGAAGCCTGCTCTTCACTTGGTCAGGAATGCAGCCGAGTGCGACACTGGACGGCTAGTAGGTGAGTTCTTCGTATTGCGAATGTGAAACACAGCTCCACCTTTCCGAACCTTAACTTCACTGTGCAGGTATAAACGCAGCATGAAACAAACACTTGGTATATTTGAAATGTCAAGAACAGCTCAAGGGCACATTATGACGCCCAGAGCTGTAGTTTGCAAGCTGCAGGTATTGGCTTCAGGTCAGGACAGTACTGTTGCAGGGACTGTCTCTTTAATACAGCGCCACAAGTGAGAGTCACGGCAGGACGTGACGTAAGAAGAGGAGGGGGTTTTAGTGAAGGGGCAGGATGGAGAGTTCACTTCCACTTTGTATTTGAATAAAGAACGTTCCGTGTTATACCGCTGGTGTGCCTCTTTATTTCTGCGAGGTCGGAGACCTCTAACAACTGGCGACAAGGTTTATACGGCTCACCAGCATCCTCCTGCTTCCACGTGCCAGCAATCCTGCTGCGCGTCCTTCCATCCGCGTCTGTGATCCCACGGATGCAAATCACTGGGATGTGCGGCCGCGCTTCCACGCACAAGCAATCCTGCTGTGTGCTTCCTCCGGAGACAACGAGCGTTGCTCGCTCACACCAGCGATCCCGCTGCATGTGTCCTCTCAAGCCAGTGATCCCACCAGGCACCCATGCCTACAGAGCTTCCTGCTTATAAAGACTGGCGATCCCGCCAAGCGCACACGCCTCCAGCGACTCCCACTCCAGAGTCAGGTGATCCCGCCTGGTGCATACACCCAAGCCCCACTACAGAGGTCTGTCCAAACCTGCAGAAGAAGGCCCATTACACATGGACACGCCTGAACTCCTCAGAAGAAACACTCGGCAGACTCGCTACGTGCCTGCAAAGGAAGGCCCAGATAAGGCCTAAGGCTCCAGCTACTTGAGCAACCTCAAGTCCAGACGCCACACCCTGCCAAAGGCAACAGAAGAACTCTACACAAGCGCCAACCAGCCCAGGTGGGTGTCCTCAGTCCTCTAAAGCCCCCCCCCCTGAGTTCACGACATCAAGAGTGAGGGGAGGTCTACAAACTGTGCGCCCATCTAATTGAGCACTCCCATACACCAGGCACACCATGTGCAGGCTGCATGAAGACCCTAAACAAAAGCACAGAGAGCCTGGACAAGCTTCCTGTATCTATTCTTTGATCCACACACCATGAGCACATCCCCCGATCAAGCTGGGCAGGCCCAGGACCCCCCCCCCACCAGCATCCAGATCAACAGCGACGGCATGGCGCATGTCCCCACCTTTCTCCATGACCCTGCAGGCAGACAAAGGCCCTCGGTGGGTCGAATGGCTTGAGGACTTTAATAACTTTATAGCAGCTGCAGGAGAAGAAACCTCTCCACGCCTACGCAGTTCATTAACACGGCTGGCACTGAAATAAAACTTTAATCAAAACCATCCCAACAGCAGAGCACACCGATTTCGCCACTTTAATAACCGCCCTAAACAAAAGACTGGTCATAGAACCAAACAGGGACTATGAAAGATATATTTTTAATCAATGCACACACCGCAGTGACGAAACAGTGGACAAATTCATCACTAGACTTCAAATCAAAGGGGCACATTGTCAATTCCACGCATTTTCCCTAGAGGAGGCCATTCGTCTACGGGTAATAGAAGGTTGCTTCTCGCCTACTCTGAAAAAGCAGCTTCTTAAGAAACCCCTCACCATTGAGGAAGTAAGCGAAATGGCTAGGATCCTCGAAAGGGTTGACACGCAAGCCACGCAGATGACCAGCACAACAACTCTCAAGCATGAAAAACATGAAGTGATAGCAGCGTTTCAGACAGGCAACCCCAGGGCAAGCGAAAGGCCGAATAGCTCCAACTATACACCGACTCCACGAATGCAAAGACAGTGCTACAGGTGAGGAATGGCTTTCCCTCACGCAGGATCATGCCCTGCACTCACCCAGAAGTGCAGAAATTGTGGCAGAGAAGGCCACTTCCAGTCTGTTTGCAGAGAGGGTAGACCTTTCCCCACGCCACAACCAACCTCCTCACCACAATACAGATCATATCAAAGGACACTGTCAAATCAATCTTATCAGCCACGCCCTTACCAACAAGGGCCGAGAAGATATGTCAGAGTAGTAGAAGAACTGTACCCAGAGGTCGAAATCCAAGCATATGAGCCACAAGAGCTCGACACACGGATCCGAGATGAATATGACAATCCACCCCCGCCACGACCAAGCTATCACACCATATCTCAAAACACCCAAGATATGAAAGTGCCCATTTTGATTTGTATGCACAAAACGAGTTTGTGAACCTCATCATGGACGAGGATGAGGCACGTGAAGCACCGCGAATACCAGTAGACATCTGTGACAAACGATTCTGTTTCCTCATTGACTCGGGAGCCACAGTTAACATTATGGGGGGAAAAGAGTTCCAACAACTTCAAGACAAACCACCACTGACGCAGACGTCATCCAGAATATTCCAATGGGGTGCCGACGGCCCCCTACAAAGTGTCGGGTCGTTCAAAAGACAACTCATTCACAGGGGCAAGTCAACAACCACTGTAATACACGTTATAAGAAGCCCAACAAAAGGACGATGCCTCCTGAGCTACAAAACGGCTTCCTCCTTAGGCCTCATCAACATAAATGTACTGGAAGGCGACATGATCAGCTCGACTGCGCCAGGAGACGTGTTCCGTGATCACATATACAACATGGACCATGCACCACACACGGGCCCAGTCATCACGAAGGATGACAGCCTGAAAGAATTTCCACAGCTCTGCCAGGGCTTGGGCAATATGAAAGCTACAAGCTACACATTGACCCAGCGGTTCGTCCAGTCCCGCAAATCCCGCGCAGAGGGCGATTCCACCTTCAAGAGGCTGTATCAAAATAACTAAATCAGCTCCTACGGGACAATATGATAGCCTGGGTCTCCCCACTTGTAATCGTCCCAAAGGAAGGAGGTTGGTTGCGACTATGCTTCGACATGAGAGTAGCCAATACAGCTATCCAAAGGGAACGCCACCCGGGACCCATGATCGAGGACATGATCGTTCAATTGAACAAAGCAATTCTCTTCTCAAAACTGGACTTAAACCAAGGATACCATCAGTTGGAACTCCATCCAGAGTCACGACCAATCACCACATTTGCATCCCGCGACGGACTATTCCGTTATAAACGACTGAACTTTGGGATATCGTCAGCGGCCGAAATTTTTCATGAAACCATCAGGCAAGTCATCCGACCTGTAAAAGGAACCCTCAACTATAGTGATGACATCCTCGTGTTCGGGAACACTCGGAATGAACACGACGAGGCACTTCGTGCTGCCTGTACAGCTGTACAAGACGCTGGACTGACTCTCAACCTGGAGAAGTATCGATTCAGTAAGTCCAAGCTCAAATTCTTTGCACACATTTTCTCAGCAGACGGAATGACTCCCAATCCAGACAAGGTCTCCACCATATATCACCTGCGGAGACACGAACAGGCTACTGATGTAAGATCATTCCTAGGAATGGCCGGCTATTGCGCCCACTATGTACCCCACTTCGCCACAATTACTGAACCCCTTCGACGCTTGTTGCAAAAAGATGTCCCGTTTCCTTGGACAGATGCATGCCAAGGAGCATTTGACACCATTAAACAAGCCCTTGCGGAAGCCCGAAAGCTTGCCTACTTTGACCCCGACTGACATACCAAAATAGTAGTAGACGCCAGTCCAGTGGGTTTGGGAGCGATTCTTGCACAAACCAGCGGCCCGGACAACCACCCGAGACATGTAGTTGCCTATGCTAGCAGGGCGTTGGCTCCTCCCGAATCGGCGTATTCCCAGGTGGAGAAGGAAAGTCTGGCAGCTGTGTGGGCCTGTGAACATTTTCACAACTTCATTATCGGAAAAAGCTTCACACTTATAATGGACCACCAGGCTCTATTATCCCTCTTCGGGAACCCAAGAACGAAAATGCCCCCCAGAATTGAACGCTGGAGCATTCGCCTACAGGAATATGACTTTGAAATAATCCATCGACCGGGAGGCGAGAACAACCCTGCTGACTACTTGTCCAGGCACCCGACGGGGAATCCTGTTCCGAGGACCCGAGATGCCGAATACGTAAGCTATGTAACCGCCAACGCGTTGCCCCCAGCCATCTCCATTGAAACCATTGTAGCTGTCTCAGCAGCAGATCCCTCCATGGCTTTAGCAATAAGCCTGACAGAGAACAATAAGTGGAAAGACTTTCGCCAAGCAGTCCAGAGACACCCTGGCGCATACAGAGATGAGCTCGAAAGGCTGGCCAAAATACACACCGAATTGGTGGTCCAAGACAAGACAATCCTACTAAGAGGATACCGGCTAGTGATACCAGCAACACTCAGGGCGGAGATCATCAAGACAGCACATGAAGGCCATAGGGGCGCGGATAACACCAAAAGGCAACTCAGATGCCATGTTTGGTTCCCGTTCATGGAAGATATGGTCGACAGGTGGGAGAAGAACTACACAGCATGACAATGCACCACAAAAGCGGAACCACCAGTGCGGCTTCGAGTGACCACAATCCCGGATCACCCATGGGAACGTGTCCCGATTGATTTCTACGGGGCACTCGAAACTGGCGAATACTTGCTACTATTCATTGACGAACACTCCAGGTTCCCTATCGTGAAGAAAGTAAGATCCATGGCATTTGCACACGTAGCTGCCACATTCGATGAAGTCATCAGCGAGTGGGCGATCCCCAACATAATAAAGTCGGACAATGGTCCGCCATTCAGCGGACACGAGTTTGGGGTATTTACAAAGCACATGGGGTTCATACAACAAAAGATCACACCACGCTGGCCCCAAGCCACTGGGATGGCAGAAAGGTTCATGGTCACAATTAAAAAGACTATGCAAAGTGTTGAAGGGTCAGACCCACAACAAGCATTGTGCAGAATGCTGAGAGACTATCGGAACAAAACCCCGGCTGAACTCATGATGAAATACCAGGTCAGAACCAGACTCGTCAACAACCCTGCAACCCGGCATGAACCAGATCAAGAGGTCATCAGAAGGGTCGCCGAACGGAAAGAGAAAGCCAGAATCCAGACAGATGGGAGGAGGAGAGCGCAGGAAAAGGAGTTTCAAATAGGAGATGAAGTCTGGGTGCAACAAACATTGAACAAGAAAACAGACTCGCTGTATGCACCAGAGCCACTTCAAGTAATTGCCGTCAACGGGACAATGATAACAGCAGCAAGTGAGTCAAGGGAAGTGACCAGAAACAGCTTGCTGTTCAAGCATGTCCTGAGGGGAAAGGAAGAGAGACCGCCGCCGGCTGACCCGGACCCTGAACTCTATGACACACAGGACGAAGAGTGGGTTCCCCTCGAACAGCAGGTTCTGCGTCAGTTGAATCCCCAAGATCAGACTGACGGTGACTCAAACCCAGAGTCACGAGGACGACCTCAAAGGGTCATCAAGAGACCCCCAAGACTGGTGGAAGAGTGTTAAATTAAAGTTAAAAAGGTTTCAGTTATATGCCTTGCAAAGACATTTGTCTGGGGGTGTTGTTGCAGGGACTGTCTCTTTTTATTTTTTTATTTTTTTTATTTAATATTAGCTCGCAAGCCTCGGGCGCAGATACAAGGACACAAAACAGACAAACAGTGACTGAAGCCAAGGAAGACGGGACGACCATAGAATTTACTCTGAACTAGGCATAGACTGGGAATGTCGTTTATTTGAAAATGTGTGTTTTCACCAGTTTGTGGAAATGGGTGTAGTTGGTTTCCAGTCTTAAGTGGTCCGGAAGATTGTTCCAAAGAGGGTCGGAAAGGATCTGCCTAGGCCACTTTTAAGTTTGTGTGGGGCCGCTGAGATTTTACCGAGGTGGGACGATCTCAGTGTTCTACTTGGAACATATGGTTTAATTCTGGTTTTTAGTTAAGCCGGAGCCTTTGCGTAAATACATCTGTGAACGATGGTTAAGGTCTTGAAATTAACCCTATCCTCGATTTTCAGCCAGTGACGCTCCCTTCTGGAGTTGCTGATGTGCTCTGATCTAGTTTTGTGCTTAACAATTCTTACTGCATTGTTCTGGACAACTTGGTAGCTTTGCAGACACTGCTTAGAGGCACCCAGAACTAGAGCGTTGCCATAGTCAAGGCGCGACATAATAGTTGCTCTTGCTGTGGTCGCACAGTTGTCCTCTGATATGAAGGGTCTAATAGCTTTTATTAGTCTGAGGTGTTAAGCACAGTTTTTTTATGTACTGTACTTGGGCATCCGCCCCAAGTGATGCTTCTAGCATCATACCAAGGGTTTTAACCTTACCCAGGACCGGTATGGGTGTGTCTTTGATCTGGAAGGACGTGTAGGAGGAAGATAGTTTTGCTCTGGCTGAAGATGAGCCGAATATCATGAGCTCTTTTTTTTCCGTTGAGGCACATCCAATTGGAGTCCATCCATTGCTCCACGTTGTTGTAGATCATGGTAAGTTGCTTGCTATCTTTTTGATAGTTGCCACTTAATTCAAACACCAGTGTGCCGTCAGCGTAGTTTGTAAAATAGGTGTTGATATGACCGAGGACAAGGCATAGGTACCTCAGGTAGAGGTTGAATAAAAGTGGTGACATGCTAGCCCCTTGGGGGACTCCACAGAGGATTTCCTTTTCCAAGGAGAACTTGTCCCCCCAGTTCACCCTAGATATCCTATTTTTTAAGAAAGACATTATCCAGCCGATGGCTTCATCAGAACAGTTGGTGGTCTTTTTTAGTGCATTCTGGAGTAGGTTATGCTCGAGGAGGTCAAACGAGGCGCTGAGGTCGAGGAGGACGAGGAGACCTGTTCTACCCTTGTCAATAATGCTGAGCATTTTGGTCTGTAGGTCTAACATGGCCATCTCAGTGCTGTGGGTATGGCAGAAGCCCGACTGTTGTGTGTGAAGGGAGTTCGAAGACTCCCCACTCCCCTTTAAGACAGCCCCACAAGTGAGAGTCACGGCAGGACGTGACGTAAGAAGAGGAAGGGCTCTTAATGAAGGGGCAGGAAGGAGAGTTCACTTCCACTTTGTATTTGAATAAAGAACGTTCCGTGTTATACCACCGGTGTGCCGCTTTATTTCCGCGAGGTCGGAGACCTCTAACAAGTATTATGAAAACGTTGCCTTTGCATCAGCTTGAAACCCCACACAAAGCACACACTTTATTTTGCGTGGCAACATTAAAGGGTGACTCAGTGGAACTGCCAATTTGCAAATTGCACGTGTGCAGTCATTGCAGTGCGCTGACTTTGCAAATGCAATGTCTTGAAGGCTGTGAGGTATTGGGCTGGATGTTTGCAGCTGGGGAGCCTGGGACTGGAGGAGGTGGAGTTTGCCCGGGCCCAGGTTGCTACTGCTCGAATGTTCCAGATGCACGTGAAGTCAGATAGTTTGCGCGCACAGCAGCCTGAACCATTTCACGGCCCAGATTATTTGGAGTCCTGCGCTGCGGGTGTTGGTTGGTTCCATTGGCCTTTGCCACTCTGACTTATTGCTGCCAGACAGTGTCACTGCCCTGCCTAGACTGGATTCGGAATCTGGTGGTTGGGAGTGAGACCGAGCCTCACCTGGTCTGCAGTGTCATTGTGTTGATACTACACCACTGCTCCATTCAGTTATGTGGGTAAGGGGTTCCCCTTCATAGCTAGCCTAGAGCTCCCTCTCTGCCTCTCTCCCTCTCTCTTTTATCTTTTTCCTATCTTTTCTCCTCTCTCGTCTCTCGTTCCTGCTTGCTTCATTAACGTTGTCACGTTGACAACGTTGTTGTCCCTTCAGGAGCGGCTGAATCTCAGGACCTTAAATTCGGTGTTATTATGCCACAGTTGCGCTAATTTAAATATGGTGTTTTAGGTCATGCCTTAATAAACCCATCAAGGTCGTTTTACAGGGATATTCATGATACTGCTATCAGGTGATTTCCGCTTTCCTCAAACGTATATTTTCCTCAACCCACAATTCATATCCAGATGCAGCCCAGCGCCATTAATATGATCCGGGGCCATTAATATGATCCGCATTTGATTCTCTGGAGGGATCATCCATTTACAAAGAGGCAGCAACTGAGCAGACAGCTCTCGCCCCTGCGGCACAGGGAAATCACAGGACTAGTACCAACCGGTGTTGTGTCTGAAAACAGCCCTCAAAGTCCAGACTCCATGTCACCACTGACCCCTGCCCACTTCTCAACGCTTACCTGCACTGTCAAAAAGAAGGACCAGCACCACATGTAGCATGAAGCAGTGCCCATGTCTTCCATTGGCAGCCATTACTAACCATTTCCCTTTCTGACTGCTGTATTCTACTATGAACTCATGGCAGAGGAGTAGGGAATTCATAACCTTGAGTTTTTATTTGATTTGTGTTTTATTACTGGTTGGTGCTACATGTCCTTCACTAATTCGAGCCCCACCCCCCAACCAGCGTGTCACGATATCACTTCCTCTCCCTGCACCTCTGAATCCTGCCCCACCATTGAACACAGG
The DNA here is from genome assembly GCF_040938575.1 of Ambystoma mexicanum. NCBI lineage: Eukaryota > Metazoa > Chordata > Amphibia > Caudata > Ambystomatidae > Ambystoma > Ambystoma mexicanum. The sequence goes on along the minus strand of NC_090938.1, from coordinate 719,392,316 downwards.
CGGGTTGCTAGGTCTGGAAAAGATCCGGGGCTACGGCCAGTGGTCGAAGTGTATGAAAAAAAGTAGTGGAACTATGTTCCCTGCTGGCCTGCCCCCATTCCCCACAAACCCCATCACCATGCCCCGCACACACTATACAAACCCCCAAACACATGCACCTGGTGTTTGAGGGAACGTTCACTGCACTGAAAGTGCACGTTTCAACTGCTTCCTACAGTTTTATTTTAAAATGAAACTATTCAGGAACGGTTTCTTTTTAAAATAAAAGTATAGGAACAGTCAAACTTAGTTTAAAAAGTAGAGGAGCACCGGTCCCAACCGCTCCCGCTCACTTTGACCACTGGCTACTGCCACTAAGGTTGGGACCGTCGGGACTCAGGGCTATCTGGCCTTTTGGGTATAACCCCTCAGCTTTCTATCCGGGTCTACAACCAAACGACCGGAGGCTATAGCCGCCCCAGCCTCTCCTAGTGACGCCTCTGATTGAACCAGTGATTGAGTTTCCCCCGTCTCTACTTAGATGTGCAACTTGCTTCTTGAATCTCTCGTTTTCTTTGCGTTTTTCTCTTCCTTCAGGTTTTATTCCTGCCATAAAAGAGCAGCAATGGCCGACCCATCCATGTTCTTGATTTATGCTGCTTTCAGCGGCAAACTAAGATTGTGGTTATCTGAAGATGCGTTTTCTCTCGCTGTGCGTTAATGGAATGCTTTTTGCACCGTCACATTATCTTGCAGAAACATTATGAGGCCGATTCATGGAATTAATGTGCACTGAAAATTCCTGCGCAAGCGTGCGAAAGCGTGCGAATCACAGTGCAATTGCGAAAATCGCAGCGAAACCCACGCACAGCAATTCATGGAAGTCTGTGCGTGTGTAAATCAATGGATGTGCGCTAAAATACTACATGGCGCACAATGGCACACATGTCTTCAAACAGCGTGCGCTACGTGCACAGCGAAAGCGCACATAGCGAAGCGCACACAACAAAAGTAGGCATAACACGGGGCGTAACACGCGGAATGGGGAACAACGCATGAAAATGTGGGCGTTACGGGGGAAGTACAGGAGGCAAATGCGCAGAACGCCCACACGCGTGCCTACAACACGTATTCATGGAATCGAACGGGGATAACGCGTGCGCCAAAAAAGACGCGCTAATCCGGAAACACGTACAAAAGTGCGCGCAAACAACAAACAAGCTCAGACGCTAAGATGAATATACCGTTCCTCACAGCAGTGGTCGTGGGATACCGCAGGAGGAGGAGGTGCATAGTCAGGCCCAGAATTTTTACACCCAGAACCAGCCTTTTTGGGATGCCTGATGACCAGGTGTATGGGAGGTACAGGTTTCCACCTCACATACTCGACATGGTGAGTGAGTGGGAGGATGACCTCACATCACCCACCCTGTGCTCCCAAGCACTGAGCCCCTTGGAAAAGGTGCTCAATGTACTGCACTTCTTGGCCACTGGTTCATTTCAGCGGACTACTGCCATAGTGGGGGGGGTCTCACAGGCCAGGCAGTCACGCTGCCTGCACCAGGTGTTGGCCTTCATGACTGCACGCCCATCAGTCCGCAGGCATATATACCTGCCCAGAATACCTGCAGAAAGGCAGGCTGTCGTCCAGGATTTTTACAGGGTGGCACACTTCCCCAAAGTGCTAGGTGCCATTGGCTGTACCCATGTGGCTCTACGTCCTTCCAGGGCAACTGAGCACATCTACAGAAACCGCAAGCACTGGCATTCCATCAACGTGCAGGTAGTATGTGATGCCAAGGGAATCATCACCTCAGTATATGCCAACTATCCAGGGTCCACCCATGACAGTTTAATTTACAGAATGTCAACCCTAAACCGGGACCTAGAACCTGGGCGGCATGGCGATACATGGCTGCTTGGTGAGTATAAATGCCCCTGCACATGCATGCATGTCAGATACTGAGTAATGTCACAACCCCACTAATGATACCCATCATCACCTCCCCAGGGGACAGTGCCTACTCACTGAGCACCCACATGATGACGCCAATTCGGATACAACACAGCCCATATTGCAACCCGGGGCATAGTGAAGCGCACATTCGGAGTGCTCAAGTCACGCTTTCGCTCCCTTGACCGCTCTGGTGGGCAGCTGCTATACACACCCCCAGTAGTGTGCAGGATCATAGTGGCAGCATGTGTCCTGCACAACGTTGCAACACGCCGGGGCCTGCCCGTGGACATGGTGGTGCCCCCACATCCCCAACCACAAGCATGGCCGCTGCGCATGGGAGGGGAAAGGGCACGTGGTGAGGCAGCCCGTACGCAGCTGGTGGCTAATTATTTCACCTAAAATCACACCCCTGTGGAGTGCACACAGCCCTGGCACATACCAGCTGACAATCAATGATGATGACATAAGGGACAGTCAACTGTCACAACCATACCAGCCTGAGATTGGTCACCTGGAATTGTTACATTGTGTGCATCCCTACCTGCCGAAAGACAACCAATGCTGTGTCACAAAAAAAACCCACACAGTTTTCCCATACAGTATTGCCTGGTGGCGCACAGCCACCGCGTCAGCGGGCACCACACCTGTTTGGGGCAAGGCGATCTGCACCTTGCTGTGCTGGCACTGCCTGAGGCTGCAGGACTGCATTCCCCCTCTGATCTGCTGGCCCAGGAACAGGATCAGATGCTGTGAAATGTGACCCTGCATCCGTAACCACCAAAGGCGGACCTACCAACACTGACATCCCCATAGAGGGTTCTACCCCTGGTCCAGGTGGGTTGGACAGAACAGAATCCCTGCCAGAAGCATTGACCTGCGACAGCAAATGAGTCTCATCATCTGACTCAGCACCTGAATAGAGGTCTGGGGAGCTGCACCGAGAGGCACCCCTCGACAGTATGGTGTGGAGTACCAAAGTGTTTTCACCCAACACCACACCACGTACCCCACTGGTGCCTGGTCGTGGCTGAGAATCCTCCTGGGTCTGCACCATCTCCTGAACCTCACCAGCATCAAGTGTGTCGTCACCTGCAAAAACATGAAACACAAGAAATGGAAACAGGCATGAGCACCATAGCACACACATAGGCCTGACAAGACAGAGATCCTGTACATGGTTAACACATGTCCCACATGACTATAACCCTGGCATGCATGCACTGTCAATGATTCTGAAGGGGAGTCAAAAAGGCAGACAATGAGGACACCAAGATGGAAAAGCAACACATTTGCAGCATGTCGTGTAGCACTGGCATCACACATCAGCCTGTGAGTGGCATGTCCAATGCACATACATGACACATGCCAGCACACACATGTCATGTAGCATAGCCATGGTAAATTAGACAACTACAGCGATATGTCAGTGAATGAGTACTGTCACACATCCATGTCACATGGACATGATGAGAAGATTAATGCAGAATAGTGTTGCAAAATATGCATGTGCCGCACATTGCAACACATCCATTGTACAATTAGACAGTGATTGTAGGCAGATGTACACATCAATGGTTGGTCACTTCAACATGACAGGAACAAATATCATGTTCCACATGCAAACAGGCCCTAAAAATAAATTTCAGCAGGCCAATACTCCCTCGCCCTGAATGGTTTAAACATTCACATAACCAGGTAACTAAAGTGGCACAATGTGGGGTATAAACAATGACAGAAGCATGTCACATATGTGGCATTAGGGATGAAAAAAGCATATGAAAAATTGGATAATCTAAACAATCAGCCTGAATGAACACAGAAAAAATCAGAATAATGTTGTTGCAAGATGATAGTTCAAGTGCAACAGCAGTAATGTGGGGCTAATTGGCTACTGTGGGCAGAAGGGATACTGTCATACTCAAATCAAAGGCACATGAATGGATTGGAGGAAGCACATGGGTGACCCATTACATTCAGGAGTACATACCCTCACCTGGCGCTCAATCAGAACCCATCACCCAAACAACATACACATGGATTACACACACATGCATGGGCACTTACCGGACAATGCCTCGTAATCAGGTGGCTCTCCCACGCCTTGGATCTGTTCCTCTGTGACGAAGGTCCCAGCAACAGACTCATGTTCAGTGAGTTTGTTGTCCTCTGGTGGAGACCCACCGCCAGTCACCAGAGTAGCGGCATGATTTGAGGCCAGCTTGTTCTTTGCTCTGCGTTTCAGGTCATTCCACCGCTTGTAGCAATCATCAGCTGTGCGCCTCACAAATCCAAGGGCACTTATGCGGTCCACAATGGTCTGCCAGTGTGCCCTACGTTGACCAGGTGTGGTCTTGCACCCTGCAGTCACCACCATTTCGCGGCTATGTGCCGACACATAGGTCACAAGTGCATCAAGTTCGGGGTCATTAGAGCTAGGCTTCCTTGATGTGCCGGACTGTGTAGCCGTGTCTGGGGTCTCAGCCTGTAGTGCCAGAGCAACCTCCTTCCTCTTTTTCAAAGGTGGAGCAGAGCCTGGGAGTGGGCGAAGGCACAATGACCATAGGTCTTGGTGCAGGCATTGGCTGAAGTGTGATGTTGGCAGGGGCAACGTCAGTTTGATGGACCAGGACCGACACTGTCCCGGCTGGGAGACTCAGAACTGGGGTGGATAGAGCTGCAGCTGCTCCTGCAGCCTCCCCACCCTGCCTACTTGGGGCAGCAGATGACATCGCTGCCCCAGATCCACGTGGCCTGGTGACACCAACTTGCACCGGCACACGTGGCTTAGACTTGCTGACCTTGAAGTCAGCCTGGGAGTCATCCTGTGCCGGGTCAGGTGCCACAATGGGCTGGTCCAACAAGGGCTGAGCTGGGATGTGTCAGCCACGTTTCCCTCAACCATGGGGGGGAAAGCATGGGTGTCCCTGATTGGTCCTCCACACATGGGGGTCTAGGGGCAGCCTGCAAATCCTGGCCACGTCCACTACCGCGCCCATCACGCCCACCTTTTGGAGGTCGGCCACCTTTGCCCCCCTTACCGCTTGGTCGCCTCCCAACCATGGCACTGATATTGTTGTGTGTATGGGAGTTGCAGTAAACAATTGTCCTGGGCAATTGGGGGTGAAAGGCGTAGGGTATTAGATGGAATTCGTACCCTAGTGCTCTAGCAAGGCTGTCTGTGACCCCTGGGGGAAGATGACGGGTCACGCAACGCACAGGCACCCCAAAAACAAAAAGTAACATGCACGCAACCCCTCATAGACCACGTGCGTGGAAAAATGAACCCGCACTATGCTGTGGCACCCAGAAACACAAAAATAAGCGTACGCATGTTACACGCAGCCTACAATGACCTCTGAAGGGGTACGCAACACAAGGGACAAGCACAGTTGGTTAATGTGTGCGCGACTCACCGTCTGCCTGGAAAAAGAGCGTGAAAAAAACACACGTGTGATCGTTGGCAACACCCCCGCCGAAAGAAGAATTGTACGCTGTCTGAGGAGACAGGACAAAAGAAGAAGTGAACGCTGTTTGAGGAAATAAGCCCAAAAAAAATACAGAACGCTGTCAGAGGTAACAGGGAGTACGAACTTGAAACGCTGTGAACTAATCGCGTGTGAACCGACAAGAAGTACAGAATTCACCCACTCGCTCTCCACGAAAAGCATGTACAAGGGAATGGGGTCCTACACGTACCTTTTAAAGCGGCCCACACATACAGCGTCACTTACGCGTGTATGCGCTAAGACCCTTTCCTCCAATTACACAAGCTGACACTCGGACGTGCAGTTTTTGGACGTGTACGATGAACATGCACCTGTGTTGATGGAAACGCCCGCGCACGTCACGTCACTTATGCGCGTAGGCCCTTTCCTCGGATTACACGCATTCACCGCGGACGGGCAGTTTTTTCACGCGCGCTCAACCACTATGCCCACGTCACGAGGGAAACGCCCGCACGAGTCACATCACAGAAGCGCTTACGCGCTAAGGGCCTTTGGTCCAATGAAACCGCGTACGTGTGCTGACGCGCTTACACGCGAAGGGCCTTTCCTCGAATTACAGGCTGACGTGCAAGATTTTCACGTGCCAAATCACTCCGTATCAAGCTGGCCACGCAACAACACACGGAAGACCACGCTCCTGCCCAGAAGGCCGAATTACTACACCCCAGAGCCCCGAGCACGCTCCCATCTGCCATCTGCTGCTGCCTGACTGCCTACTGCCCACGTGCCCTGCTATTTGCTGCCTGCACGTCAGCCAGGGGCGCAGTTGCTGTGACCACCCCTGCTGGAACCGAAGACTCCCGACTGGGATACCATCGCTCCACAGCCCAGCCCCAGGACCCAGTTGCCCACCCTCTCCTGCCTCTGGGGTTGCCATGTCAGGCACAACACCATCTGGCACCACTGGCAACCCCCAGCCAGAGAGGCAAAGGGCCACCAGCTTCAGTGCCAGGGAAGTTGGTGTCCTGGTGGAGCAAGTCCTGGGGCAGTATGATGCCCTCTTTGGAAGTTCGCACGCCGACAATGAAGGACGGATCAGGATCTGGATGGACATCGTGACTTCCATCAATGCGGAGGGGGTGGCAGTCCGCGACTTACAACATGTCAAGAAGCGCTGGGAGGACTTCAGATCCAGGACCCTCAACAAGGCCCGGCGCCTCTTGAAGCCAGCGGAAGCCAAGGGGCGCCATGGCCACCTGTCCGTCCACCAAATGATGGTCCTGGAACACATATGCCCAGTGCTCCACGTCCAGGTCCTTGAGAGGCAGACCCGTCTGGAGTCGAGCGGTAAGTGTACATGCATACTGATTGGACGCTGTGCGTGTGGTGGTGTGCCAGTAGTGTGCAGGTTGCACATGTGTTTTCGTAGGGCCATGTAGGGATGTGTATGAACAGGGGCGTGAGGCTGCCACATGTGAGTCCTCTTAGGTGTGAGACACATCAATGGCTTATTTTTAAATTTGTTTATTGTCATTTTTTGAACTATCGTCCGCATGACATTCTAGCGTGCCTCACGCACATAAAACTATGATGTACTTCAATTTAACATTAAACATTAACATAAACAACAACAACTGTCTCCTTGTTTTGTTCTTACAGTTCCACGTCTCTTATTCCAGAGGGGATGGGGGGGTAACGGATGGTCCATGGGGAGCGGGGGGGGGGGCGCCCTCGGAGGGCCAGTTTTATCTTTAGTGGCTTCTCCCTGGTTGCCCAGGTTTGTCTCGCAGGAATGTCTATTCTGTGGCCTTTAGCTCATGGGGAAGGTCATCAGAGGGGTGAAACAAATGTCTTGTGAGTTCTCTCCATGCCTCGAGCGCCCTACTGGATTCATCAGTGGACCTAGCAACGCATTCCTCCCATGCTTTGGTCTCAGCTAACACCAACCGCTCCGCTTCACTTTGCCATATTTTGTATTGTGGTCCCACAGGTTTTTTCCAAGACATAGCAATGGTCCTTTTGACCAGTATGCACGCTAACTCCATGAGTCTTACCATGTGCTTGAGCTTGGCCAGTCTAGGATAAGTTCCCAATAGGCACTCTTCTGGCGTCCATTTGTATTTGGTCATGCCTGCTTTCTCACATGTCTGTTGCACTTTGTCCCAGAATGACCTTGTTTTGGGGCATTCCCACAGCATGTGAATAAGATTGGCCTTGTCCCCCATACACCAGGTGCAGTTGGGTAGGGCCTGTTTATTAAATTTGGTTATTCGGTTTGGGGTAGGGTAGGTTTGGTGCAGTACATTCATCTGTATCTGTCTGAACCTGTGATTTCTTGACACTTTCTTAGAGAATGTGAGCGCTCTGTTCCACTCCCCCTCTGTCATTTCTCTGCCTATATCCAATTCCCATTTGTTTTTCAACTCCATGCTCCGGGGATTGGGTTTGTCGCTCAAATGGCCATATATTTGGGATATTGGTCTGCTGCCCTCCCCCAGGTTGTATAACGGCGTTAAGAATGGGTCTGAGTCCGGTTCTTCAGGCCAAGTGTCCCACTTGTGTCGTGCTGTGGTACGGACTCTTTGATACCATAGGAATTGGCCTGGGTGGATGCCTTCTGTTTCTTGTAGCGAAGCAAAATCTTTGAAAGTGCCCTCTTCATAGAGGTCTCCCCAAGTGTAGACCCCTTTCCTTTCCCACAGTCTGAGTTGTTTCAGATCTGTGACTGTTGTTTAATGATCTGCGAGCAGCGGCACTTCTGGTACATAGGGGTTTCGTGAGTGGGTGAGCATTTTCGTTCTGTGCCAAACTTTTTTCACCAGGGTGACTAAGGAGGGTGCATTTCCCAGTAATCGTGAGGGTGTCCAGACCAGTTCCTGTAGTTGGAACGGGAGGATCATGGCTTGCAATAGGGGTGTTTCAGATGTGGGCTCATCGGCTAACCATTTAGTCACGAAGCTTAGCTGTGCTGCCAGGTAGTATTTTTCCAGGTTAGGAAGTTGGATGCCTCTCTGGGTGTATGGTAGGACTTACGTCGACAGCGCTAGCCTGTGTCTGTTTTTCCCCCATAAGAACTCTTTTATTAGCGTCTCGAGCAGTCAAAAGAAGGGCTTGTTGATATAGTAATGTACATTCTGGAACCCATACAGGAACCTTGGTAATACAATCATCTTGACTATCGAGGCCCTCCCCATCATCGATAGGGGGAGTTTCGCCCAGAAGTTCATTGACTTACGCAGGACCGGGAGTGCTGCTATTGTGTTGTGCTCATGCATCAGTGCAGGGGTGTGCATTATTTGGATTCCGAGGTATCGGAACGAAGTGGTCCGCCATTCTATCCCCACTGCCGGAAGTGCCTCCCTGTCCTCATGCCTCAGGGCCGCTAGGGGAAACAGACAGGATTTCGACTTGCTGAATTGGATTCCCGAGACCTTAGAGTAATTATCCAAAACATCTAACATGGTGGGCACATTGTGGTGTGGGTTTCTGACGTATATGAGTACATCATCTGCGTAGAGTGAGATGACATGATCTATGCCTCCCAGCCTTTAGCCAGCATCGAAAAATTGCTTCCTGAAGTAGATTGCTATAGGCTCCAGGCCCAGTATGTACAGCATTGGGGACAGTGGACAGCCCTGTCTGGTCCCTCTCTGTATGTCCCAGGCCTCCGACACATGTTTCCCAGATTTTACCCTTGCTCTTGGCTTTGCGTATAGTATTGTGATCCATCTGATAAACCCCGGTCCAAAGCCAAATTCCTTGAGTACAGCCACTAGCCATTCCCAATATATGGAGTCGAACGCTTTTATGGCATCCAGGGATAGTAATGCGTACAAGTCCTTGTCTTTTTCAGTTTGCACTATAATGTGCTGCAGCCTGCGCAGGTTCATGGTTGTGTTGCGGCCCGGCACGAAGCCGCACTGGTCAGTGTGTATTATAGCCCCAATTATTCTGGACAGCCGCTTAGCTAATATTGTGGTTAAGATTTTCACGTCATAGTTAAGCATCGCAAGTGGGCGGTAGGAGTCACATCGGTCTGCTGGTTTATTGGGCTTAAGGATCGGGACCACCAGTGTTTCCCTCATGCTCTCAGGAAGTATCCCCCTCTCATATGCTTCCCGGTATACCTCATGTAACAAGGGTGTCAGAGAGGGCTCATGAGCCTTATAAAATTCGGAGGGCAGGCCATCAGTGCCAGGTGCCTTACACGTGGCCAGGGACCGAATAGCTTCAGTTATATCTTCGAGTGAGATATCTGTTTCTAGTGTATTGGCCTGTTCCGGGGACATTCTGGGGAGCCCTATCTCGTCAAGTGTGTCCATTATCTGCTCTTGAGGGACCTGTTCTTTGTGGGAATATAGGTGCTCATAGAAACTTTTGAAGGTGTTGTTTATATCCTGCTGCGTGTGGTGCGTGTTCCCTACGTCGTCTCGCAATGTTGTGGTGGAATGTCTGGGATGTTCCTTTCGGCTTTGCCAGGCCAGGCCAGTAACCTACCCGGCCTGTCCACCTCTACATGTGCCCTATTCGTTCTGACAGTGTAGTCATACTTTTCTAGCCTATTCCAGGCAGTTGCATTCTTCCCTCTAAGTTCCTGGAGCTCCATTTCTCCCTGCTGAGTGCTTATGGGGGCGGCCTCCCCGCCTTTCAATTTCTTTCTCCACCTGGTCTAGCTCTTTCCTGAGAGTTCTCCTAATTCCCCCGGCCTTTGCAATAGTTTCTTCCCTTATCACTGTTTTTAAAGCGTCCCATTCTATGCTTCTATGTTCTACACTGCCCACATTAACTTCTATGTAGTTGTCTATAGATTCTTGTAGGCCCTCTCTAAAGGCTGGGTCCTTTAAGGCATCCGCAGGCATTTTCCACGTGGGGATTCCATGTCACTAAGAGTGGGGAGTGGTCAGAAATGGTTCTTCCCAGGTATTGTGCCCCTTCCACCTGGGGTAGATGTTCCCTTCCTATAAGAATGTAATCTAATCTTGTGTGAAGATTATGTGGGGACGAGTAGTATGAGTAGCCTCTTATTGCTGGGTGTGTTTCTCGCCATGCATCCGCCAGGTCCAGCTATCTAACATTGCGTTCAGGGCTGTTGTAGCTGCCGAAGGGCCTCTCAATTGGGGTATGGACCTATCCAGCGTTGAGTCGCTTACACAATTGAGGTCTCCCCCCCATTTCTGTGTTGTGTGATTCTAAGGTACAGCAAGCTCAGGTGGGCCGGTATGTTATTATTGGGGAAGTAGGAATTCATGATGTATAATTCAGTTTGTTCAAGGTGTCCCCATAGCATTACGAATCTGCCCTCCGGGTGTATCTCCGATTTGGACAGGCGGAATGGGAGCTGTGGGTGGATCCAGGTGTAAACTCCTCTTGCGTATTCAGAGTAAGTGGTGCCAAATCCCTGTCCCCCCCAGTGAGTTTGAAGTTTGTTTACGGAGTCCGCCGTACAGTGGGTCTCCTGTAGCAATGCTATCATCACCCCTTTTCTATGTAGGTAGGCCTTGATTCTGTTTCTGTGAATATATGTTCTAAGGCCCCTCACATTCCACGTCATTATTTTAATTGCTGACGTAGTCATGGTGGTTCACAAGAGATATTGCGCTTGTCCTGCTTACCCCTCTTTATTGATCGTGATCGTGGCTCTGATGTTGGAGACCCTGCCTGTGCGTGAGTTAGTGTCCAGGCTCCCCCTTTCCTCCCCTCGACCTCCTCCACCCCTGTACCATTTGGAGACTTACCAACAGTAGTAACATTCGTTCCAATGAACGAGAACAACAAACTGTGTAACTTTGAACTGCTCCCAGCAGTTGCTTCTAACTTGCAGCGCTCAGGGACTCCCGAGCCATTCGGACCTTTCCAGGCCTCCCGGCACGGGTGGTGTGTCAGCGGTCGACCTCCACGTTTCCTGAAGAGGTGTGTTGACGTCATCGGCGCTCATGTGGGCCAGTGCGCTCCTGCCCGATGTTGCATTCATTATACTATTTTACTTGATGTGGTGCTACGTTTTTTTTTTCCATGTTGTGCGAGCATCAATCGTTTCCTGTTACTTTCGGTTGTTCAGTGGCCCGTGATCTCCTTCGTTGCCCCTTCCTTGTCATCTGCGAGGTTGTTGTGCTCGAGCCACATATTCGCCGCCGCAGGAGTCTCCAGGAAGACAGCTTTCCCTTTGTGTATTACCTTGAGGCGCGACGGGTACATTAGCATGTACTTTAGGTTAAGTTCTCGTAGTCTTGCTTTCACCGGGATAAATGAGTTCCTTGCACTTTGCATGATGGGAGTATAATCCGGGTACATGACTATTTTGGCATCCTGTCTCTTGATGTCCCCTCCTTCTCTCGAGTATCGCAATATCGTCTCTCTGTCGCGGAAGTTTAGGACGTTTGCGATCATTGGGCGCAGGTGCGAGCCCGGTGGAGGTCTTTTTTGCAGAAATCTGTGGGCTCGTTCTATTGAGAATCCCTGGGTCAGGTTGCCGGCTCCGATTTCCTGTTGTAACAGTGTCTCTATGAATTCTGTTGGGTCCGATCCCTCCATTCCCTCCAGGACCCCCAGGATTCGGATGTTGTTGCGGCGGGCTCGCCCTTCCGCATCCTCTGACCTCGCCTCTAGCCGTGCTACCTTTAGTTCTAAGTCCTGTACCTTAGACTTGAGGTCTGTCGTGCTTTCCACTGTATCCTGTAAGGCTGCCTCCGCTGTGGTCACTCTCTCAGTGAGATTGCGTGCATCCTGTCTTATCAGCTGTATGTCCGATTTCACTTCGTCTATCCTGGTTTCAATAGAGGTGCGTAGTGCTGCTATGGCCTGCAGTACTTGCGCGTACGTGGGGTCCTCTTCCTGGGTCGGCGGCTCCTCTGCAGCCCTTGCTTCCTGCTGTTGTTTGGGCCTAACCACTGTGTAGGAATCCATTGTTGCGATTTTTAGTTTGCTCTTGGGGGGTAACATCTCCTGTCTTTGGGCGTGCAGTTCACGGGGGTGTTCGCCCATCCACTGCCTGCGGTTTCGTGCCCGTTTAAACAAGTATATGCTGTATTGTTCGTTCCGTAGCAGGATCTCGGGCAGGTGCGATGGCGAGTCACGTCTTTACGTCATGCGCGCCGGCCACGCCCCCGTGAGACACACCGATGGTGTATGTGTTGGTAAGCATGCTGTGCAAATGCAGGTGTGGGAGCACACATGTTTGATTTTCTGTGTATGTACTTTGGCATGGTTGTGGTGTCACACATGGATGGTGGTTCCTGCTGCATGTATCTGCACTGTGTACATGTGCATGTGTGTGTATTTGACAAGTGTGCAACTGTGATGCAACATGGATGCATGTGACACTGATATGGAGAAGGCTGAATGCCAGATGTGACATCTATGGCGATCTCATCACTGCGACAGTTGGAAGAGATGTAGACATGCATGTAAGTGTGGTGGAGTGTGTGCATGTCTAGTGCACTCCCTGTGTTTCATGTGATGTCAGGCTCGCCTTCAGCTGTTCATGCTGTTGTATGTGTATGGATGGTGCTGCCTCATGCAATATTGCTGTGGAAATGCTCATGTGTGTGAGTTGAAATGACATGTGAGTCGTGGAGTGTGATGCCATGTCTGAAGATTGACACTGCCACTCATGTGCAACTATCATGTGTGTATCAGTCCATTGGACAGTGCCCTGATGTCTGTGTTTTATCTCTCCCTGTCTCCAGTGTCAACTGATGAAGAGGGCGGAGAGGGTGCTGTGGAGCACAGCGGCAGGGATCGCACCACCAGCCGGAGACGCAAGGCCCGGCTCCCCTCCCAGATTGTCATCTCGTCGGGGAGTGAGGAGTCTGGTGCCGCGTCCCAGGCCGCAGCTGCCAAGGGTAGGTCCAAGAGGCGGAGGTCGGAGGTGGACTCCTCGGCAGCAGAAGGGGCAGCTGAGACCCCACAGGGTCCAACGGAGGAAGATGGCACGGAGTCATCCAGATTGGTGGGGGGTTTGGTGGAGGAGGAGGCCGCGGAAGGGACACACACGGGGTCTAGAGGTGGGGATTCCACTGGTGCTAGTGGTGCAGTGCAGGGGCAGGGACAGGAGGTAGCACAGGCCGCAGCCGAGGTGCCTGTGTGCAATCCTGTCACTGCATCATCTGGCACCAGCAGGGATGCCTACGTCCCGACCCGTTTTCAGGGAGGGGATGAGCACACAACAACTGCCCTTCCTCTCCCTGCGGACGTGGCTATCCGGGACCGTGTGGAGCCTGTCCTGGCCGGTATAGCGTTGCGTCAACAGGGCATGCGAGGTGACCTGCGGTCTTTTCGTGAAGAGACTGCACGTCATCTCGGATGCCTCTTTGACCACGTTGACCTGCTGGGACGGGTCACTGGTGCTGGATTCCTCCGTGTGCTGGTCCTTCTTGCGACTCCCTCCTCACCTGAACCCCCTACGCGCCAGTTGTCCTCCATGCCATCTTCCCACCCATGTATCACCTGGGTACCCTGTGGAGCTGCCTCTAACCCAGCGGCCAGGCCGGTGGAGGACACATCCCTGCCACAGTTGGGAGTGGGACGTCTAGCAGGGGTGGCCACCATGACAACTGCACCCCAGCCGGAGGAGGACGTGCAGGCAGCAAGAGCCAGGGCGCAGGCACAGGCACAGCAGCAGCAGCAACATGGTGGGAGTAATGATGGCTCGGGGCCTTCAACATCGGAGGGGCAAGCATCGGCCAGAGGGCAGGAGGACCCAGGATTTCAAGTGTCTTCCGTGTGGCAGCGGTTGGGCCACGCCATAGATGTAGAGCGGCAGCGGGCGGAAGAGGCACGGCTCACAATGGTCAGGGCGGAGAACTCAATGCGGAGGGCACTGAGGCGGGCCGAGTGCCTCGAGGCAATTCACAGGGAGTTGGAGGTGAACATGTCGTCGTCCCTGCAAACCCTCAGGGCCATGGAAGAGGACCGCCTCCAGGACATTGAGCGGGAGTTCGATGATGCCCTGGCCCGGGACATCAAAAAGTGAGCCGTCGGACTAGCCCGCTGCCATTGTAAATAGTTTTTAGAGTTAGGTTTCCTTTTCCTTTTTCTTTGATTTGTGGTGAATGGACTATGCCACACACATTTGTATATAGTTTTTTTATTAGGTAGTTTATTAGGTAGGTTTCATTTCTATCGTTGGGCTCATGGACCCTTGACAATGGATTGTACATAGTTGGACAATGGATTATTTTGACCTTTTTCATTTGATTTCACCATGGATCAATGGATTTTTCTTTTTACGTTTCCTTTGGATTTGTGTTGTTGGAGGGAGAGTTTGGAGTATTTTTCTTTCGGATTTGTTTGGATTGGTTATGCTTTTCATTTACTCATCTTTTGCACATGCTTTTTATTTTATGTTTTCTGTTTTTTTATGCTTTCATGTCATTGATTTCTTTTTGTGTATATAATACATTTTCATATTTTAGTTCCATGTGTAGGATTCTCTCATTGGGTTGATGCATGTGAAAATGTGGGTTTACACAATCAATGCCAACCAGTGTGTGTGTTTGTGACGGACATGTGTTTATGTACATAGTTGACTATTGGTTTGTGTCTTGAGATAGGCATGTCAGTGTGGGGTGGATTGGGAAATCATTGCGTCTCAAGAATGGGGTGGCGTGCTGTGGTATTTTGGTGTAGAAGTGGGACATGATTGTGCATCTGTATTTCATGTCGGGGGGACATGAGTGGGGGCCTGCTGGCATGTGCCCCTGACTGCTGGGGTGTGGGGGTGCTGGGGGACATGAGTGGGGGCCTGCTGGCAGGTGCCCCTGACTGCTGGGGGCTGGGGGTGCTGGGGGACATGAGTGGGAGCCTGCTGGCAGGTGCCCCTGACTGCTGGGGTGTGGGGGTGCTGGGGGACATGAGTGGGGGCCTGCTGGCAGGTGCCCCTGACTGCTGGGGGCTGGGGGTGCTGGGGGACATGAGTGGGAGCCTGCTGGCAGGTGCCCCTGACTGCTGGGGGGGTGGGGGTTCTGGGGGACATGAGTGGGGTCCTGCTGGCAGGTGCCCCTGACTGCTGGGGGGTGGGGGTGCTGGGGGACATGAGTGGGACATGAGTGGGGGCCTGCTGGCAGGTGCCCCTGACTGCTGGGGGGTGGGGGTGCTGGGGGACATGAGTGGGGGCCTGCTGGCAGGTGCCACTGACTGCTGGGGGGTGGGGGTGCTGGGGGACATGAGTTTGTGATCACTAGTGCAAGGTGACATGTAGCCTGGCTGGGGGGCATGCCCATGGTGGATGGACTGGCTGCGGCACATGACCAGGTGTGCAGGGTAGTCCCCTGTGGTGTGGGCTGCCTGCAGGGGCCGTGGAGGGGGTAGTGGGGACACCTGGGAGGACCTACAGTCCTAATTCACGTGTGGGACTCCACGCGCACCCCACTGGATACACATACCCCGCTCTGACAGCGTATTCGCTTGTGAAACTTCCCGCGCACCCCCAAAATACACGTACCCCGCTCGGACTGGGCCAATCACGTGTGAAACTTCCTGCGCACACCACTAATACACGTACCCCACTCGCACAGGGTCTATCGCGTGTGAAAGTTCCTGCGCACCCCCGAAATACACGTGCCCTGCTCCAATCGCATGTGAAAGTTCCCACGCACCCCAGTAATACACGTACCCCACTCGCACACAGCCTATTGCGTGTGAAACTTCCTGCAAACCCCATTAATACATGTACCCTGCTCCAATCGCATGTGAAACTTCCAGCGCACCCCAGTTATACACGTACCCCGCTCCAATCGCGTGTGAAACTTCCCACAAGCCCCAGTTATACACGTACCCCGCTCCAATCGCGTGTGAAACTTCCAGCATACCCACAAAATACATGTAGCCCACTCCAATCGCGTGTGAAACTTCCCGCGAACCCCCGAAATACACGTACCCTACTGGCACAGGGCCTATCGCATGTGAAAGTTCCCGCGTACCCCAGTAATGCACGTACCCCACTCGCACAGGGCCTATCGCGTGTGAAACTTCCTACGCACCCCCGAAATACATGTACCCCGCTCCAGTCGCGTGTGAAACTTCCTGCGAACCCCAGTTATACACGTACCCTGCTCCAATCGCGCGTGAAACTTCCAGTGCACCCACGAAATACACATACCCCGCTCCAATCGCGTGTGAGACTTCCCGCGCACCCCAGTTATACATGTACCCCACTCCAATCGCGTGTGAAACTTCCCGCGAACCCCAGTTATGCACGTACCCCGCTCCAATCGCGTGTGAAACTTCCAGCGCACCCACGAAATACACGTAGCCCGCTCCAATCGCGTGTGAAACTTCCCGCGAACCCCCGAAATACACATACCCCACTGGCACAGGGCCTTTTGCATGTGAAAGTTCCCGCGCACCCCAGTAATGCACGTACCCCACTCGCACAGGGCCTATCGCGTGTGAAACTTCCAGCGCACCACCGATATACACGTACCCCGCTCCAATCGCGTGTGAAACTTCCCACAAACCCCAGTTATACACGTACCCCACTCCATTCGCGTGTGAAACTTCCAGCGCACCCACAAAATACATGTAGCCTGCTCCAATCGCGTGTGAAACTTCCCGCGCACCCCAGTTATACACGTACCCCGCTCCAATCGCGTGTGAAACTTCCCACGAGCCCCAGTTATACACGTACACAGCTCCAATCGCGTGTGAAACTTCCAGCATACCCACAAAATACATGTAGCCCACTCCAATCGCGTGTGAAACTTCCCGCGAACCTCCGAAATACACGTACCCTACTGGCACAGGGCCTATCGCATGTGAAAGTTCCCGCGCACCCCAGTAATGCACGTACCCCACTCGCACAGGGCCTATCGCGTGTGAAACTTCCCACGCACCCCTGAAATACATGTACCCCGCTCCAGTCGCGTGTGAAACTTCCCGCGAACCCCAGTTATACACGTACCCTGCTCCAATCGCGCGTGATACTTCCAGTGCACCCACGAAATACACGTACCCCGCTCCAACCGCGTGTGAGACTTCCCGCGCACCCCAGTTATACATGTACCCTGCTCCAATCGCGTGTGAAACTTCCTGTGAACCCCAGTTATGCACGTACCACGCTCCAATCACGTGTGAAACTTCCAGCGCACCCACGAAATACACGTAGCCCGCTCCAATCGCGTGTGAAACTTCCCACGAACCCATGAAATACACATACCCTACTGGCACAGGGCCTATCGCGTGTGAAGTTCCCACGCACCCCAGTAATGCACGTACCCCACTCGCACAGGGCCTATCGCGTGTGAAACTTCCCGCGCACCCCCGATATACACGTACCCCGCTCCAATTGCGTGTGAAACTTCCCACGAACCCCAGTTATACACGTACCCCACTCCATTCGCGTGTGAAACTTCCAGCGCACCCACAAAATACACGTACCCCGCTCCAATCGCGTGTGAAACTTCCTGTGAACCCCAGTTATGCACGTACCCCGCTCCAATCGCGTGTGAAACTTCCAGCGCACCCACGTAATACACGTAGCCCGCTCCAATCGCGTGTGAAACTTCCCACGAACCCCCGAAATACACGTACCCTACTGGCACAGGGCCTATCGCGTGTGAAGTTCCCGCGCACCCCAGTAATGCACGTACCCCACTCGAACAGGGCCTAGCGCGTGTAAAACTTCCCACGCACCCCCGATATACACGTACCCCGCTCCAATTGCGTGTGAAACTTCCCACGAACCCCAGTTATACACGTACCCCACTCCATTCGCGTGTGAAACTTCCAGCGCACCCACAAAATACACGTGCCCCGCTCCAATCACGTGTAAAACTTCCTGCGAACCCCAGTTATACACATACCCCTCTCCAATCGCGTGTGAGACTCCCCGTGCAGCGGGGTACGTGTATTCGGAGGGGTGCGCGGGGAGTTTTACAGGAATTTTCGTGGTTGGGGGCCTGTGCGCCATGTATGGGATTTGTGCGCTGTGCATGGCGCACGGGGAGGAGTTGGGGGCGTAACTGGCGCTGCTGCAGGGTCGCTGCGCCACTCTGCGCCACGGCTGGTTTTGGAAGCTAAAATCCATGAATACGCTGTGCGCGGAAATGGATTTTAGCGCACGCGGCTGGTGCCAAAAGTCGCACGCGCACACTGTGCACCAGCCGCGTGCGCCACTTGTGCGCTGAATTCTATGAATTACCCTCTATATTGGTTACTTGTGCAGGCAGCAGGTGGTGAGATATTTTCCTCTGCAGTTTGTGACTTTGTCCACTGAGATAGTTGTTCATTTTCTGTGCAATCTAGCAGTGTGGGGTCATTCACACACAGGCTCCTCGCATTCCATATCATGTGTCCTTCTTCTGATGAGCGCATGCTGCTGCTGAGTGTGATCTGCAGGTTCGAATCCCGGCAAGTCCAACTCAGCCTTTCATCCTTCCGACTGAGGTCGATAAATGAGTACCAACTTCGGTTGGGTGGTGATTGTTTGTGTGTGAATATGTCCTCTGTACATTATCTTCCACCACTGTGACTGTGGATATGCCCAGGACATGAGGTATCACGCTGTTCCATCCCCACACCCAAGGTAAGGCCTGAAGCAGTGTTTAATATACATCTGGCCAAGGCATAGCTCGGGGTCCCACTAGGTCACTATTAGAGAGCCACCTTGTCGTAAAGTTTAAGGCTGAGGAGATAACCATGAATGGTTAACAACACTGCTTCCTTTTGTAAGGATATATAGTCAGGCTGTCATCTTGGAGATAGCAGATCTGCCTTGGGCGTCTTGCTGCACTGTGCTCTATAGCAATTACATTTTGGGTCTGTGCTTGGAATGGAGATTGTCCTGACACTCCACTTCATATGTTCCGTGACCCAGAAGCAGGACAACAGTATAACGCATACTGCACACTTCCCTTTTGAACAAAACAACAGCAGAGAAGATCCAGTTCAGAGTTCCTATCATTTGAACCTTGCCGAGCTTCTCCTTTCTCGTACCATTGACATGGCATTCCTCCATAGCTATTTGTGCTGCCAAATGTCTCTGAACAGCACTCGGGTTCCACCTGGTCAGTGTCATTGCTACTTTGCTTTTCTGCTTCTGCAAGACCTTTAGTACTCTCACTGTGGTTGCTCTGTGACAGTCCAATTCATGTTTGTTGTTGTGGATCATTTTGTACTCTTCACATACTCTCGTACAAAGCTACCGTTTCCATGTCCAGACACTGTTGTTATCTGGGATGACATAGTTCCTTCCAACCCTGAGTGCTTGTTGGATCTGATTGTACCTGGACAATATTTTGTTGTTCTAGTGGTTCAACTTCCCCTTGACCTAATTGCCTGGGTGTATGTCAGTAACCTCACTGCGTGCCTTTGGTTGTATTGATGCTTTTGTTTAGTTTGTTTTATCTTGACACGCCACTGTTTATTCTTTACTAAATTTACTAACACAATGTCAGATAACCAAAGTAGAATCAAACAGGAGTGGACCCTTTTACCTCACATTAATTGGAACTGTGACACACGTGTGACAGAGCTGGTGCAAATGCCTGGGCTGAGACTGCCTTTATGTTAATAATCGTCACCACATGTCCTTCAACGGTACCCAGTGGCCCTAAAACACATTATAGCATGACCAGTTCTACGATAGTCGGCTTCCCCAAAGTAGTTGGGGTTGTGAACTGAGGACATGTGGCCCTTGTACCGCCCTGGGAAAGAGAGCAGGTCTTCGGAAACCGATGCATACAACACTCCATCAATGTGCAGATTGTCTGGGACAATGACGTGCACTTTACCCAATTGTGTGCTATAATTCCCAGCTTAACCCATGACTCCATGGCTGAAAGCAGCCTGCCTGACATCATGGATGACCTGCAGCAATGCCGGGCATGGCTGCTGTGTGTGTATGAGGAATATCAAACCTTAAAAACGCATGCCATAAAGCATGTGGCCCACCTCCACCCCACTGTGCACACCAGGGGTGGATTGGCCTATAAGGAACTCTGGAGATTTCCTGGTAGGCCTCTGTACTCAGGGCCCCTTTTTGTGGCATTTGTACATTTTCTCATAGGAAAATGGTTGGGTTTGCTTAAAATGTGCAATATTGGGCCACTTTGAAAATTATTTCCAGGGCCTCTTTTGTTTCCCAGTCCACCCCTGGTGCACACTGAATACACATGCCTCTCTCTGAGTATGTGCATGAGTTCTGGGTGAGCAGAATGTCGAATGGTAGAAGCGATTACTGCACGGAATGTGTTGGCTGGCACATGTACAATATCAACTTGAAACTCGCATACCTTTGACTTATGCTCATGGTTGGTCTTCAGTATAATATGTGACCCCAATACAAGTAGTTTGTTTCCATCTGTATCAATGTCCTGGTCACGTAAACCCAAGCATCTTTGCCCACACCATGCCAATGATCTCAAATAAGGATCTGCACACTCTTTATGCACTCAAATGATCCCAAGTCAAGAGCCACTGCTAAATCTAGCTATATCTACCTGCTGTAAAACAATCAATAAAGTGTCAACTAGATTTCTAGGTAAATTAGTTTTTATTGTAATCTTGAATTCACTAAAACGTGCATCACTTCATTCTATCCGAACCTCATTATGTAGTTGCATTTTTCCTACAACATGTTTGCTACTTATGTACAATCCCATTTTCCTTATTAGTGTTATTTACCTCTCTTGCCCATGTCCAGCATATGAAGTAATATTGTTTTCAAGGGAGGCTGTGCAGCATCCATGTATTAGGCTATTTCCTTTTGTTTGTCCTAGTGGGGCAATGTGTCACCTCCCAACCTCCTACAAAGCTCTAGAGACAAATACACCCTCCCCGCAGCAGTTGAATTTCATATTGTGTATAGGAGGTATCATGCCAACGGCCTGGGTTGCAATTTCATTGACGTATTGACCCCCCGCCCCCCTTAGGGTTGCAGTGAGGGACTTCATCAGAGGTTCATGGTGGTGGCAGTCAGAGTCTGAGAGTATCGGCTGCTGTATGGTGCACGTCCTCATCCCTGAAAACAAGGTAAGACGTTATCAAGCATGAGTAGGGTGTCATTGTTTACACTCAAGGAAAGTTGGTGGTTTTAAAAAAACGGAGACGAGCATGGATACAACTTTAGACTGAGAGTGCTTCCGCTGGGCCCAAACTTTACCTGGGTGCAGGGTGAGCCTAGGTAACTGCTTTTAACATTGTACGCTACTTTACCAGAATTTCTGGTAAACTACAATATTAAAAGCAATTAACGCTCTCCCCCCACGTCTGAAACCACACGTGATTGCATTATACTTCATCCGGACCATCTAATGTGTTTGTTCACAGTGAGGTTCACAGAAAGTGTTTCCTCACTTCCCCCCCAGAAGCTCAATGTCTCTACAGCTCCGGTTCTCTGTAGGCTAGACTACTGCAATAGCCTTTTCCTTATTCTGCCCTCTTCTTCTCTACGGCTACAAGACTTATCCATCTCTCCTGCCCTCAAATCTCTCCACTGGCTCCCGGTTGCTGCAAGGATCAAATTCAAATGCCCTTGCATAATCCATAAGGCTGTCTGGGGCCAGGGACCACACTGTCTACAACTGGCTCTCACTAAATACTCTCCCTCCAGATCTTTACATTCCTCCGGCACCAACTCTCTGCGTGTCAAGCGCTTCTCTAAACAGCAAGCTGCTGGCCAATCGCTTTCCTCTGCAGGCTCCCTCCTATGAAACCGTCTTCCTCTTCGTCTTTATCCGGATCCCCTCAAGTTCCAGAAGTTCCTCAAGAACTTCCTTTTCACCTCCTCCTTCCATTCCTCCCTCCTCTGCTGAACCCCACGGTTGCTGAGATTGGTGCCCAGGTGTGTCCTCCTGGGTCCTGGCCTCCCACACCCAATCTCCCCGCTCCTGGCACTTGCCTTGGCACCCACTGGCCTATGCCACCACAGGCCTGCACTTATCTATTGGCAGCGGACCACTCTCACCTAGTCACTTAACAGCTACTCACTCCCTAGCACTTCCCTCTTTGGTACACCCCTAGCACTCACCCCCCACTCCCTCGTCCCTTCTCTCTCTGCACTTGCACATTCTGAATGCTCACAAGGCCTATTAGATCTGCCTCTATCTTTCGTTGTTATATTTGCTTTTTATTCCCATGTTCCCTCCCTGTGGGCGCTTTGGCACTCAATTTACTTGATGTATAAGCACCTTACAAATGCACAATAAACAAATTAATACAATAAACAAAGTTACATCTCTAACTATTTGTGAACCTGGTGGCCCAGAGGTAACATCTTAGCAGCTGTCACTTGCACAATGCGATAAATCGATTGATGATAAACTGAACCTAATACAGCCTAATGTCAGGAAACTCGAAGAGAAATATAAGAAAATGTCTTGCTTTTAGAGATACTTTTTTCATGAATTACAGCATCCAATTGTCTTTCTTGCAGTTGTATGCCAGTTAAACATTTTCTGAGACAGTATACCTAGCAGCGACCGCTTTGCCCACGTCCTCTGGAAAATACGCATCTGAAACTACAAAGCCATTGTGGAGAGGTTTATTACAATAACCCCTGCTAAACCAAAGCAGATGTCCAATGGGTCTGACAAAGCAGTTGCAGCAATTTCGAGCTCCACAGTTGCATCAACCTGCCAGGCACAATGCGTGCAAAGTATACCAAATGCACCTACGGTCAGTGATGTTGGCGGCAGCAATGTGACACAGGAATGCTCCACAAACATGAACAAATCAAATGTTTTAAAGTCCCAGCAGGGCCGCACTTGCCAAAAGAAAGGGTTAGAACCTATGATTGGCTTACATACGATGAGTCTGTTGGAAAAATGTTCTGTAAAGTATGCCAGTCTGCTAATGAAAAGGGTATGCCATTGCCAAAAAGTGGCCATGATAAGGATGCCTGTAATGCTGTCATTAAACATGGCTTTAACCATTCTAAGAAGGCCATAGAGAGATGTAACGGCCATCAGAGTTCACACCTTCATGGGGCGGCTGCAATGGCGCTAGCATCTCTGCAAAGGGGTACCAATGTTGCAGCAGCTCTGTCGTTGGGCCACCTCAAGCAGATGAGGGATAACAGAAGTGCGCTGGTGAATATCCCGACCACATTGTTGGCTTTAGCTCAGCAAGGTCTTGCAATTCGGGGCCACACTGGCGAGGGCTCTAATCTAAAGGCAATTCTGTCGCTTCGTGGCAGAGATGTCCCGGAACTGCAAACTTGGCTTCAAAGAACAGAGTACAAATGGATGTTGCATGACATATTAAATGAAATGCTGGCAATTATGTCACATAATTTGCTCCGTGGCCTGATGAAAGAAATTCATGATGCAAAATTATTTTCTATTATTTTAAATGAGACTGCTGGTGTGTCAATGAAAGAGCAGGTCTCTGTAGTCTTTCGCATTGCAAAAGAGGATCTTCAGGTAGAGGAGATTGTTTTGGGCTTTTATCAAACGTCTAGCACTACATCACAAACTCTGTTTGCCATTTTAAAAGATGTTCTCCTGAGGTTTGGCTATAAAATGGAAAACTGTCAGGGGCAGTGTTATGAGGGTGCTTCTAATATGGCTGGACATCGACAGGGTTTGCAGACATTGGTGCAGGGGGTGGCAGCACAAGCTATTTATGTGCACTGCTTTGCACACAATCGGAACTTAGTAGTTCAGGATGTAGCTATGGGAATGGACACATTCATGGATCTATTGGTTTTTGTAAGGGACTTGATTGGGTTCATTTGAAATTCCCCAAAACGCCCTGCTTGTTTTGAAAGTTGTCAAGAGGAAGGGAGTGTCAACTGCTTCCATTCTGTCCTACCCAATGGACAGTTCGAGCAAAATCTTTGAAGACTGTGCTCGCTAACTACAGTTCTGTTATAGAATTTCTGGGACTTGCAGCCGGTGCCCACAATGAAGCGGGAGCAAAAGCCCGTGGGTTGCACTTGAAGCTCCTTAAAGACCCCTGTTGAAAACAGAAAACTGCTAGTTAAAAAGCACACCATGCTGGCTCGGCGGTGGGCGCCACTGTGTCTGCAAACTCTGTCTGCACTGGACGTCCTCAAGCTCGTGTTGGTTGTTCGTCTGACGTCCGGGCCGGCTGTGGGGGATGTGCTGGTGAATTTCCGATGCTACAGTGCTTTACTCAAATCCAATACGTGGGGTATGCACAAATGGGACAATATCAGCAACATTTCAATTAGCAAGTCTGGGTTGCCCTCTCTCCCCTGCTTTTTGCAGTAGTTGTAGACTCTCTGGCTGACTTAATAAGAGATAAGCATAAACACTGAGGCATAAGATTGCGTGTGTCCCCTGAGACAAAAGTGCCTGACCATTTGGGTGAGTTTGTTTTCAACAGGATTAAAGCAAATCGCAAGCTCCATGCCTGCTTGGGCGGCGGGCGAGCACAGGCACCAATGTGTTTCCTCGAGTCAAGCCTTGCATTAGCTTAACCGAGAGCGATGCACGATTGCGCCTTTTTATCAGAGCCCAGCCCCAGGGCCTGGCGCTGGCTGAGACTAAGGCAAAAACGTACTGATCGCGGCGCCCCCCCCGTGGCGGGAAATTAATCTTAATTTGATGCCCAGGGTGCCCTCAGCATCCAATTCCAGCTAGCCTGGACTTGGTGTGTCTCTGCGCAGAGGCTGGGCACCACCAGATGAGACCGACTCCCGCTCATCCCTTCCACCTGCTCAGAGGGCAGGTGTTGGCCCCAAAGGGCGGAATGTCTGCGGCCGTGTGGCAGCTACAGACAGCATGTGGGTGATTGTCGGGCGATTGTGGCCATGCTACCTTTGTATGTATCTGTACGTGTGTGTCCATTTTATTTGAAAAATGACACACACTGTACAAACACTGCTGGTGCAATTAAACTGTCTTCTGTTGGCTGGAGCCATTTCATATGCGCCAAGTAGGGTGGGCACTGCTGCCGCTTGACTGGCATTAGCATAGTCTCATTTTGCACCGGGTATTGTGTCAGGCAGGATAACTGTTCACAGTCTCTCTGTGGTAGGAGTAGGTTTTGGCTTGCCTCATCTGGATATAACATTTATTTACAGCTAATGCTGCTGTTTTTTTCTTCTTGAATGGCTCATAGCTATGGGTTTTTAATCACATTTATTGATGGCGATGTAAGCACAGATGCTCTGCTATAGGTGAGAGAGAATGATGGGGACCTGGCTTCTGGGCCTTATCTTTGACCCATTTGGGGCCCATTTCTTCATTCAGCCCCAGGTCCATGCTCCACCGCCTCCCCACCACTTGAGGTTCTCATGCTGCATGCAAGTTCCGTGTCCAGCCTACATTTGTAAAGTGTGTCCTCAGATGACCTTTGGCAGAAGGTGCATTTGTCCATTGAAGATGAAGGCCCCTGTTGCTCTACAGTGGGCATTACTGCAAAGAAGACTTCTATCTTTAACCTTTTGTGAGCATTCATCCAGTAAGTATCAGATCCATGTCCTGCTATTAAACCTGCATGATCCGCTGCCTTGAAAGGGGGCTGACCGTGAAAATACGTTTAGAACCAGGGGCAGTCCCTGATATTCTGAGAAGCGTCTGGGATATTCGCTAGCAGCAGTGAGGCTGAAGGTTATATATCAGAGGCAGGTACACCAAAGCAGGGGGCAACCCAAGAACCTCAAGATGCCAGAGGCGTTATATTGGTAAGCACAGGCCCAACCTCTACGTATTTAAACTGCACGTATTGAGACATCCAAGAACTTGTCCGGCAAAAGTCATCAACACAGCGGTTACTGTGAATAAAGAGGTGGGGCTAGTGACCCCCTCTAATAAAATCACTATTTATTTTCCAATTAGTGGGAAGAGCTGATCCACAGCCGTTTTTTGGATGGATGCATCAACCTCATTGGCATGTTTGGGTACATAAATGGCAGTGAGTGTTAAGTATGTGTTGCGACCGACATCGGAACTAACTGATGAAATATCGAGTACTCAACTTGGGATAACTACAGCTGAGGAGTCTGTCAGGCTGGCTGGTCTGCAACCCTCAGGTGACCCCATAGGTGGCTGAGGAACGGCGCGCTTTTCAACCTGCGGCCTCCTCTTTAGGTAAGCTTTGCACAGAGCGACTGCTCTTTCGCAAAGATAGTGCTGCTTTTTGCACTTTTTTGATTAAATAAAAGTTGTAACCCCGCCATGTGCGGCTTGTACCTTCCCTACTCCCAGATCTGCGCCTCTTCCCCGTTTTCCACTCCCCAGCCCGCCCCCAGTCCACTGCTAAACCCTGTTTGGGCTGGGTGCACCCCCCTGCAACCCTCAGGTGAATCCAACCTGGTGGCTGAGGAACAGCGCGCATTTCCATCCGGCGCTGCAGGTGAGTGTATCAAGACCATAGCAGGCCTGTGGCCTAATTGAAGGCTTTATGTTAAAACAACTGCAACCAACCTCCCACTAGACCTAACTTCCTGATTCCTCCCCACTCCTCCCATCCCTTCCACCTCGCCTGGGTGGTGGACAGAAACCCTTTTAGAATAAGCATCCAGGGCAGCCCCAGGCAAAGGACGACCGCTCCCGAAGAAGCAGCTCCAGACCGTGTTGGCCCGTGTTAGCCTGTGGAGCCTGCAACCGTCACCCAGCAGCTACTGACTAAGTGCGGTTATGGGCAGGGGGTGCAACCATTACTGCCCCCCACTAAACTGACCAACCCTAACCATCTTATTCATTTCGCACCTAGCCTGCTTGTGCCAGATAACCAGTTTGTGCCATACAGCAGCATTTCACATTTAGCCTGATTGTGCCAGATAGCCTGATTGTGCTAGATAGCCTGATTGTGCCAGATAGCAGCATTTCACATTTAGCCTGAGTGTGCCAGATAGCCTGATTTTGCCAGATAGCCTGATTGTGCAAGATAACATTATTTCCCATCTAGCATGACTGTGTCAGATTCTCAGACTCTGACGGTTTCACAGTAGTCACAATACCCTTGTCACTAGCCCACACCTGACCTGAGGTTTCTGTGTTGTAGTCGGTTGGTTCGTCAGAAGAAGTCTCCACCTTCTGTTCTCTCCATGCACTGATTGTCCTCTTCTTCACTGACTTGCTCTTCTTTTTGAAGAAATAATGACAGGCTCCCCCGGAGGCCACTGTGCCTGGAAGTCAAACTGCCCAGCAGCGGGGTACCCGGGGAGCCCACCCCAAACCAGGGAAAAGCCTTAGCTGAAAAACCCTGGGAAGGTCTTGTAGAGTTGGCTGTAGATGACCTTTAGCAGGTCTGGAAGTCTTTTCTTCAGAGCCGTTTCCTTGCTGTGGACCGTGAGTTCCAGAATGCAACAGGACAAGTGATGTCCAATGAGGGCACAGGTTGGAAGGAGTTCGTACTGCAACAGGACAATTGATGTGCAATGAGGGCACAGGTTGCAAGGAGTTCGGATGGAGTCCAAAGTGGGAGAGTATGCACTGATAGCTGTAGCAGGTGTATAGATAAAGGGGCTGGACCGGAGCGGTTTAAGAAGAGATACCAGCGCGACCAGAGCGGCTGTACTGCAAGAACTCCAGCTGTAATGGTAGCAAGCAACAGAAAGCGTCGAGAAAGCAGAGAGGGACGCTGTACCATAAACTGAAAGAAAGAACAGGTCACAGTACTACGCCAAACGGGGCACTGCAGCAGGAATCGGGATAAGGGAAATGGAGGAAACAATACCGTAAGTCTTCACGAAAGAGGAGCGCTGTTTCGCACACTGAGTACACAAACAAAGTGTTGGTCAGCAAAGGAGTTGCAACGTGCCGAACGCCTCACCTGGTGGCCAAGTATAGCACACCGGTATTCCTGTCAAAAGACTAGAGCGTTACTCCGCGTATAGGACAACGTGAAGAACGCTATGTCCTCTCTACTATGTCCATGCCTAGTATCTCCTCCATCTATCCAATACTTTGCACGGGTGATTCGTGACAGTATGGTCCCTTCTCAAAGGCTTTCCTCCTGGTTTCCTGGGATGTAACCGATGGAATCTTTGGACGAGTCTAGGAGCTGAGATGTGACGAACAGGTTCCCAGGAGCATTCTGACAATGGGTACCCTTTCCATGATACAAGATACTGCAAAACACCCTTCTTATATCTTGAGTTCAGCAGTCTGGATACTTCGTATTCCTGAGTTTGTTCTGCAGACTGAAAGTTGGTCCTCTTAACCTTTCTTGCATGTGGATCTGGCAAATAGGCTTTCAGTAAGGATGTATGAAAAACTGGATGGATCCTCTGAAGTTTTGGTGGAAGAGCAAGGCGGAAGGCAACTGGATTTATACTTGCCATGATCCTAAAGGGACCAATGAATCGGGGTGAGAATTTGCCAGGATGTGCCCATCTGGGTAAGAACTTGGTAGATAACCACACCTTTGTTCAAATATTCCGGGTTGGGTTGGGTCTCTGCTTTAGGTTTGCCTATCTTTTATAGTCTTGACGACATTTCTGAAGGTTGTATTGGGCTTTCTTGTGTAGGATCCGTAGAGTGTCCAGAAGATGATCAACAGTGGGTAATTTGGTCGACAATTGGCCGATCAGCGGTATATGTCTTGAATTGTACCCATATGTGCAACAAAAAGGACTCATACCTATGGTCGAATGTTTAGTGTTGTTATATGAAAATTCGACCATTGGTAGGAGATGATACCAGTCACTTTGTTCTTGGTTGCAGAAGCACCTGATGTACTGCTCCAAAGTTGCATTAAGGCGCTCAGTTTGCCCATTGCTCTCTGGATGAAAGCTTGATGAGAGTGCCCTTTGAATCTTTAATAGTTTGCAACGAGTTGTCCAGAACTTTGAAGTGAATTGTGAGCCCCTGTCTGGAACTGTAGTGTGTGGAAGCCCGTGCAGCTTGACCACATTTCTTAGAAAAACCTCTGCGGTAACGGATGCAGATGGTGTTCCTTTCAGTGGAGAAAAGTGTGCTAACTTGCTGAAAGTGTCAACAGTGACCATAATAGCAGAATGGCCTTGGGCCATTGGCAAGTCTACTATGAAATCAGTTGAAACATGTTGCCACGGACCTGCTGGAGAAGGTTCTTGTTGTAGTAAACCCAACGGTTTACATTAGGAATATTTGTTTTGGGCACATGTGGCGACATACTCTTTGACATCCATTGTTATGGTAGGCCACCAGAAATGACAAGACATCAGTTCCAGAGTAGCAGCCTGTCCTTTATGTCCTGCCGTTGGGATGTCATGACACCAGGACATAGCTTGGTCTTGTACGTCTCGGGTCGGTAGATACAAGAATCCATCTTTGAAAAGTAGATCGCCTTTACGAAGTAGTTGATGGTCCAGGTTCTGTACTTGTACCCTCTGGGCTGCTTGAACTTGTTGGAGAAACTTGTTTACCACGCTAATGAACCTTTTACCCGCTAGCAATACTTCATGTCCTTGGTATCCCCCTGAGTCGTCTCCCGGACTGCGTGATAAAGCATCTGCCAATTGATTGTCCTTTCCGGGTAAGTAGGTAATTTCAAAATTGAATTGTGAACAGAAATAGGCCCATCTGGCATGTCTGGAATTCCAACACTCCATTTACTGCCGAACTCGGAGGTTCTGATGATCTGTGCAGACTTGGAATGGGTAGACAGCTCCTTGGAGAAGGTGCCTCCATTCCTCACATCCATGTCTTAGGGCCAAGAGTTCTTTTTCCAGTACAGAGTAATTCCGTTCACTTGGATTCAGAGTTCTGGAAAAGAAGGCGATGGGATGTTCTAATCCATCTTACTTCTTTTGCAGTAAGGCTGCTCCTATAGCACCACCCGAGGTGTCAGTTTCCATATGAATGGGAGTGATTGGTCCGGTTGCCTGAGAATTGGGGCTGTTATGAATGCTTTCTTGAGTTGTTCGAATGCATGTTCTGCTTCTGATCCCAAACAAATTTGACCCCTTTCTTGAGTAGGTTCGTAATAGGGAGTACTATGTTGGAAAAGTTGGAGCTAAACTTTCTGTAAATGTTTGAGAGTCCCAAAAATCTTTGGATGTCCTTGACTGAAGTGGGTACTGACCATTGGGTGATAGCTCTGGTCTTTACAGGATCCATTTGAACTTGATCAGCTGAGAGTATAAACCCCAAAGAAGGTACTGTGGATGCTTCAAATACACACTTCTCTGGCTTGGCTAGTAGATGGTTTTGACGTAGCCAGTGTAAGACTTCCTTGACATGTTGATGTTCTGCCAGTGTAGCCGAAAGATCTGTCTGCATGTCATCTATATAAATGACCCCTGTTGAAAAGAGTAAGTCTGCAAAGATCTTATCCATAAAACGCTGGAATTGTGCTGGAGTATTGACCAGTCCAAAGGGCATGACCCTGTATTCATAGTGGCCCAAAGGTGTTCTAAAGGCCGTCTTCCATTCGTCTCCTCTGCGTACTCTTAAAAGATGATAAGCTCCTCTGAGGTCGAGCTTGGTGAACACACAGGCCCCATGAACCGTCTCTATGATGTCCTTCATCAAGGGCATGGGGTATCTATCCCGTACCGTTAGACTGTTTAAGTTTCTGAAGTATATGCACAGCCTCAGTTCTGTTGTGCCTTTCTTGGAAATGAAGAAAAGTGAAGCTCTGACTGAGGAAGTGGACTCTCTTATTAGGCCGTTTTGCATGTTGGTTGCCAAGTATTCTCTAAGTGCCTCTTTTTCAGGTAGAGAAAGTGGGAACATTCTTCAAAAGAGCACAACTGCATCACGTATAAGGTCAATCTTGCAATCCTCCTTCCGATGTGGCGGAAGGCTTCAGGGTTGAATGTCAGCAAACACGTCAGTGAATTCTTGATACTGGAGTGGGATTGTGTTGACACTGGTGGTGGTGTTTTGAACCGTCACATGTATCCTCGGAGGGGACCTCAGGAAGTAGACAGTTCTGACCACAAAACTGAGACTGAAATTCAACAGTATTCAGCTTCCAATCAATACTTGGATTGTGCTTCTTGAGCCACGGTATACCCAGTATGACCGGGAAGTGAGCGGCCCTGATTAGGTCGAAGGTCATGTATTCCTGGTGGATGGCCATTCTAACTCTGCATTCCTGGGTCTCATGCACAATGGGTCCAGAAGGTAATGGCGTGCCATCGACTCCCTCAACGGGTATTGGTTGTATCTTTTGACATCTGGGGATTAGATGATGCATAGCCCATTGGTCATCCACGAAATTTCCGGCTGCACCGCAGTCCAGCATAGCCAGATATTCAACTGGACTTTCGTGGTTCCAGTCTAGTAAGACCTTGATCACCATCAGACTACAACTGTTGATCGCGGCAGGCTGTGTAGTATCACAGGGATTCACCGTAGACACCCTTTCCTTATCCCTGTTCAAGGTCGTGGTTTAATGTTTCCCTGTCTCCTGGGAGGTACCTCGGGGCAAGTACGGAATAGGTGCGTATCGGACCCGCAGTACATGCATAGTCCGAGGTCTTTACGTCTTTTTCGTTCGCTTGCAGTGAGCGGACTTCTGGCCATTCCGATCTGCATGGGTTCTTCTGGTTGACCTTTCTCAAGGAGTGTAGGCAGGCTAGGAATGGGTATACTAGATCTGGGTCTCCTCTTATCCGCCTTCCTCTCGGCCATACGGAACTCAATTTGTAGGGCTAATGAAACAAGTTCCTGGAAAGAAGAAGGTCTGGCCACTCTGGCCAGTTCATCTTTAATGTCTTCATGAAGGCCGCGTCGGAAGATGGCTTGTTGTGCGGTTTCGGGCCAACCAGCTTCAGTGGATACCTTCTGAAAGCTTGCCACATATGTTTGTACATCAGAGGATCCTTGACGGATGTCCAGAAGGGTTTCAAAGGTGCAGTATATTACCTCAGGTCTCTCAAATCTATCCCTAAAGCGTTGAACAAAAGTACCATAATCATTGAGGGCTGGGTCTGTACTGGTCACTAGTGGGGTGGCCCATACCAGTGAATTACCCACTAAATTAGAGATGAAAAATCCCACCTTTGCTCGGTCCAACTCATAAGTCTTGGGGCGAAAGATATAGTGTATCGTACATGCATCCAAAAATTCCTCCATTCATCTTGGGTTGCCATCAAACTTGCCACAAGGCAATGCAATCGGGGGTAAATCCCCTCGCAAGTCATCCCTCTGTTGTACCTGTTGTCGTAGAGGCGTGTTATCTGCTCTTAGAGACTGTACTTCAACTGTAAGGGTTTGGATTGCATTAACCATTTCCTGATATTGCTCTAAGCTGGCCATGTTTTCTGTGTGTTGCAATCTCTCAGACGCTGATGGTTTCACAGTAGTCACAATACCCTTGTCACTAGCCCGCTCCTCCCCTGAGGTTTCTGTGTTGTAGTCGGTTGGTTCGTCAGAAGAAGTCTCCACCTTCTGTTCTCTCCACGCACTGGTTGTCCTCTTCTTCACTGACTTGCTCTTCTTTTTGAAGAGAAAGGGACGGGCTCCCCCGGAGGCCACTTTGCCTGCAAGTCAAACTGCCCGGCAGCCGGGACCCCGGTGAGCCCACCCCAAACCAGGGAAAAGCCTTCGCTGAAAAGCCCTGGGAAGGTCTTGTAGAGGTGGCTATAGATGATCTTTAGCGGGTCTGGAAGTATTTTCTTCAGAGTTGGTTTCCTTGCTGTGGACCGCGAGTTCCAGAATGCAACAGGACAAGTGATGTTCAATGAGGGCACAGGTTGGAAGGAGTTCGTACTGCAACAGGACAATTGATGCACAATGAGGGCACAGGTTTGAAGGAGTGCGGATGGAGTCCAAAGTGGGAGAGTATGCACTGATAGCTCTAGCAGGCGTATAGATAAAGGGGCTGGAGTGGAGCGGTTTGAAGAAGAGATACCAGCGTGACCAGAGGGGCTGTACCGCAAGAACTCCAGCCGTGATGGTAGCAAGCAACAGAAAACGTAGAGAAAGCAGAGAGGGACGCCGTACCATAAACTGAAAGAAAGAGCAGGTCACAGTACTATGCCAAGCGGGGCACTGCAGCAGGAATCGGGTACGGGGAAAAGGAGGAAACAATACCATAAGTCTTCACGAAACAGGAGCGCTGTTTCGCACATGGAGCACACAAACAAAGCGTTGGTCAGCAAAGGAGTTGCAACGTGCCGAACGCCTCACCTGGTGGCCAATTATACGACACCGGTATTCTTCTCAAAAGACTAGAGCGTTACTCCGCATATAAGCCGACGTGAAGAACGCTGAATCCATGCCTAGTATCTCCTAGATCTACCCCACACTTTCCACGGGTGATTTGTGACACAGATATCCTGATTGTACCAGATTGCAGCATTTCACATTTAGCCTGATTATGCCAAATAGCCGAA
Organism: Ambystoma mexicanum; assembly: GCF_040938575.1. Lineage (NCBI taxonomy): Eukaryota > Metazoa > Chordata > Amphibia > Caudata > Ambystomatidae > Ambystoma > Ambystoma mexicanum. Next base: position 719,358,754 of record NC_090938.1, on the reverse strand, counting down.
TTGTGCCAGATATCCAGATTGTGCCATATATCCTGATTGTGCCCAGATAACCTGATTGCGCCCTGATCCCCTGATTGTGCCAGATAGCAGCATTTCCCATTTAGCATGAATGTGCCAGATAGCAGCATTTCACATTTAGCCCGATTGTGCCAGACAACATGATTGTGCCAGACAACATGATTGTGCCAGATAACCTCACTCCACATTTCACCTGATTGTGCCAGATAATCTCATTCTACATTTAGCTGGATTGTGCAAGATAACCTGATTGTAACAGACAGCCTCATCTCACTTTTAGCCTAATTGTGCCAGATATCCTAACCTTGCCAGATAGCCTTACTTCAAACTTAGTCTGACTGAGCCAGAGAACCACATTTGGCACTTAGCCTGTACTGTGCCAGATACCCCGGCTTTGCCTGATGACCATAGTTCAACTACCTAGAAGACTTGAATCTTGGAGTGTCTCTACAACTACTGTGCTCTGAAAGGTAGACCTTCTCCACACCATTCAGGAAACACAAATGTAGGTGTCTCTCATTAACTACTATATCTTAAGCTTAGACAACCCTTTATAAAGATAACCAGAAACCCCAACAATAAGCCTTGAATCCCATCAAGCCTAGGACCTCCCCATCGTATACCATCCCTAGTAAATCCAGCGGTAAGGCAAGGACCACACAGCTACTTCGCCGACAGCCTTCCCAGCCCTCCACCACAACCACCCGACATATCAAGCCATAAGAACACCTGACGTTAACATTTGAAAATGTAAAATAAAGACCACCCGACACTAAACCATTATGCCTGTAATCACAAACACAAGGAAGCCAAGAACTAGCACAAACCAACCAGGAAGGCATTGCATGTGGGCCACTGCCCCTGCAACCTATAACGCAAACACATTTATAAGCCAACCAAACTCAAAGGATCACAACACAGACAACCCACAAGCAAAGAAACATCTAAATCAACCTACTACTAAGGAACGCAATATGCCACGAAAACTAACAGGGCCATGCGAAAGCCAACCAAGAGAAGGAATAAAGCAAATGGAATCACACCACATAATCACAAATGCGGGACACACCCCCACAAACATGGTCGACAACAGAACAAACGCCAAGAGAAGAGAAAAGTTGCTATACTTAACACCATGCCTCACGACCAACCACTCACCGGTCAAGTCAATACGACTAACCATGCAAGACGTACCAACAAAAAAACAGAGCCACGCAGAAAAAGAACAGCAACATCCAGAAGGAATACAAACAAAATAGACACCCTCACTCCATATATCACAAAAACACGAGGACACCTCCCTCAAATACAACAAAATATAGAAGCGGAACCTGAAGAAAACAAAAACCCAATACTTAACCTAGTAGCCTACTACTCAACGACGACAGAGACACGACTGAGCAACCATCACACACTGAGAGCAACATGGGACCAAACCAATGCAAAAATCACAAGGCAAAACTGATATTAAAAAAACAAACCAGGCCAAAATAAATCCACTGCAACCTAATCAACGCAAGATCAATGTCAAAACACACCACAGAGATGTACGACCTGCTCTGCGACAAGGGCATCAGCATTGTATTCATCACAGAAACATGGTTGGGCGACAACTACAAATCACACTCGACAGCTGCCTACCCGACAACTTCCAGTGCACACAGTTAAACAGAAAAGGAGAAATAGGAGGAGGTCTTGCAATAGCATTCAAGGAACACCTGAAAAAACATCAAAAACTGTGAATTCATGGTCCTTCACTTGACAGTAAACCCAAAAACAAACATAAAATTCATACTGATTTACAGACTACCGACATACGACGCAACTTGCGTCAACAACTTCATAGAAGCCATCACCAACATAGCCATCCAACATGAACATCTGATAATCCTCTGGGATTTCAACATCTGGTTTGAAGAAAAAAATGCAAACTCACAAAAATTGCTAATCGAGCAACTAAAAACCATGAAACTACGACAATTGGTCAAAGGAGCAACACACACAGCGGGACAAACACCGGATGCAATCTACACCAGCAACACTCTTATCACCCCTGCACCACCAATACAGATACTCTGGAGCGATCACCTCATCATTCGTTTTGTGATCATGCTACCAACTAAGGTAGTCAAGCAGCCCAATAAACTCCCAACTACCACAAAAAGAAACTGGAAGACCATCAAAGAGAGCAACTTAATAGAACAACTCGAACTCACAAACCAATTACCATTAACCTGTACAAAGCTGACCTTGACGGAAAAACCGAGCTAATTCACAAATGGATCGCTGAAACAATCGACGGCATCTCCCCTGAAAAACCTTTCACCCCGTCACGAAAGAGAGTAATGGCAAAATGGTTTACCCCACTGCTCCGCACCATGACAAAGAGCAACAAGAAACTCGAACTAGAATGGAGGAAAGAATACGACCAAGAAAAGAGAGCCCAATTCCAATGACAAAATCCAGTCTTACAAAAATGAAATCCAAAAGAACTGTTCAACATCATAAATGAAATGAGGAACCCACCAGGATGCAACAATACTCCAGTACCTTCACAGAAACTATGCAACAACCTAGCGAAAGAAAAAATCTGCGACATCCATCAAATTATAAAAAGCAGACCAATCAACCAAAACACACAACCAATCCCGACAAACCTAAAACCACAGCATAAACGCCAAAGTTTCCCACAAATATCAGTAGAGACATTCGTTGAGCTGATAAGACATAGCAAAAAAGCCCTTGCCCCCCAGACATTTACAAATCCATCCTCACACAGGGCGCACCACTGGAATACTACAGAAACCTTTTTAACCTGTCACTCGCAACAGGGTAAGTACTGCGATCATTCAAATCGATGCACGCCCAGGACACGAGAGGCGACTTGGAAGACCTCCAACTACAGACCCATTTCAAACATCCCCTACCCAGCAAAATTACTAGAAACCTACGCCTACAAACTAACGCAAGAACACGTAGAAAAACACCAATTGCTGAATCAGGTACAAGTCGGCTTTTTAACCTGTCACTCGCAACAGGGTAAGTACTGCGATCATTCAAATCGATGCACGCCCAGGACACGAGAGGCGACTTGGAAGACCTCCAACTACAGACCCATTTCAAACATCCCCTACCCAGCAAAATTACTAGAAACCTACGCCTACAAACTAACGCAAGAACACGTAGAAAAACACCAATTGCTGAATCAGATACAAGTTGGCTTTAGACCCGGGAGAGTAATAGAAACAGCACTCCTATCTATCTGGGATGACCTAAAGACAAAGGCAGACTACAACAAACCATCTGCCCTAATACTACTCGACCTCTCTGCAGCGTTTGACACAGTCAGCCATGACATCCTCATCAAGAGAATAGAAGAAATAGGAATAACAGACTTAGCCCTACTCTGGATTAAACCATTCCTAGCAAATAGAGTGGAAAATGTCTCGAAGGACTTGCGAGTATCTGCTGAATGATATTTCCATGTACAGGCACGTACATAGTCGAGAATCCTACTTGACTCAGATATGAATGCAATATCGGTTATGTAACATCTTTTTGCCTTTAAACCGCCCTGAAGAAGGTTTAATCCGAAATGCATTGGCACTTGTGTATTATGGGCAATTCAAGATGTAAACCCATTGACTAATTTTGGATTTGCAAGATTAAGTCTTTTTTAAAGAGAAGGACAGGAATGTGAATTAAACATTTCCTGCTACAAACAAATACGTTTGAATCTTTTTACTAGTACATTTTTGATGCAGAAAGTCATATATTTTATAAACTGGTAGCAACCATATGGGGCAAACTGTGAAGCGCCATTCCTAACAAAGTAGAGCTACTTTGTTTTTGGAGATTTCAATTTTTGACTGGTCCTGGTGCATTGGGACCATTGTGGACTGGCAGCTCCAGGCTAAAACATTTTGAACTTTGATTTTGATGAATATAAGTAATCTTATTAAATGAAGATTGAATTAAAGTAGTGCTCTCCTCTCCATCCACACTTTTTTAACTGTCTGGATAAAACCCTTCACATCTGTTCCACGGGACTCTGACTGTGGAGTACCACAAGGATAATCCCTATCCCCACTGTTCTTCTACATCTACCTGGCTCCGCTAATCAAGATCATCAAAAAACACAATCTTACGTGCTGCAGACGATACACAAATCATCTATGAAATCGAAGATACACAAGAAGCGAACACAACGCTGGGAGAATGTCTCAAAGAACTCTACAACTGGATGAACACAAACAGCCTAAAAATCAACCCAGGCAAGACAGGAATCATGATTATATCCAAAAATCTGGAAAATAACATTTATATCCCATGGCTCACAGAGCTAGGAACAGCACCAACACCATTGAAAACAGTAAAAAACCTTGGAACCCTAATGGATAACACGCTAACATTAGAACCACAAGTAAACGCAATAATCAAGAAATGATTTTTCCTCCTTCACTCGATAAAAATAATCCTGCTGTTCCTGTCCTTCACCCATAAAACACTGACAATCATCGCCCTCATCATGTCAAGAATTGACTACGCCAAACAGCCTCTACCTCGGAATGCCAGAAACTACAATGTATCCATAACGCAGCAGCCAGATTCCTCCTCAAGCTATCGCAAAGAGACCACATCACCCCAGCGCTAAAAATGTTACACTGGCTTCCAATCGAACAACGAATCACATTCAAAACAATCTGCATAACGCACAGAGCAATCCACGGCCACGGAGCAGAATTCATACAAAAGAAATTAACGATTTACCAACCGACAAGAACATTCAGATCAAGCAATGACATCTGCCTAGAACCAAAACCATTCACAAGGAAAAGCTAGAGGGATCCTCCTTCACTCACCTGGCAGTAAAAATTTGGAACACCCTCCCGAAAGACATACGCAATACAAAGGACCACCTAAAATTCAGGAAACTACTCAATATCTGACTCTTCATCGCAGAACCAAACGGAATCAACTGAAATGAAGAAAAAAAGAAGAAAAAACAAATCCCCAGGATTCACCCTCCCAAGCCAAACCCTGTCGCTAGGCAGAGCCCAAGGGACAGGGAAGTTGCTGAAGACGAAGGAGCATTAGTCACTAACTAACACCTGACAGGACAGGGAGCGCTTAGAATTCGTAGGGAAGGGACCATGCCTTAGGAGCTCAGGGAGCCGAGGCAAGGAAGAGCCCACTTACGACCAAAGGGCAACCCATAACCATAGCAATCTCAACCCTGGGTGGGGGAGACCCTCACCTCCTTTACCGCCCACAGATCACTAGACAGCCACAGGGATAGGCCACCGCCTCATGCAGAACCAGGCGAATGAACCGCAGAGGAACGCTCCATCAGACAGCAAGATCAAAGACACCCTACAACGACGTCCGAAAGAACAAGATAACCCCAAAAACCCATCAGCTGAAACCTCTACTCTCTGCACAAGCCTCTCAAACCCTAAACAAACCCAACCACTCTCTTGCACTGCAAACTGCAAGCACTTCACTACACTGCAACAACAAAACAAACCACACATAGTCTCGCACAACAGCAGATGGGAGCCTGCAAATCCGTAAACCGCACCCATGCTCAGCGAACGGTGCTAACCGAACTAAAGCTGCCAACAGCATCACAAATCTTGCTCTACCTTTATCCCGCTCCACCCTACTAACTGATCCTACCCTTCAGATCCGCCAGTGTGCCAGGGGACCACTCTGGTGGTGATAGTGCACGATATAAATATCCTTTAACATAACATAACACACACTCACCTATTCACACATACATTGCATAACACTACTTGCACATATGCAAGCATACATACATAATGAGCTAACATGCAGCCGTTTAACACTGCTAGTTTCAGGAAAGGCCTCCCTTGCCACTCTGCCTAACAAAATGGAGCACATGTTCCCCCCACAATGTGTGACTTTAGCAGCTTTTGCTGCTTGAACGCACATCTCCCATCCAATATTTACACCCACCTCAGAATGATGGTGCTGGAAACTGGAGGGAAGAATGTCGTATTTCCACACACATTTTATCACAATCTCAGAATCAGGCCCCCAGACACCATTGTACAGAACTTGAACAAAGCAACAAGTCTAGAGATATGGACAATCCTAAATAAGACCCTTATCTCTGTGCCATTCTTCTTGCCAATCTTACACTTTCAAATGACATCTTATTCTCCAAATTGTTCTACAGCAGCAGCAATACAACTGGTGCAGCAGAAGGACATCCTGATGCTGGAAGACAGAGTGCAGAGAAGCCTTGAAGGTTGAATCTGGGACAGGGTCAATTTAGTAGCCTCCGTCTACAGTGGAACAATGAATAAGGAAAGATTGGGGATTAGAGAAAGTAAGTGGCTTAATCACAGGATCATAATTGCCCAATATAGATGCAAGATTAGGAGAAGTGCATGTCATCGAAGATTTACACCGTATCACACAAACAGTATTAACAAATCTAATATTTATCATCACAATTGCAGGTCAAAGGATCGAGAAGGGCATCGCTTGCAGAGCAGTGGAAGATTACCTGCACGACCAGCTCAGATCAACCTGTGATGATTTCAAGCACCAGTCATGGCCTATGGCATTAAATGAAGATTCAGGAGTCTAAGTGATGCTGCGGCCCTGGAGGAAAGCATGGAAATGGTCCAAATGACATTGCAGCATTGCGACAGGGAGCTGTTCCTTCAACAGGTAAGCTTCAATGCATCGGATAATGCTGGGGATCTGGGTGAGCTGTAGATAGGACGGGGTGGTCCTTTGAGACATCTGGCAATTGCAAGTTCCCAGAGAATCCAATTGTGTGGTCAGCATTCCTCAAATGAAGAGAGATGTGTGGATTGTAATCAGAAAATACATGACATTGCGGCTGAGAGAGCCCCTGCAAATCTAATGTACCAACGTCGTGAAACCAGGTCCTATTCTGACTGTCGAAGATCCAATTGGCTGGGAAGAAGTTGCCAAAGGTTTAATGCTCAATGGAACTCGAATGTGTATCAAAAATAATAGTTTCATGGGCCTGAAGAAAAGACTTGGACTTGATGTGAGTTCCCGTTATTGGCTTTAACTGAAAATCATGACATATTCTGGCCAGGAGAACTGAAATGTGAAGTGCATTTAAAAGATGACATTACATTTAATTGGTTTGCAATTGTTCCTATCTCTTAGATCATTTATTGGAAATACTGTTGAATGTTCAGAGACTGTTATAAAGAAGGAACTATATGTATTGCAAGTAACATTTAACATGAAAAGAATGCTATTGAACAGTCACCCTCTGTACTGTACTGGATGTGTTGTGTCACCTGTGATGAATCTGATAGTATCATCACTTCTCTCCCTGAGGGAGCCTCTCCCTATGTGGCCAGGGGATGGCAGCTGCTACCTGATCCTGACCCTAGGACGCCTATATGAGGGAGGACACAGGAGAGAGGCGACCATCTGGAGAGAGACATGACATCTTCAGGGAAAAACATGTATCCCCCATTCCCCTTTAGGGATGTTCTCTCCATTCCTTAAGCCTTAATGGCTTAGTACACCACTAATCCTCATCCACTTACTGAATACAGTATTAATATTCCCCGACATGACAACCAGAGTAATACATTAATTACTAAGATGATGAAGAGACAGGGAGCGGTAATGATTACTCCTGAGATAATCCCATACCGGCTTCCTCAACAACACAAGGAATCCTCCGTCAACTACTGAGTCGAGGAAGAGACAAAGAACAGTAAAGATCACCAATGCCTGGTCTAGTCTTTGAAAACTCTTTAATCAGACTGGGAAGCTTAAAACACACACAGCCGACAGCATGAAAGAGAGCTGCAATCGCTGAACTGCGCGGTAACCGCCACGAGCGCCGGCCGGAGCGTTGGGAGAGAGACGCTGCAGGAAATGCTACCGAAGCTAATCTGCCAAGCAGGATGAGATAAAGGAGTGCAGAGGATGCGCTGCCTGAGAGGGAAAGGCTGCAGAAACCGAAGACCGGCACAGCAGATGCACAGGGGATGACTAGTCGCCCGCCGAGCCCACAACGCGAAGCAAACAGAAGCCGAGAGCCGCTAAAGACACTTGGAGCAACCGGTAAGCCTAGAGAAACGGAAAGGGGACACGGGTTGCCTGAAAGTGTGCGCTGCTTCAAAGTAGCCATCCGTAAGCAAAGTGAAGTATGTGAAGAAGCTAATGACATCTTCAGGGAAAAACATGAATCCCCCATTCCCCTTTAGAGATGTGCCCTCCATTCCTTAAGCCTTAATGGCTTACTGCATCACTCATCCTCATCCATGTACTGACTCCAGTATTAATATTCCCCAGTGTTAGGAAAGATTTCCATTTATGTGTAATTTTCCCTCCAGTTGTGTACCCCCCAACTTTTTTGCTGCTGTTTAACACCATAGTCTGACTTTGCCAGAGAAGCACAGCCTTCAGCTGCACTCCTCTGGGCTGTTGCTCACTTTTTATGGGGAAACTGACATGCCCATAAGACAGTCAGTACTGGGAGACTTTGTTTCCCTTAGTCCTTTTCTGTGTTGCAACTTTTCTGCAACATGTAACAAGTGCACAATGTACCTTCCATTACAGTGCACTTGAGTCTCTTAGTTATTTCCAAAGGCCCTAGATATTCTCAAATGATTTTTTAGAGATGTGCAGATGTGTCACGGATAGGGCTGGTGGCAGCTTATCTATTCATATAATTTTAACCCTTTCCTGCCAGGTAAACCGCAATTACCGCGTTTGGCACAAATAGGTCGCCTGACTCCAAAATGGCCATGCCACGAGGTTCTTTGTCCTGTCCTTTGGCCATCTTGCTCCTTCACCTTCCCCAGGTCGAGCCGACCCAGGTCAGTCCTTATTTGGGCATGCAATTTCCCACGAAACGGCAAGCTTTCGCAGGCTTCTGCATGTCTTGTGTGTGTGCCTCCAGGATGTGGGCTGGGATGTCTGTTCCTAATACACATCCTGGGTGCCAGAGAGTCTGGAGTGCTGTGAATGCCTGGGACCACTGTGGTCCATGATTGGTCCACGTATGGTGTGCCTGAATGTGAGCAGATCTCCCATTGGGTCCTCTTCGTTTTGGCACGAAGGAGATTCTGGATAAGAGAAGCCCCCAAACAGCCATACCATTTCGATCTCTGGTGTTCTCACTGAAAGAAGGATAGGATCCAAGTATCCTGAAGCTAAGAAGCTGAGTCGAGAAACCGCTGGTGACCCGCTGGAAGGTTTGGCACCCTGAGCCCACTGTTGTCCCGTGGGATCCCTCTGCATCTGGTCGTCCTAGAAGGTCTGCGAAGACCCTTCAACCCATTAGAATAGTGGGATCAGCTATTCTTGGCATCTTCAACAAAACCTGCAAGTAAGCCTTCTCGGAAGTGTCCCTGGGCCATCCAGTGGGCTGACCAGCTTACGCAGGACGTTTGCTCTGTCTCCACCGCCATTTCGAGGAGACTCTCGAAACTTGTGATACTGCTAGCTCTGTGATCGCTGCACCCTCACACTGAATTTCATACACTTGGCATTCCCAGGTCTGAAGTGAGATGAGTGCGCCAGAACCGGAGCATACGCGGTTACTGTGTCGCCCAGCTGAGGTGACAATCTTTGCAGGTGCGCTGCATTTGTGGCCCTCTTGCCCCTGAAGCCTGCTACAGTGAAACTGGCCTGATCCATCCAGCAGGAGCAGAGAAATCACCACTGTCCCGTTTGGGAATCAATGCTGTATCTTCGTCGCTGAAAGCCACAGAGCCGCCAAATTGCTGCACTTGAACCTGCAAACGAGATGGACTCGACTGCCAAAATTCTGTCTAGAGTGCGCCGGGGGTCGGTGAGTAATTGCAACCCTAGCTGGTGGCCCCTAGCGCCTCCACCCATTTTTAAGCATGAGTGGCCCCTGGGGGCCCCTCTTCTTTCCACTGCTAGTGCGAACTAGCGAACTATTCCCAACTCTTGGAATCAACTCTGCTGTCGTAACTTGACTTGTTGTGAAGAATATTTGGGCCTCTGTCCCCAAGTTCCACACGGAGAGAAGAAAAATCCCTCCCCGTGTGAGCCTTGAGCCCACAGGTGGTTGTTGTTCCTTCGCAGGACCAGACGCCGCCGAGGACCCCAGAGCTGTGGAATGAATTAGGTATTAGTACAAACAAACACAGTACTGTTAACAATGTAACTGTTATTGAAATAGGGCTTACCCAAGGGTTATATTCTAACTGTCAGTAACTCTGAGGCTGTGGTGCAGGAAAGCGTCGGTAATACTTCAAAGCCAAAGCGCCAGAAACTCGGCACTGGCTACCACCTGATGATTCTTGGAAGTATTCTGAAAACTGTGGTAACGTGGCAGATCGAGGCACTCTAAAGAGCGTAGAATACTTGACAAAGCAGATAAGGATAATCCAATCAATCCATGAAACGTGAGCTAAAGTCGAAAAGGTCCATAAATCCAAGCAGAAACCAAACACCAAATCCAAGGAACAAGAAAACCCAGTCTGTAATCCGTAAGCTTGAGATCTGTAACCAAATGAATCCAACGTGACTTGAAAACGCCAAACAGTGTCGCGAAACAGCTGTGAAGCGACGAGTGATTCAAAGGGCGTCGCTTTTATACCTGCCGACCCCTGATCACGTGAGCGGAGCTCAGGGCACGTGACCGTGAGTTCGGTCCGGAACCAGGAAGTAGTTGTCGATTACTCTTGCTCCAGCCCTCTCGCAATCTCCATAGCAGTTGCCAGCGGAAACGAGGGAACAAATAGTACCGCCCTCTGATAGAGCCTGGAAATTGGTGACGTTTCCCTCGCACCACAGGTAGCGTGATCATGTGAAGGGCTGACTGTGACTTGGAGATTCTCGCTGTGTTATGTGTCAGAGAATCACCGTGGGTATGAGTGTTCAGTAAGGCGGAGTGCCTGACCTTCCTACTGCGCATGACGGAGCCCCCCCAATGGCCCACGACCACATGGGCATGTGGGATGGTCCAGGTGGAAACGGGAAACCAGCCGCGGGGCATGGACATCTGCCTCAGGGATCCAACATCGCTCCTCCGGGCCAAAACCCGCCCAGTCCACAAGATACTGGAGACCACCCCTAACCACACGGGACCCCAGAATGTTCGATACCTCATACTCCTCAGAACTACCCACAGAAATAGGTCCCAGGGCAGAGCAAAGACGGATAGGAGCGGGGCAAGGTTTCAACAAGGAGGTATGAAATACAGGATGGATGCGCCAGGACGAGGGAACAGAGAAGCGATAAGCCACCGGATTGATCACAGCAGAAATCCTATAAAGACCCACAAAACGGCGAAGCAGTTTTCGACACCCTGGTAATCGGAGGTGACGTGAAGAAAGCCAAACCCTGTCCCCCACAGAATAGGAAGGTGCCACAGCTCTCTGCGTATCAGCCGCAGACTTTGCTGACGCCTGAGCCTCGTGAAGATGAGTGAGTTTCTGGGCATGAATAGCCGATAGATCACGGGCACAAGCAATAGCAGCGGGATTAACAGAAAGTGGGAAATCAGGAACAGGCAAGGTACGGGGATGTTGACCATACAGAACATAAAAGGGAGAAGAATCAGTGGAGGTGTGCAAGGAGTTATTGTAAGCAAATTCAGCAAGGTGTAAGATGTTTAACCATGATTGTTGGTGTTGTAAGATGAGACAGCGTAAATACTGTTCCATGGTCTGCTTCACCCTCTCAGTCTGGCCATCCGTTTCTGGATGATAGGCGGATGAGAAACGGGAATCAATGCCCAGGAGACCTGTGAGCGCCCGCCAGAACTGAGACGTGAATTGCGGCCCTCTGTCTGAGATGATCACCGTGGGTAACCCAAAAAGACAGAAGACAGGTTAAAAGAATAGGTTGGCCAGGGTTGGGGCAGACGGTATGCCAGAACAGAGAATAAATCAAGCAAGTTTAGAAAAAGAGTCCACCACCACCCAAACTGTGTCAAAGCCCTTGGTTCGGGGTAAATCTGTCACAAAATCCATCGACACTGTGTGCCAAGGTCGAGCGGGTACAGGCAAAGGATGTAAAAGGCCCACCGGACGCCCCTGACGATGCTTGCACTGGGCACAAATTGCACATGTGTTCACATAGCCCTCAACATCGTGTTTCATGGATGGCCACCAACACCAGCGTTTGAGGAGATCTAACGTCCTCTTTTGTCCAGGATGTCCATTGATAGCACTGTCATGAGACCACTCCAAAGCAAAGTTGTGGGTCTCTGTTGTTGGTAACCATAATTTATTCTGGATGAAAGGTAAACCATCATGAAACACTGGATTCCACTCTGAGACTTGTTCAGGATGTAATGAAACCCATGTTCAAATCGATTTCAGTAATGGTACAGGAGGTGTACATAGACAAATGACATGTTGGTCTAATAGAGTTTCCGGAAAAACAGGTAGGGAGACTCCGCCAGGGGAACATGATAGTGCATCTGCCTTTCCATGAGACAAGCCTGATCTATGTTTGATCTGGAAGTCGAAGGCTGCAAAGAATAAATGCCATCGCACCTACCGGGAATGAAAGGCCACTGGATGTAATTGACCTGAAGACCTTCCTCGAATAGTGGGAACCTATTCTTCATCTCCTCACCCACCTTCCTGAGCTGCTACAGCCCCCTGAAAAGACCCAATTTTGCCCATTGGAACTACCATGTGTGCTTGCATTGCCTGTACTTTTGAGCATTAGGCTCCCCTCTTCTTAGGGACTGGACTGCCTCTTAGGAGTGTGTTGGATGCAGAAGGGGCTAAAGACTGCTTGCACTTCCTGTTTCCTTCCCTTTTAGGTTGTGGACCCATTCATGCATTTAACCCTTTAGACCCCAATGGTCTTGTATATATGTATCTTGATAGTGTTGTGTTGGCTTCATAAGTATTACTGTGATTTGATTTGTGTGTTTGAAACTCAAAGGCCTTGAAATAAATGTATATGTATTTTCAATATATCTACACCTGACTGGGAGTGATTTGTAAGTGTCCTTTACTCTGTGTGCTCATCAAGGTCTTTCAGTCACCCTCACACCTCCTGAGACCTAGTCTTGACCGCCGCCAAGCTACCTTGATTGGTCTGGCTTGTCCAGAAGGTTACCCTGTTCCAAGAAACTAGGCTGGCCTCCTGAACCTCTGCCCACCAGATCAGAGTTCAGAAATCCATCTGAACACCCGACATGAAAACCAGAGTAATACATTAATTACTGAGATGAGGAAGAGTGTCACGCCCACACGTCCCTGCACACGCGCTCCCACCTCCCTGCAACAAGTACCTAGAACTCACCCACATAGATGCCCGGGATCTGGGTTTGCCACGTTCCCCTCCGCCCGCTTCAGGGCTCGCTCCCTCAGTGGGCAGAGGAGTGCTGGGTCACTGGAGAGGATACCATGGGAGGAGCCATTGTGTGTATCCGCCATGGCGACTCCCGTGGCGCCTGCACACGCAAAGGAGGAAAGTTGTCTCAAGTTGAGCACCCGGGGCACGCCATGTTTCCAGGCGCATCATTGCCCATTGCATTCAGACACAAGCCACGCCCACTGCTGCCAAGAACCAACGTACCCGTTGCACCACGTCAGTCACTGAATCACGCGACGCATCGCGTGATGAACAGGCTCACGTGACAGAAGTTCCGGGATAAAACAGATGCTACCCAGCAACACAGCACTTCTCAGCTGTTTCCATACGGCGTGTGGCGTTACGTTTTGGATTCCTGTTTTCTTTGGTTTCTTTGTGCTTCTGACCTCTGGACCTCGCTTTACGGACTCCTGTTTGCCTAACCCTTTTGTGCTACGCCTTGGGATTGTTACTTCTGGTTCTGACCTCGGATTGTTTACGGATTGCTCACGGATTGTTCTTGGTACCCTACGCCAGCAGATTGATATTCTGGTTCTGACCTTGGATTGTTTCCGGACTTCTTACGGTTTTCCCCTTTGAATCAGCTGACCTGGATTTGCATTACTGTGACACTCCATCAGTCACTGGCCTCAAGCTACAGGTGGTTCCAGCGTGGTGTAAGGGCACTTTCTTCTACCTCCCAGTGCTCCTGTGTGTTCAGCCCGCTGAGGGAACAGGTATTACCCCTCCATTTAGGATATTCTATCTTCTGACTTCTGGTAGGTGTACCTACTGTTTCCTACATATCACAATTTGCTTACCTTGTTGCCATCACCTAACTTGCCCGTTTCCTTTGCAGCAGCCATCCGGAAGCCCTGAGTATCCTGTTTCTTTCACCTGTGGCCCTAATCTTCGAACAGTGAGTTTCTCTTGGTCTCGCTGTTGGCTGGTTAGGGACGGAGGTATCCTTGTTCCTTGCAACTCGCAAGTCTTGAGAAAGAGGCAGAGAGCAGTAATGATTACTACTGTGAGAATCCCATACCAGCTTCCTCAACAACACAAGGAATCCTCCATTAACTACTGAGACGAGGAAGAGACAAAGAACAGTAAAGATCACTTAGGCCGGGAAACCTATGCTGCGGTCTAGTCTTTGGAAACTCCTTAATCAGACTGGGAAGTTTAAAACACACACAGCTGACAGCAATGAGAAAGAGCTGCAGACGCAGAGCTGCGTGGTTACCTGCACAAGCACTGGCCTGGAACGTTGGGAAAGAGACGCTGCAGGAAATGCTACCGAAGCTAATCTGCCCAGCAGGAGAAGAAACCAGAGTGCAGAGGACGCGCTGCCCAAGAGGGAAAGGCAGCAGAAACTGAAGACCAGCACGGCAGAGGCGCAGAGGATGACTAATTTCCTGCCAAGCCCACAACGTGAAGCAAACAGAAGCCGAGAAGTGTGAGAGACACTTGGAGCAACCCGTAAGCTTAGGGTAAGTGGAAAGGGGTACCGGGTTGCCTGAAAGTGTGCGCTGCTTCAAAGTAGCTATCCGTAAGCAAAGTGAAGTATGTGAAGAAGCTAATAAATCTAAAAGCTATACCACGAATGAGCAAAGTGAAGTATGTGAAGAAGCTAAAAGACCCATAAGCTATTCTACAAATGGTTCATTGAAATCACACCTTAAAGGGGCAGAGAGAGAAAACCGAGCAACGGTGAATGAACTCGAGGGGCAAAAGCCAAATATGTGAAAGGCAGAACCATTCAAGAAATGATACCCCAGCAATGGGCTGCTATTGTTTCATGGGTAAAAGAGAATAGTAAAGACATGATATCAAAGTCCTGGCAGGAGAGTGAACCTGGTGAAGAGAATTGTAATTCAGTTATGGTATAGAAGTCCCAGCAGGAGAGTACACCAGGAGAAGAGAAATATTGTATAGAAGTCCTGGTGTAGGAAAATTCCAGGTGAAGTTAAAGTGTATAAAAAGACTGCAAAGAGGTCCTGGCAGAAGAAGAGACTAGGCCAAATCAAGTGTGTGTATTAAGCTGAAAGAGAATCTCGAGGAAGATTCCCTTGAAATTGCAAAGTAAAAGAAGAGTAAAAAAGAGCCTGGCAGGGGAATATACAAGGTGACCTGCAAGTCTGTACCTGCATCAAAATTGTAAAGTGAAAAGGAGAATCCTTAGGAAGTCGTATGTCCTAGAATATTGAACAATTTGAAACGTGATTCTTTGTTTTGAAATGATTTGCTAAAAGGAACCTGGGGAAGAGAACTATTTCCCTGAGAACTGTGTGTGCACCAAGAGGGAGAAGCCATCCTCTTGGGCTACAAGAAACGTACATATTGGTAACAGGAAGATAGGGAAGAGAACCATTCCCTGGAACTGTGAACATTGTCCACTTGGAACTTTTTGGTTGTAGTTATATCTTTTTCCTTGAATTGGAACATTTGTGCACCTCGAGATCCAGAGAGAATACCCTTTACACCCTAGAGTTATGTTTTAGAGTGTGAGGGCCAGAATAGGATTTCAGACACAGGATGTACTTTTACTTTGGACATCTTGACAACAGACAGACCCCTTTGTTTTTTGGTTGAGGTAGGGAAATACCTCCTAGGCTAAGGATAGTAAGGCATTTCCCCAACCCTTTTGATTTCCGCGTCTCATTCCTGGCTCCTCACACACCCCACTAAGATATTAAATCTGGATGATTCATATAATGGATAATCCTGACTGCAGTAAATGCAGTTACTTTTCTTACTTTTCCATTGTGTTGGTGCTGCAGCTGCCAGAACAGCCTTGAGAACTCTTTACATGTACATAATGAAAGGATGCTGGCCATGCTTATTGAAAGCAGTGATGATGAAAACCACATAACCAGCGCGGGAAGTACATAACATTATGTCTATACAATACTTGTTATGTTATTGGGTATTTGTATAGCGCCTTTTTTTACCAGTGGTATGATCTCAAAGCGCTGTGGAATGAACACCCTCTGGGACCGTAGTCCAGGTCAGTGGAGAGTGTAGGGTAGTAAATAGTGCTTGGGTGCACTCAGTATGTGTGCAGCCAGGGCGGTTTGCGTGGTGTGTGGTTGTGTGAGATCAGTAGAATGTGTGCAGCAAGGCTGATTTGACTTGGGGGTGGCTGCATTCTGCCGGTGGTGGAGCTTGTGTTTGAGATTATGTGTGCAGCTAGGCTAATTCTTTCGTGGGGATAGCTGCGTTCTAAAGACTGTTGAGGTGTTCATGGAGTGTATACGTATGTGTGCAGCTAGGCCGAATTAATCGAGGGGTATAACTGCATTCTATTGTTTGTTGGTGGAGAGGAGAGAATTAGCATATTGGTATGTGTGAGTATCTGTACGGACAGGAGTGAGTCCCCTGTTCCTGATTACCTTGAAGTGCCTGCCGAGGGGACCCTATCTCCCTGTTTTTGAGGTCCAGAGCTATAGTTCTCCAAGAGGCATTCTCGATCTAGTGTGGAGTTTGCTCTGTTTACCAAGCTTGAGCATGTCTTTCCCTGCTTGACAGTGTCATCAGTGATGAGTTGCCCGATTCCAAACCTTTACTGGGCTAAGTGATTGCAGTTCTATGCTCATCCCGGTGTCTTATGATGAAAACGTTTTATGTACACTTAAACAAATAACACTATATATTATTAAAAATCATGAAAATGCGTAATCAGGATTAGGAAAGAAAGGTACGATGAGACCCGGATTGAAGATAAGTGTCACAGATGCCCTTAACACACCAACTCTCCAAGACAGTTCAACGTTGCAAAGGGGATCACTAAGGCCCCACTTGTTCTTATCCTTTCACACCCTTGTACTCCTGGCCCTGATGTTCTATCCTTTCTCCCTTACCTTCTACTTGCCTCCCCTTCTTTCTTCCACAATCCTTTGTTTCTCCCTCTATCTCCCTCCCTCCCTTCTCTCCCACTAATGTTGTCTTGCTACTCCCATTCTCCTCCTCTTTCTACCACTACTCTCCACATTACTACGACTCGCCACTCACACATTTTCGCAATATCACTCTCTGTCAACTTCTCATTCACCCCATCTCTAATATTCTCACTTGCACGCTTTGCCTGCACATTCACACCCAAGTGCCACTTTCTCTCATCGGCCCATGCCTCACCGTGCGCAGTTCAGCAATCCTTCTCCACTCTCCTCTGCACTGTCCTTCCTCTGCGTTGTCTTTTGGTCCTCCTTCTCCTCCATTGACGTAATCCGAGCAAACCAGACCTTCCTGTTTCTTGTGTGCCTTTTTATTCTCCTCCTTCCCCTCCATTGGGTCACTCCCAGAGCTGGTTCCCAGGGCCAACTGCTGTCTTTCTTCCCCCTCACGGGTGGGATAACAGTTAAGCATTGACATATAAAGTGTGTTAAGCCCTACCCGCGTTTATGAACGCATGTCTGCCTTATTTAGGAATGGCGGCCCACTCTCAACAGAGGCAATGTCCCAGTTCGTAATGCACTGAGCATTGTGATTGCCGCTTTGCTGTGTGGACCTCTCCACAGCCCCGTTGCAGGTAAATTGAATGTCTGTGGCACGTAGAGCACTGGTATCGCTGCTTTGCTAGGATGACCGCTCTGAGGCCCTGTTGCAGGTAAATTGAATGCCTGTGGTGCACAGATCACTAGGATCGCCACTTCGCTGTCATACAGTGTCACAGTCCTGTTTAAGGTAAAATGCATTGAAAACAATTAACAGTGTAGAGGGGCACACACAAATAAATAATGTTAAGGTAAATTATAGTGGAATCTCAAGATTGTTCCATGGTGTTTAGGTGCCACAGATGCTGATCTTGGACTTTAAGATCGGTTTATCATGAAAGAACACAAGGAAGGTTCCACACAATCAGTGGAACTTAAGCACTGTGCACACTTTTGTGGCAAAGATAATGCCAAGTAAATTGAAATAAAGTTAAAAGTACAGTTTTTAATGGTGTCAAAGTTAAATAAAATACAATTTAAATCTAATGACTTCAAAAATTCTTTTCATCAAATAATAACAGTATTGAATAAATCAAATAACATTTCTTAGTGTATTTGTTTTAATTTACAAACTTTGACAAACAATAACAAATACTTTTTCATAAGTCGAATACATAGGTTAGTGATTCACAAAGGAAGTCAATTCTAGTAAGAAGAAAGTAGTTCTAGGTCCATTGGTGAGATGCCTTCAGATATACATGTAGATGACCTCAATTGTATATCGTGTCTCTATACGATGCATTTCGGGCTATAATGCCCTTCATCAGGTATGGACAATTCAAGAGTTCAAAGAATTCCTAAAAAATTCAATATGAAATATTGTCAGTCTAACTATTTGATTGGTCTTTTGATCTACAGTTTATTTTCTCATTTAGTAATTTAAAACCAACTGACCTTTGCGTGCTGGCGAAACCGCATGACTAGTGATAGTAAAACATTTGTGACAGCTGGTATTTCAATCTCAACTCGCTCCGCAAGTTAGAACTGTGGATAAATGGAATAGTCCTCCATGAGTGTGGTCATGAAAGGTTGGCTAAAACCAGGACCAGTCCCTAAATTATACCTCAGGGGCCCAGTTCTAAGCCCTAAATATTTTTATTTAGCACAATTGTTCTAAAATGTGGGTATAAAAATTGCTCACCTAGTGGTAAACGCATAAGAATCGTAACTTGGGTCAAGCTCTTGGCTCTGTTGACGCCTCTAGCTCAGAAAAATACTGATTCCAGTGTTCCGTACAATGGAACTTGGTTTTTCGAATCTGCCTACAGGAAAAACGACTCTATATGAATTCGGAGGAAACGTTGCTAAGATGTTATAGTTGTTCTAATTGCATGTCTGTGGTGCGTAGAGCACTGGAATGATTACACTGATGCGTGGAATGCTCTGCCGGTTCATCATTTCTCGTTGTTTCTCTCCAGGTTTGGTTGCCTGTTCTTTCTTCCACGACTATGTCTTCTGGGAAAGGTAGTCCTATGGGAAAAAAAGGAACACAGAGGACCTCATTACGAGTTTGGCGGTGTGTCCAGAAATGGTGGTAATGTAGTGGTAACACAGTTACCACTGCATTACTGCCACATTACCACACCACCAAACTACAATTTTGGAGGTAAGGCAGAGGAAAATCCTCCAGCAGAATTCTGGAGGTAGTTCCTCTGCCTTACTGCCCAAAAATGGCCAAATTTGGCGGTATTACTGCTCGCGATAATACAGCTGAAATCCCCATGGAGTCCTATGGACTCCAATTAATGGGGATTTACACTGCCTATAACAACTTGTAATATGGCGGTAATTCTGCCAGACCAAGTGCTGGTAACAGTAATGCCGTTTGGTGGTATCTCGTCAGATTTACTACCAAGATACCACCAAACTTGTAATTGGTTTGTATTGTATTCTTTATTTATAAACCGCCTATACACAGGCACGTGTTTCAAAGCGCTCAAGGAGGGTGAGAATATGGGGAAAAAAACAACAGTCACTCAGAGCCCTTGAAAGTCTGAGACTATAATAGTCTGCACAGGCAGAGTAAGTGCGTAAAATACATTTAACAGTTTGAGATACAGCAAATAGGCCTGACAGCGATTCTGCAGTTTTACCAGTGCAATTAAGGGGTAAGACAAGGGAGAACAGACAGACGATCTTCAGGCATGAAGTGTACGGAGGTCCAAGGGAGGGGGAGGTCCAAGTGCACCCGGTCGGTGGAGACTGGGGTAAGTGCAGAGAGAGCCACTCTCTAGGGTTATTTCTGAAGTGCAGTGAGTGTGGGTGCGGTGTAGGGCCCTGAGGCAAGTGCAAAGAGGACTGGTGGGGGTGCCAGGGACCTGTGAGACTCTGAGGTACACCAGGCAGCCAGTTGGCAAGCTGTAAGGAAAGAGGAGGGAGAGAGGGAAAGACCAGAGACTAGGTTAGCAGGGTAGAGGGAGGGAGAAGGAAGAGGAGAAGAGGAAGGTCTTGTCGACTTTCTGGACCTTAAGAAGATCAGGTTCAAGATGGAGGCAGAGGCGTAGACAGGGTAGGGCCTGAGCGGGCAAGGCCCACCCAAAATGAGCAAATTCCCACCAATCAGTAGTGAGTGGGCATTTACAGATGTTAATGTCACTGCGATGGGCCCAACTACACTATCTTCAAGCCCCACTTGTTAGTCAATCCTGGCTACGCCTTTGGATGGAGGGCGACAGGGAGGCTATTCCAGGGGGAGGCACCTGCTGAGGATAAGGATCTCCCTCCAAATCTCTGCTTGGAGAACCGGCTCACTCGCAGAAGATTGGAGGTAGATGAGCAGAGGGCTCGTGAGGGACAGTATTTAGGTAGGTAGCATTGCAGATAGGTCAGTCCTAGGCCACAGAAAGCCTTGTGAACAATGCAGAGGGTCTTGCACTTGATGCTTGCAGCCACAGGGGCCAGTGAAGGGATTTCAGCACCAGAGAGATGCGGTCCCTGAGCTTGAGGCCAAGGATAAGTCTTGCGGTTCTGTTCTGGATGAGTTGCAGAGGGCGCAGGGCAGGAGAAGGGAGGTTGAGGAAGAGACTGTTGCAATAGTCCAGCCTAGAGAGAACCAGGGCTCTGGAGACAGTGAGCCACTGGGGGAAAGTGAGAAAAGGTAGAGTACCTCTGAGGAGGTGTAGCTGATAGTCTGCCTTTTTAGAGATGTCCGAAATGTGAGTGGAGAAGGAGTGAATGGAGTCAAAAATGACCCCAAGGTTTTTTGCCTCGCAAGTGGGTGCAGGCGCAGGGCAAAGGGAGGCCGGCCAGAGTGAATGTGGGAAAATGGGAGCAGGGGCCCCAATTTGAACGATCTCAGTCCTACTGGCGTTGAGGCAGAGGTTGTTTGCAGCACACCATGAATGAATAACGGACAGACAGTCAGATATGAGTGAGGGGGAGGAGGCAGCTGAGGGTAGCCTGAAAGATAGTTGCGTGTTATCCGCGTAACACTGGAAGTTAGATGTGAAAGTGGCAATCACATGTGCCAGGGCAGCCATATAGACGTCGAAGAACCAGGGGGATAGGGTAGATCCCTGGGGAACGCCACAGGTTGAGAGACCTATAGTCGAGAGAAAGGCTCCGAGTTCCACCTTGGATGGGTGGTCGGAGAGAAAGGAGGTTACCCATGCCAGTGCCTGACCTGTGATTCCCAGGATGTCACAGAGACATGCGATCAGGATGTTGTGGTTAACCGTGTCAAAGGCAGAGGAGAGGTCAAGGACAATGAGGACAGAGGAAAAGTTAGTGTCAAGATTTAAGAGCAGGTCTTCACGGGTGTTCAGAAGAGCAGATTCTGTGCCTCTGGATGCTCTAAAGCCAGACTGATGGTCATCGAATCAACCAATAGATTCAGTGTGCAGGGTCCGCTGAGAGATAGCCAAGGTCTCCAGGAGTTTGCCCAAGAAAGGAGTGATGGAGATAAGGTGGTAGTCTGCCGGAATGGAGTGGTCACCAGAGGGTTTTTTGAGCAGAGGGTCCCCAAGGGAGTGCTTAAGGGCGGTTGGGAAAACTCCAGTGGACAAGGAGAGATTGCAGAGATCAGCCAAGGCTGGGGCGAGGGAGTCAATATTGTCTTTAATGGTTTTAGAGGGGCAGGGGTCCACCTGTTTGGATGAAGCCTTCATAGATCAGACTTGTCTGGTGACCTCATCAGGTGTGATGGTGAGAGAGAAGAGAGGGTAACTGAAGGGGGGCCAAGGGAGGCTCCGGTGTTGTTGTATGCTGTGGTGTGGAAGAGAGGGTGGAATGGATGTCTTAGGTTTTAGTGGTGAAATGTGTAGCCAGGGCCGAGCAAAGGTCCTGGGTGGGTGTGACGGAAGAAGAGGCTGCTGCAGGATTGGTCAGTTCCTAACAGACTGAAAGGTTTGGCCATGTTGTTCAATAATGCAGAGATGCAGGCTTGAATAAAGACTCTTTTCTTGGAGCGGATACAGAGTGATATGGCATTTGAAGGAGGCGGCACGCCATTTTGTCAGATGGTACGACCGACGCGTTCCATTTCCACTCAGCTGCCCTACGCTTGCATTTAAGGGCAGCTAGGTCGGAGTTGTACCAAGAGTTGCTCTTTTTGGAAGGCTTCAGTCAGACCCTCATGACAGGGGCAAGAGTGTCAAGAGTGTTGGAGATAGAGATATTGAGGTTAGCGAGGGCAGTGTCAGGGTGGGAGTCAGCTGAAGGAATGGGGGCAAGAGAGTAGGAGGAGGCAAAAGCAGCCACTGTCCCTTTTTTCATGGGTCTGGTGTCTCTGAAGCCAAGTGGCTGTGCCGGATGAATTGCTGCAAGAGGAGAGGAGAGCTTCATGTGTGTAGAGAAAAGAGAGAGTGGTCAGTCCAAGAGAGGGAGCTAGTGAGAGGGATAGAAAGAGGGATGTCAGTAGAGATGAAAGCATCCAAGGTGTGCAACCATGAGGAATGCAGGTCAGGCACTGCGAGGGGTTTCTCCTCTCAGCAGCACGGGTTTAGCACGTCAATAAATGGAGTTAATATCCGAAAGCTCTAATGGGCCGTTAAGGTCCACTGCACACATTTCCCTTTAAAAACATAGCATTTCATAGACTCTAGCACCAATTATCTAGTATAATCAAAGTGTAAGAAAACGTGCTTAAATTAGAAAAGTGGCAGTCTTTAAAGAAATGTTTGCAATGCCACTGGAGCACATGTTTCCCCCAGAACAGGAGATTTTAGCAGCTTTTGCTGCTGGGAAGCATGACATCTCCCCTCCAATACTTCCACCCACTTCAGAATGGTGGTGCTGGAAACTGGAGGAGAGAATGTCATGTTTCCACACAGCTTTTACCACAAGCTTGGAATCAGCCCCCATGTTGTTTATCCAGAACGGCTTAATTTGCCTCCTTTTTTTAGGGGCAAAGGTGATGCTGGGGCGAGCAGAATGAAGGTGACGACGGAAAAGACAGAACAAGATGGAGGAGGCACCCTGATAACCGGGGCAGGGTCCTCCTCCTCCTCCCTCCTCCCTGGGTTAGGGGGAGGGATAAGCCCAAATGCACCAAAAGCGCTGGGAAAGCCCGCGAAAGAGCAACAAAAGAAAGGGGCGGGCCAAGCCGCATATAAGCGGCGGGCGCTGGCTGCACAGACTACAGCCTGCAGCAGAAGTACGCCCGCCGACGACAAGAAGGATTTTTCGTTTAAGGATGCCCGCCGACGACAAGAAGCATTTTTTGTTTTGGAGTTCCTGAGGTCCAGTGCCAGCCGTTAGTTTCCTGGTTCGGGTTGTATATGGTGAAGGAAGTGGTCCGGTGGGAGTAGTTTCAGAAATTCCAGAGACAGAGATGGCCAGTTACAGTGAGGAGGGAGCATAACTTTCCGGAGCGTTGCAAGGACAAAGGTAAATAACACTGCCAGGGAAGTTTTGCACTAGAAGCTGGTGCATTCACTGTAGGCAGGTGAGAAAGGGGCTTAGTATGGGATCGCGGGAAAAGAGGGTTCGGTGTTAGGGAGAATTCTCATAAATGGTTGATTTCCCTTACCTAAAGAGCCCCCAGCAGCTTTGCTGGATTTCTAGGATTTATTTTTCTCACCTGGTAAGAGTGTGAGTCTTTTTTTCCCACTCTTACATG
This sequence comes from Ambystoma mexicanum, assembly GCF_040938575.1. Lineage (NCBI taxonomy): Eukaryota > Metazoa > Chordata > Amphibia > Caudata > Ambystomatidae > Ambystoma > Ambystoma mexicanum. The sequence continues at coordinate 719,334,859 of NC_090938.1, read as the reverse complement.
TGTTTTGCTATGTGTATTTCTACTTTCTGTGTGATCTTGGGCACTGGAGCCTCACCTACTCCATGTGCACCACTTTTTTGTGTGCGTTACACAGCACCTTCAGTGCAGTGACACAGGGTTGTTTTGAGACTTCTCGCTGACTCCATTTTTCTGGGCCTGACTACTGTCCCCCAGAAACAGGTAAAGTTGTCATTAACTTTATATAATCACTGTAAACCACAGACCCAGTACACCCCATCTTACATGGAGTATTGGAAAGGGTTAACTCTTATCCCTTTTGTCTGGGCCTCTTGGAGACTTGTTTCGCTCCCTTAACATTAAGACTTGGCTGGTGACAGTGGTCTCTACCCTAACTTTTCTACCGCGGTTATCTTACATAATGTGATAATGTTTTAGGCTATTATATTAGCCTCGAACATAAAACCTGCTTGACCATATATGTTTTATTTTGGCTCTGGCTAGGTTTAGTCGCCATTTCTTTTTGTTAAAGTCTTTCTCGTGTTTTTCTCTGCGCGTCAAACCGGGGATGACTCTTTTGTTCGCTGTCTTTTCGCTGGCTTCTGCACAGAAGCCCCCCTTAAGGCGCCTGATAATCTCGGTAGGCAGTATGTGAGGGAGGGATCTTTGGACCCCTGCCATGCGTTCCCTTGGTAACCCAAGTCACACTCTTGTCTGATTGGCTAAGGGGGCTGGCCTTTCCAGGCCAGCCACCTTGCTGTGTGATTGACAGCCAGGCTGTATGAATGGAGGAAAACTGCATAAAAAGCAGGTCTCTGGGATTGGAAGAGCAGAGTCACCACGGGAACGAAAGAACCAACGAGGAACTGGAAGAAGAGGACCCCTACAACAACTGAACCGCCCGGTGAAGCCCTGCTGCAGGTCTGAATCTCCAAATTCCGACGACAGAGAAGATCCTCCAGGAAACTTCTTCCCTTGAGCTGGTGGGACCAACCAGTTTGCCCAAACTACAAGCCAGCACCACTCCTCTGGTCGTATTTGCTGTACAGAGCTACAGTGGGCCGGACAGCCAGGAAGGTCGGACCCTGCTTGGGTTTTAAGGAGCGCACTTTTTATTCGATGTTTGAGGCTGCTGCTGGTTTCTTCCCTGGGTAGTGCAGGACCCTCCAGTCTTCCTACTTCTGATCAGTCTGACAGTCGCTCCAGGAACCATGAGCCTGCAGGAACTACCAGGAACGTCTGCCTCAGCTACAGCCCCCTCTCCGTTTTAAGGTACTTTGCAAATCCGGTTGTGCGTTTCGCTCAGCCACGGTGAAAGTGTTTGAAATCTTTCTCCAATCCCAGTGCTTGTCCTTCTCTTCTCTTTGAACTAACTTTTCTACCAACCAACCTCGAACGGAATCTGTGCCACGAACATTAGCGCGAACTACCCTGAAATGTGTGATCTTGAGCAAAAGACTTTTGACCTATTGACTTTGGCTCTAAGCCTTTTCTAGCTGATCTCCTCACTGTAGTCTCTCTTGTTCAACTGTTCAGAATACTTACCTGTTGGTTTTGCCTAATTACTGATAACTTTGTCTTTCCCTCCCTTTTAAATTGCTGGAGTGCCATTTTGCTCCCACTTCATTTTGTGAGTTTAACTTGTCTGGAATTTAAGGGAAGTGGTGTGGTGTACTTATGATTGTGATTTTGACCTTGCTTAGAATAGTGAAATGTTATACAACTGTTGAGTAAATAAATATATATTCTTTTACTTAGAAACCTTGAGTCAGTGTTTGCCTGAATCATAGTAATTGCTGTCCTTTGTGTAACTATTCGTACTGCTCACTTACTCTTGAGATAGGTCTGGCTGCTCACCCATCGCTACCACTATAACTGTGTAGTACAGGCTGGTACCAAAGATGAAATTCTACTGTCACTTGTAGTCTTAATTGTGTGTAGTGTTCCCAAAGGGTACTGCATATAATTCTGCCTAACAGTCGGAGATTAGGAGCTGGCGCTGAATAGGTTGATTTGCAGCGGTAAACGGGCAAAGCAAAGTACAGCGTGCGTGATAGCATGAGTTAACATGACACAGCCTAATTGTGGGAAGTGGGGGGCGCCCTCCAACTTGTTCGCCACAAAGGCAGAAAGGAAGTTATTTGCCTTAAATGGGTAGGGGAAAAACAGGTTTCTGAGGATTGAGATTGCTTTTCAGGATTTCAAGCCTGGGTACCAGCCCTGACCGAATGAAAAGTGTTTTGGAGGTGAGAGGGAAGGAGGTGATTTTCCGGGCGCCTGTAGGTAGTAAACATAGGATTTTCTACCGAGGGTTGTGTCCAAGAGCGACTGCATTTGTTAACATGGAAAAACGTGCAGCTGCGGCTAAGTACACAAGGGTAGGCGCGTGGCGCATAATGAATTTTTCACCGTGCTCATGTATTCTCAGAATGTTTATCTTCTTAACATGCAATCCGAACCTCGGTCAGGGCATGCGCATTGGTTGTCAGTGTTAAGAGCGAGCGAACAGAGCCATTGGCGCTAAGCAGGGTGGCCGCATGTACACGTGAGACAGAGTTCACGAGGAGCTGGATGCAGCGGGTACGGCGGGCATAGAAATGAGCAGAAGGCGGGCATGGATGTCAGATTTTCAAATTGACTTCTAATGTGGAATGACTTCTAATGAGGAATGAACTTGTTATGGCAATGAAATTGTATGGCAACCAGGTGCACCGGAACGGTATGGGAGGATATGCGATTTCACAGGGTGCGGCTAGTTCTTTACCAGGCGCAATCAGGGTAAGCCGTGGGTTCACCCTAGGTTGGGTAGTCCCGGGAGGACGGGAATGAAGGTGACGAACGGAGACCCCAAGGGAATGGAGGAGGCACCCCGATAACTGGGGCAGGGCCCTTCCTCCCTCCGCTCTCTGCTCCCTCCCCCCACAGGGGCAGGGGAGAGGGCGGCAGGAAGCACAAAGGAAAGAGCGCCAAAGCTCACGAAAAGCCAGCGAAGGGCAACAAAAGAAAAGGGAGGAGCTTGGGCTTCATAAGCGGCGGGTGCCCGGCACGGGAGCACTTGCAGCTCTTCCAGCACCCGGGCGCCCACCAAACTCGGAGGATTTCGTTTTCGATTCCAGGATTTCGTGAAGCTTCAAGGAGGATCGTGTTGGCCGGGTCACCAGGCGCTGAACACTACCGAGGGGCCGCGAGCAAGGAGAGAGAAGGTCGAGCCCCAGTCAGCGGTGTGGTCGTCGGCAGCATCGGAAGAAGCTGCGCACTGGAGGCGGCTGGTACGGGGAAAGAGGTGGTCGCAACCACCGGACGGGTACCGGAGCCGCGGACAGGTGGAAGAGTGAGCATCAGGTGGCACCGGAGCAAGCCACGGTGAGAGAGCGCCAGAAGGCACTGCGCGGAAGCGAAGCTTCCGACACAACACATTGAAGCAGCTGACCTTGCGGGAGACCAAGTGTTGTGGGGGTGAGCTTCCACGCAAGTAAGCCCGGAATAGAGAGGTGGCGAGGAGGCGGTGCTATCGTGGGTGCAACAAAGGAGTTTGCACCGGTCAGCTGATCAACAGCTGAGCCCCGCATTTCTTGTGAAGCGGAGCACCTAACACTGGGCAGTACCCGAGCTGCATTGCGCCAAGGAGAAAGATGGAGGTACAAGGAAAAAGTCACGAGGAGCAGCAGAGGGACGACCTGGAGGCATTCTTAGCAATGGCAAGGAGGGCTGGGGACAAGTATGGCACCAGCTGGATGCAGCAGATGGCATCACAGGTTGGGGCCGACGTTGCAGGCGGCAGCCAGAGGTCCGACTCACCGTTGTTGTTTCCACCAATGCCAGTGGAAGAGGCATGGGTGGAAGTGCACTCCCAGGAGGGAGAGGGGCAGGACATTGAGGAGCTTGAGGAAGAGGACGCACCGGTCGGCAAAAGGAAAAGGGTGATGACCAAGAGAGCCAAGGACAGCCAGCAGCAGGCGGCGGTAGCACAGAAACGGAAAGCCAACCCTAAGGGAAAGGGGAGGGCGCAGGAGGTTGAAGCCACACCGGCACCTATCCCTGCTGAGGCTCCAAGGCCAATGGGAGGTCCTCGCGGCGCACCTGTAGCCACACCGGCGGTAGCAGCGGAGGGTCTGACCACCTTGGAGATGGTTAAAGGTATGTTCAGGGAATGTATGGAAGCATGGGGAGCTGGAGTAAATGCACAGATGCCTTTTAACAATAATAATGCCTTGAACCTAGTGGGGAAGGGGGCTGAACCGATTCACCAGCAAGGGGGAAGTGTGGTCTTGGAGCATGGGGGACTGTTGGGGAGTCAGCCTGTTGTGGGGGTGAGTTAGCCCGTTGTGGGGGTGAACCCGGTGCAGACGGGTGGAACAGGCCAAGTGACACAAGGAGCAACCAGCGCATATGCGCCCCAAATAGGGGGAACACCATGGTGGGGCGCACAAGCGCCTCCACAGGTTCAGGGGCAGGAGCCGGCTAGCAATGCCACAATATATGGGAGGCCCATGCCAGGATTTGCACCGGCCAGAGTGGCGATTAATGCGCTGGCTTGGCACATCCCTCTGGCATACAAAGAGCGAGTATGGAGGAAGGAGTTCATGGATATTCTGGAGTTGGTGGGGATGGTCCCCGTGGGACAGGGGTTCAGTGAGCCAACTGAAAAGGAAAAGGAAAAGAAGGAGAGGGAAAGGCCTAAGGTTGAGCTCAATATCCATACCTGGTTGAGGGCTTTCCGGGTGTATGCCACCAAAATATTAGAGAAATTCCCACAAGATGGGGTGGCTTTGATGGCTTACGAGCAGTATATTCATGAGCAGTATTTAAAGCATGGGGGAGATGCATGGATCAACTATGATAGGGGTTTTAGACTCAAAATGCAGGTATGGCCGGCAATGACCTGGGATGAAGTGGACGTGGGCGGATACATAGACAAAATGGTACCACCCAGGCCAGTGGATGAGATTGTTCCGAGCGAAAGACCAACACAGGGCAAGGGCAAGGGGTCCTACTCCAGGGGGAGGGGGTCCTTTCGAGGGAACTCCTCCTGGAATAACCGTTCCAACTACCAGGGGGAGTTACCAGAATGTTGGTTGTTTGCAGAGGGGAAGTGCACCTATGGAAATGCATGCAGGTTCAAGCACTCAAAGGGCCTGAGCTCAAGGAGGCACCAGCAGAGAGAGTAAGGCGAAGGGCAGCACAAGAACCAAAGAAAAAAGCAAGCATGATTAAAACACAACTACCAACCCCAATACGTTTGCAGGCCATGATTCCATTTCTGAATACATATTGTGACAAGGGTGACGCAAAGATGTTGTGGGAAGGTTTCAGGTGGGGTTTTAAGATTCCTTTCAACGGGCAAATGGGACCAAGGGAGGCTCGCAATTTGAAGTCGGCTTTGGAAATGCCTGAGGTTTTGGCACTAAAGGTGGGGAAAGAAGTGCAGTTGGGGAGGGTGGCTGGCCCCTTCACCACACCTCCACTAGAAAACTTGGTAGTGTCTCCACTGGGCCTGGTACCAAAAAGGGAAGTGGGGCAGTACAGATTGATACAGCACCTGTCTTTCCCGGAAAGGGAGTCAGTCAATGATGGCATTTCAGAGGAACAATGCAGGGTTCATTACGCATCATTTGAGGAGGCGGTGGAATTGGTAAAAGCCTTAGGGGGAGGGGCACTCATGGGGAAGGCTGACATAGAATCGGCTTTTCACTTACTACCTATCCATAAGGACAGCCATCATTTGCTGGGGTTCAAGGTGCTACAGGAATACTTATATGACAAATGTTTACCGATGGGGTGTGCAATTTCATGTGCCTATTTTGAGAAGTTTAGCCGATTCCTTGAATTTTAAGTAAGGCAAAGATCCAAGGTCGGGGGGTTACTCCACTACCTCGATGATTTCCTTTTTATTGGGAGAAAAGGAACACAGGATTATAAGGAACTCATGGGGGTATTTCAAGGGCTGATGGAGGAGTTTGGGGTTCCGCTGGCCAAGGGGAAAACTGTGGGTCCGGTCACGACAATGGTATTTTTGCGAATTGAAATTGACTCGGTGGCCTGAGAATGCAGGCTGCCAAAGGACAAAGTAGTGAAATTGAAGGATGTAATTGCAAGGATGTTGGGCAGAGAAAAACCACCTTGAAGGAGCTTCAGTCTCTAGCGGGCAATCTGAATTTTGCAGGCAAGGTGATTCCGGCAGGAAAAGTGTTTGCTAGAAGTATAGAGCTAAAGACGGTTGGCTTGCAGCATGCGGGTCAACATGTGCGCCTAGGGAAGGAGGTGAAAGAGGATCTTAAAATGTGGAATACTTTTTTGGACTGTTTTAATGGGGTGTTGTTGTGGAGAGAAAACTTGGGGCATGGAAGTAGCCGGAAGCTGGTTACCGACTCGTCAGGGGCCCTAGGGTTTGGTGCCATCTTGGAAAAGAGATGGTGCAGACAGGCATGGCCTGCACTATGGCAGGCAGAGGGGATCACCAAGGACATTACGGTGCTGGAGTTGTTCCCGATAGTGGTGGCATTCAAGCTCTGGCCAGACTAGCTGCAAGACAAAAAGGTGATGGTTTGGTCGGACAACCTAGCGGTAGTTCGGATTATCAACCAGGGAACAAGCAGGAATGGCAGGGCACTGGGGTTACTCAGGGAGCTAACAAGGTGCTTGCTGCAGCTGAATGCAGAGGTCAGGGCACGGCATATCCCTGGGGTTAAGAATGTGGCTGCTGATTCTCTTTCTCGTTTACAGTGGGGAAAGTTTCGGGAAAATCACCCAGAGGCGAGCACGAGGATGACACCCTTCCAGACACAATGGTGGGGCTTGGTTGGGGAGATCTGAGCACACTGATCGACGCGGCACTGGCACCTGGCACAATGCGAAGATATAGAGGGTGCTGGGACCGATTCGTAGCCTTTCAGAGCAGCATCTTGCCCGAGAGTGAGAAGGAAAAGCCGGTGCTGGCCTTTGTGGGATGGTGTTGGCAGCAAGGAAGGTCCAGATCTTGGGTGGTTTATCACCTGGCAGCGGTTGCTCATTTCTACAAATTGGGGGGCAGGCCCGATCCCACTAAGGAACATTACATTCTCATGGCAATGAGGGGTTGGGCCAAACAGGTGATAACCAAACCAGATGAGCGGCGGCCCATAGATGTGGGGAAATTACACGAAATGATCAGGAGCTTGACGGGGGGGTGTCGGGATGAGTATGAAAAACCATTGTTCGCAGCAGCCTTCTCACTGGCATTTTTGGGGCGCTAAGAGTAAGCGAATTGGTGCCAGCCAACAAGAAGGGTAAAGGTTTGAGTTTCCTGAGGAGCTGTGACATAGGAGTACAAGGAGAGCGGGTATACATATTTCTGAGGAGATCCAAGACGGATCAAACAGGGAAAGGCAGAAGCATCATGTTAGGGGGTACCCGGGACAGCCCGGTTTGTCCAGTAGGATGCGTAAGCGCGTATTTGAGGTTGAGGATTCGCACGGGGGAGGAGGAGCCTTTTCTTGTGCATAGCGATGGGTCAGCTTTAAGCCTTTTTCAGTTTAAAAAGGTAATGGACATGGTGGAAGCAGGTAATGGTAATGGTGGAAGCAGGGTTCTCGATGGGGGTCTACGGGACACATTCCTTCAGGATAGGGGCAGCCACGTCAGCAGCAGGGATGGGCCTGGGAGCAGAAGCAATCAAGCAGATTGGGGGCTGGAAGTACGGTTGTTTTAAGCGGTATGTCAGGCCTGAGGAAATGTAAGATTAACGGTTCCCCCCTCCTATCTCCTCTCAGTAGCATCGACGAAAGGAAGGCGGAAATTTTGCAGAGGAAGGGGCTTTCAGCATATCAGACATGGTTTGATCAATCTCAAAAACACGGAGTACTACTTGAAAGACGGAGTTCATTTGTCATAGCTAGGAATGGATTTGTTTTTCTGGAATATCTGCACAAAATTGTTGGAATTGTAAGCAAGGAAAGGAGGGAGCCACGATGGGCGGTCACCCACCTTTGGCGTGGCGGTTTTGTGGTAACCAATGATAAGACAAAGACTCTGAATGAGCCATTGCTGAACCGGAAGGGGCTTCGCCCATTCTAGACAGCGCCTCCTGGGAGCCTAAACGGCGGGGGTGTCTGGCGGTAGCAATTGGGGCTCAGCTTCCCCCCAACAAACGGCGCTCCCCCAGTCCGCAAAAAGACCTGCAGGGGCAGGCGGTTCTCAGACTCGAAGGCCTTGGGGGAGTGGGCCTGCAATGGACATGGAGGTAAAGGGGGAAGCAGGACGGGGAGCAGTCGCCACACTTTTGGAACTATTTTCAATATTTGTTTGCAGTGGTTGTATATATGTAACAATAAATATGCGGCCTTGTTATGCCAAACTAAAGGAAATGTCTCATGCAGCACCTTACTGGAGGGGAAAGGAAAGGGGCTTGCAAAAATGGGACATGGGTGATACAAATGGCATAGCTAGTGGACAAATGCCCAAGTTATGGCGAATTAGGAATTAGTCCAATTTGCAAATTACGGTTCCCCCAGTATGCACAGGGTGGCTCGATTTTGTCACGGGGGATAATTAAGAGTTTGTGACTTTGCGGCATCCAGACATGGAACATTGTGGGGCGATGGGGCCCTCAGCAGGGAGTATTCGGGGTATAGAGGGTAGCCTCGTGCGGGGATTACAATAGGACCACGAGTACCAGCAAACACTTGGCCCTAATGGGCTTTAAAGAAGGTGTTTACTAAGCCCTAGAGGATTTCGATTTCAAAGGCGGTTTAGGTCATACCAGATGTGATTATTCTTATCGTGTTAGGGCAACACACCTCATTATGTGCAATGTTGAGATGGCTTCGGCCGCTGAGCCATCTTCTTGACGATGCAGTGAATAATTGTTTTTAAAATGGACAGTTTTAATTCGATTGCTCGGTTTGCTATCAATGTGCAGTGGTAGGCGGTATGGGGTTTGGTTTAGACCGCGGGTTGGTAATTAATTATATTCTCACCTATCGCTCAAGTGGCACAACTGCAGCAGGACAACTTGAGACTTCGAGGGTAGCATACCTCTCGTTAATAATGGGAATTATGTTCTACGTAGAACGGAAACAGTATGCACACACCGATCGTATGTTGACTTGTCGGGTCGTGCTTATGCCACCTGGAGACTTTGCAAGGTATGCATTGGGTCGCTCCGCTGCTCCTCGGGTGTCTTTCAATTGCATGGTGCACGTCTTGACTTGCAACTAGGAAGTTGAAACCTGGCTCTGTATTAACAATTTATTCAGGGTACATGGCTGTACAAATGGCGGCGTGCCTCAGAGAATTTTCAGAGGGAGAACTATGCATGTTGTTAAATGGCGGCAAGGTAGCATGAATGAGTGCCCCAGTTACTGGTGATGGCATTGTGCCAATAATGTGTTGGTCATGGGCGGCTGTGGGGCTTTGTGAGGCGAGACCATTGCAAGTTAGGCAAGCGCACTACGCATCAACATGGGTGGAGATGGAAATGGCGAACACTACAATTAGCACAGCGCCGTTAAGGGCTTACGAGGTTGTGATGCACATTACAAAATGGGGGGCCACCTCCTTTAGTCCTTTTAATAATCACAAAACATGTGGTGGTCGGGGTATTAGTGCAAGAAATGCAGCCCCCTCTGTTATGCACGTGTTAAGTTCACCTTCAATGGCCGCAGCGCTGCACAGCGCTTTTGAACAGGTTTTCACGTTCCAATTGCCGGGTGAAGGGCAACGAGGAGTTAGAGGATGGTATCCCCTAAGATTGGGGGATGCGACATTAAGGCATTCGCTCGAAATAGGTGTGTTGCTTTAGTAAATTGGTAAAGGAAGGTATTTAAGGTGGAGGATGTAATGGGGTAGTTGCTCATAGCTGAGTCACTATGAAGGGTCGAGGAGGGTGCACCGTAACGAGAAGAGGTATGCCTCGAAAGGAGTGGTTAAGGAGGACTAAGGTGCATCAATCAGTGGGTATACTGCATTTAGTATACCCGGGGAAATGTGTTTTACGTGGAAGGGCGGGACAAACTCTGCCTTTCATCACACACGCCGCAGGTAGAAAGGTGTAACGCTCCGATGCCGGAGGGCTCGTTGTGGATATATAAGACTGAAGTATTCCAGATTTTAAGGGGTTTCCTTCAAGTAACTCGTAGGGTGATGCGCTTGCTGCAGCCCCCAGGTTCAACATGGGACGTAGTTAGGGGGAAGCTAGGGGTCAGCTGTTTCTTTTGGGGACAGAGGCAGTCAGTAGGAGAGTGTTGTATCCTGCATAAGTATGAATGAGGTCTGAGTCAGTGTAAGAGCTGTGTTGGAATTCTAGGGGAGCTTGGGGTGTTCAGGCTCTTGGGGATTTCAAGGGAGACGGTTAGGGACTTGGAGCTGGGCAGGGAACCAGGGAAGAAGCTACTAATGATCTCTCTCTCCTATACTATGAACTGAACCTGTAACCAAGAGAACAAAGCGGGTTTCCTTTTTTATACCTACCTGGGTCAGCCTGGTTCCTGCTCCTTGTGATTACTGGCCCAGGGTAGATCCTGCAGGAGGCAGGACACATCAGAGAGTAAAACAGAGTTTGAGGATAATTTTGGGGTAAGCACTTCACTGATCAGGGAAGGTGTTGGGGTGCAAATTTGGGTGAAGTAAGCCAGTTCACACTGACAGTACGGATCTGGAGGGGTTCCAAAGCACGCAGGACTCTGGAGAAGGTTAACGCTCACGAAGGCCAGATTTCAAGTTAGTGGGGAATATCTCTATATACTACTGATTGTGCGCTGGGTCGGTTAAAGAAGGCAGCGTTATTAGTACCGACTTTCAACTAAAGACAAACAAGATTGTTTGGCAGACCCAGGGGATAACGAGTTTTCGGAAGGGAAGACGGGGGGCCAGGTGTCAGGCATTACCAAAGCTGCAAAATTCTCTAAAAATAAGGGTTAAGTTGTGAATGAACTGTGGGGGAAGTAATGTGGTCCAAGAGAGGGTTTGACATTGGTGTTAGGGGAGGTTTAAGCAGGACCATATGTCCTTTCCCGCAACTTTCAGTGGTGCCGAATGCCAGAATGCAATTTAGGGAGTACATAAATTGCGAGTTTATGCTACACTAACACCGGGTGAAGGCTGAGGGCAGATTAGGACGGAATGATCCTTGTGCGCAGCTGGCCGATTGTAGCGACATAGCGCCATGGGTAGAAAATAAAAAGGGGGATACGTTTGTGTGCGATTATGGGTTAAGTCTTGAGCAATATAAAATGAGTTGAAAGAATATCAGGATTGGTGGGTTAGGTAGCATCGTCTTTGCAGGGCTAAGAAAGCAGCATGAGTAGTAGCTTGAGTAGTGGCAGCTTTCAACTAAGCACAAGCAGGACTCTTTATCGTTGCGTCTGACCCAGGGAATATCGAGATCTCCGAGCTTATGATAGCAGGTCGGCAAGGCCAGCTCAGTGTTGGGATTCGTTAACATGATGACCGACTCAGGTAACAGCGAGATTTCTGATGTTATGACTGGGGGCTATAGGTCATGCTTTACTAAAGCTGCAAGGTAAAATTGGGGAAAGGCATCATTATCTAAAATAAGGTATTATGCAATGCAGGATATTAAGCAGTACATTGGGGTACATCGATGGCATTGGGAGTGGGGGTTTAGGACTCAGAGGTCGGCAGGGCCAACTCAGCCGTTTTGTCCTTCCGGGGGCAAGGATCAAGTAGCAGTGGGGTGGTGCATCATCATTCTCTAAAATAAGGTGCTAGGCAATGCATTGGGGACATTGTTAGCATTGGATCTGGGGTTCTATGGGTGAACAGGTCGGCAAGGCCAACTCAGCCGTTCAATTCTTCGGGGGCAATAAACGAGTAGCATGGGCTGGGGGACATCTGGTAGGTAGTAGTCTGGGTTTTGGTAAGACGCTACTAAGGCTGGGAAGCTTTGGCCTACATATTGAATAGAAGAGAGGAAAGGGGTCTGTTTTAAGGGTAAGCGGTTGGCCCAGCGGCTCTCTGTCATGAATGGCACTCCCCCAGGCCGTTAATACTCCCATAAGGGCAGGCAATCAACAGAGGATCAGGGTAGGGGAGATTGGGCCTACATGATGAGTACTAATGGAATTGGGAGCCCCCAATTCGAAAGTCGGGCGGCGAAGGGGGCTTTTTCTAAAGGAATTAAAAGGTCAGCTTCTCCCATCGGAAATGGCACAAGACCGGGGATTCTTGTGAGGGCGAGTTTAGCCTGATAAAAGAGAGGACTGAGGCAAAGGGGAAGTAAGGCAAAGGTGGTGTCTGAAAGCCTAACTAAGGAATGAAAGCTCTACTTCACCCGTCAAGAACGGCGCTCCCCCAGCATGGTAACTCCTGCAAGGGCAGGCAGAGCAAGGATAAGTTGGTTGGGGAGTTTTAGCCTGATACAATATGGAGGGAATTTACTGCGGGTGAAGTATGACGAACGGGTTGTCCGGACAGCCGGGTTAAAAGCAGGAGCCGGTGGAGGAGCCATTGCAAAGCCGGAAGGGTCTTCACTCTTTCGGACCAATGCCTCCTGGGAGCCTAAAATGGCGGGGACATCTGGTGGTAGCAATGAGTGCTCAGCTTCCCCCCAAACAAGCGACGCTCTCTCAGCCCAGGAACACCTGCAGGGGCAGGTGGGTCTCAGACAGGAAGGGCTGGGGGAGTTGTGCCTATTATGGACTTTGGAAAAAAGGGGGAAGCAGGTTTTGGATGGGGCAGGGAGGTTTACAGAAATTGGGCACTAAGCTCCTGGAACTAAGAAAGAGGAAAGGGGGGAGCCGCAGTGGGTGTTAACCCACCCTCGGCATGGCGGTGTTGTGGCGACCAGTGACAAGAGACAGACTCTGAATAAGCCATTGCACAGCCGGAAGGGTCTTCGCTCTTCTCGGACCAGCGCCTCTTGGGAGCCTAAGCGGCAGGGGCACTTGATGGTAGCAATGAGGGCTCAGCTTCCCCCGAACAAACAGCGCTCTCCCAGCCCAGGAACACCTGCAGGGGCAGGCTGGTCTCAGGCACAAAGGGTTGGGAGAGTTGTGCCTACTGTGGACTTTGTTGGCAAAAGGGGGAAGCAGGTTTTGGACACGGAGCAGTCGCCGCACCTTTGGAACTATTTTCACAATTGTTTGCTGTGTTTTCTATTATGTGTGAAAATAAATCTGCAGCCTTTTAGGCCAAAAAGAAGACATGTCTCATTCTGCACCTTACTGATGGGAAGAAGAAAGGGGCTGAGAGGAATGAGCGAGAGTAATGTATATTGGTATAAGAATGGACAAATGCACAGGTTATGCCGTCTCTAGGGCTGTTGTCAGGCCGTAAGGCACTGAAATTAAGTTTGATCAAAAGTGGTGGATTCCTTGTGAGACCCCAATTTTATGCTGCATCAGAATATGGTGCTATTTCGAAAAGTGTCGCTTTGCCATAGAACATCACTTTTCTATATGTTCACCGTCCTCAGAATCAGGCCGACAGTTGCTTATTGGAAAACCTGGTGACTGGTTTCTAAACTATGAAACAAGAACATCTCCCCTGGGGGGATTTGGAGAGCAACATCTGTGGCAGACCCACAATTTGTAGTCACACATCATTTGCACAATAAAGTGGCACAAAATAAAGAAGCTAAAAACTAGGCAAATGTGTTTAAAGGTGGTGTGCAGTGTTAAGTGAATTCCTCTAGACAGTGCTCTGAAGCAGCTCTTCACGGCGCTTTAAAACACACCAAAAAAGAATACATTTTGGGAAATTCCAATGTGGAAAAATGTGCTTGACAATATTGCTTGAAACTCCATTTCAAAGCTTTCGAGAGGGGGACACCCTCGACATTTTCCCCCTTACAGGGATTGTTCTTGCCTACTCCCTGTAATGGGGTTTGGGGGGCTCTTTTAAAACATTTTCCAGGGCCACTTTTCGTTCCCAGTCCCTGCGCTACTGTGGACACGCCCTCCCAGCTTGATTGGCATGTGCCACAGCCAGTCAATACCTCATGCTCCTGCAGGGTGTATAAGGAAGGCGAAGGGACTGACACGCCCACTTCATGGTCTCTGCTGAGAAACGAAACTAACTTCACGTTTGGTTTTTTGTAGCTGAGCAGGAACATGGCCGCGGCCGCCCAGCTCCAGGGCCTGAAGGAGGAGGCCACCTGCTCCATATGCCTGGAATACTTCACAGAGCCGGTGTCTGTGGAGTGTGGACATGCCTTCTGCCGGTCCTGCATCACCAAGTGCTGGGAGGGACTGGAGACCAACTTCCCCTGCCCTCAGTGCAGAGAAACTTCCCAGAGCAAAACCCTCCGACCCTACATGCAGCCGGGGAACATGGTGGAAATGTTAAAACAGCTTCACCTTCCTAATGCGACCCCCCAGGAGGAGAATCTGTGCGCAGAACATGAAGAGAAACTGAAACTGTTCTGCGAGGATGATCAGAGACCCATCTGTGTGGTCTGCAGCATGTCACGTGATCACAAGCCCCACACAGTGCTCCCCATCAGAGAAGCAGCCCAAGAGTACAAGGTATGTGTGCTAATAGGGACATGGGCGTGTTCTCACACAGTGCTCCCCATCAGAGAAGCAGCCCAAGAGTACAAGGTATGTGTGCTATGGGGACATGGGCGTGTTCTCACACACTACTCCCCATTTCAGAGGCTGCCCAGGAGTGGAAGGTATGTGTGCTGTGCTGTACACCAGGGACATGGGTGACTACGCCATACAGTGCTCCCCATTCCAGAGGCTGGATGTGTGCTCTAGACCAGGGACGCAGGTGGGTTTTCTGCATAGAGTGCCCCCTATTTCTGAGCTGCCCAGGAGTACAAGGTTTATATATGCTATAGGGACAGGCGGAGATGGGGAGGGCAGGGTTTCCCACACAGTTCTCCCCATTCTATCTGCCCAGGAGTACAAGGGTGTGTGCTGTAGGTCTGGGATATGGGTGGGTTCTCAGACAGTGCTACTAATTTCTGAGGTTGCCCAGGAGTATGTAGAATGCACACTAGAGCTCTGGGGAGAAAGGAGGGCCTACACAATGGTTCCCACTCCAGCCACGAGTGTCCAGGATTACACAGTATGTGTGCTCTATGTAGGTCGAGGAGAATAGTGGGGCTCAGCCTCCCAGAGGAAGAGGGGCATCGTTGTGGATATGATGGCACTCATTATAACCACAGTGAACCCCTTAAGGAGGCGGTCCAGCACGTGCAGCCCACACAGGATGTCCAATAAAGGAGGGGCGAGAGCAGACGGGGTGAGTGAATTGACTGGAGGCAAAAGGCACCCTCCTTGCACCCTCATAAGGGTGTCCAGGCGGAGGTAGAGTATGTAAAAGGCCAGGATTCAAAGAGTCTGTCTAAAAAAAGCAGTGTGCGTCGTTAGACGGGTCTGCGATCTTAGGGTGCACCCTGTATATGCAATATAGGAGACTGCCTAAGGGCGCACTCTGTATATTATGTGAAGGGCCCAGTGCCATAAAGTTCACACCTTGTGTCGTATACATGAAGATACTCAAGAGCACACAATGTGCACATTGCAAGCTTGGGACCAAAGGGATGTCACATAATAAGGCTGACTAAATGTACAAGATGTATATGACCAGATAGGAACCACATGTGCCACGATGCTTCCCAAGAGTACAAATGATGCATGTTACATGTCATGAGAGCCTAAATCTCATAGTGAGTGGAGGCTGCCACAGAGTGTTTATGCGGCATGGCTTGGGACCCTAAATCTCATACTGCGTGGAAGCTACCACAGAATACAGGGGCTTATGTGGCATGTCTTGGGATCCTAACTCTCGGGCTAAGTGGAGGATGCCCAAGATTACATGGTGCATGTGTAGCATGTCTTGGGACCCTTAATCCCCTACTGAACAGAATGTGCCACAGAATACAAGGGTGTATGTGGCATGTCTTGGGATCCCAAAGCTCATGCTGGGTGGAGGCTGCCCAGGATCACATGGGCCATGTGTGGCATGTCTTTATGTGGCATGTCTTGGGATCCTAACTCTCGGGCTTAGTGGAGGATGCCCAAGATTACATGGTGCATGTTTGTGTAGCATGTCTTGAGACCCCAAATCCCATACTGAACAGAATGTGCCACAGAATACAAGGGTGTATGTGGCATGTCTTGGGATCCCAAAGCTCATGCTGGGTGGAGGCTGCCCAGGATCACATGGGCCATGTGTGGCATGTCTTTATGTGGCATGTCTTGGGATCCTAACTCTCGGGCTTAGTGGAGGATGCCCAAGATTACATGGTGCATGTTTGTGTAGCATGTCTTGAGACCCCAAATCTCATACTGAGCAGAATGTGCCACAGAATACAAGGGTGTATGTGGCATGTCTTGGGATCCCAAAGCTCATGCTGGGTGGAGGCTGCCCAAGATCACATGGGCCATGTGTGGCATGTCTTAGAACCCTAATCTCCTACTGAGTGCAAGCCGCCACAGAGTACAGGGGGTACATGTGGCATGTCTTGGGATTGTAAAACCCATGCTGAGGGGACGCTGCCACAGAGAACAGGGGGTGTATGTGGCATGTCGTGGGATTCTAAGTCATACGCTCTGGGGAGACTACCAGTGACTTTGTGTGGCTTGTCTGAGTTCACAAGTCTAAAGCTATAGGTCCCCCCACACCACACTGGGTATCGTCCCACTGATCATTGACTTTAATGACCTGGATCTCAGACACGGTGTAAAGTAGTGTGAAAATGGTGCATCAGGTATTATTCTGCTCCTTGGGTGTGCAGTGGTGCATAACAGGAGAGCCTTCATTACCTGCACTCTCTGGGGGGAGGCAGTCCCTGAGGTACAGGCGCCCTGAGGTCTGTGCTGGTGTTCAGTGTACTGATAGTGCCTCGGGGGAGTGTTCATGTACAGGGATCCCCACCCCAATGTGTGTCTGAGGCTGAGTGGGCCCCACCTGCTCTAGCACACATGACCTGACCCATGGCAGTGAGGTGGGCAGGGCACCTGAAAGTGATGAGTGGGCACTGGTCCCCGGCAGTCTCGGCTCTACCACATTTACTATAACAGGGGACAGGTGACATCTGCGAGGGAAGGTGACTTGTGCTTTAAACCAGGCAGCATCGGGGACTGACTCAAAGGACCTCATTGCGAGTTTGGCGGTATTATACCGTGACACTGTAGCTGCTATCTGGCTGCCGCTATCCCCATGATGGAATCCCACAGGACAGGCAGTAATCCTGCATGGACAGGTGCTGCCGCTTTACCTGCTAGCAGTAACTCCATGTCAAAGTGTGGCTTCCAAACCCATAAACTGGCGAAGCGGTGGCCTGACTTCTAATGACGCCCTTCTTTTAAGGAAATAACGGGAGATTGTTCCCGAATTAACTCCTTAAATCTCACTTATTGTGACTGCAGACCCACTTCTCCACCTTTTCTGACTCCGGACCTCTTTCCCTACTGCTGTACTGCAGCCCCTCCCACCCCCACTTCATCCAATGGCGACCGCTCTGCTGATGGGCAAGGGCCCCTGCCCTGGGGCACAGTCCCATCACATGAGGCTGGCGCTGCTCTACGCCGGAGGAAGAAGAGACATGTTCATAGGACAGAGGATAAGCCTTTCTTGGGCTTTAGAGGGTTGGGGAAAAATCTTACCCGTTACACTTAAAGAGCCAGGCCTACTGGCTTTGCCAGTGCTTGATTCTTTTATTGCATCTCACAATGACAGGCCATCTAAGTGTAAATCACTGTGAAATGCGCTCTTACCAAGGAGGTGGTGCTGGGAGCCTACCTACATTAGTGTCAGTAGCAGATGCAACGCCTGGCCTATAACTAGGGTGTGGGCCGATAATGCATGTTAATGCCCTCCCCCCTGGATTGCATTGCAATAGCAGTTACTAGAGCAAACCATAGTTGATATTGAGGTTTCTGTGTAACCTTTACTCTCTGATCAGTGCACTGCATGTAACTTGGCATGTGCCCAGCATGTGACCTCACGTGTGCTGTGTGTCCCAAGCCTCGCTGCGGATGCCCCTGCTGAGGGTGCAAGTTCCGGGACCATAAGCCTCCCACCGTAGGAGGGTCTGCTGAGGAGAACTAGGTGTGTTTGTGCCAGGGCAAGGATCTCAAATCAGGTTACATATGTGTCGGGGGTAGTGTCGGGGGTAGTGTCAACCGTCAAGACCGATATGAACAGAGTGTCTTCCAAGATGGATGAACTATGGATTGTAAACCAGTCTATGGGATCAGCTGGGAGTCTGAGGCAGCACACATTATAGGCTGTCCATTAGCCTATGGGAGCAGCTGGGAGTCTGAGGGAGAATACATTATAGACTGTCCATTAGCCTACGGGAGAAGCTGGGAGTCTGAGGGAGCATTCTTTATAGACTGTCCATTAGCCCATTGGAGCAGCTGGGAGTCTGAGGGAGCATACATTATAGACTTAGACTGTAAGTGAGCTTAAGAGAACATATAGGGGACAGGGGAGGCTTTCTTTTATAGACGGTCCATTAACCTATGGGAGAAACTGGGAGTCTGAGGGAGCATACATTATAAATTTAGACTGTAAGTGAGCTTAAGAGAACATATAGGGGGCAGAGGAGGCATTATTTATAGACGGTCCATTAGCCTATGGGAGCAGCTGGGAGTCTGAGGGAGCATTCTTTATAGACTGTCCATTAGCCTATGGGAGCAGCTGGGAGTCTGAGGGAGCATTCTTTATAGACTGTCCATTAGCCTATGGGAGCAGCTGGGAGTCTGAGGGAGCATTCTTTATAGACTGTCCCTTAGCCTATGGGAGCAGCTGGGAGTCTGAGGGAGCATACATTATAGACTGTAAGTGAGCTTATGAGTACATATAGGGGGCGAAGGAGGCTTTCTTTATAGACTATATACACGCGTAGGCTGCCCTGGGAGACTTCTGTCTTGTTCTCTGTAGATTATTCATTTGCAGGAAATCCTTTCACTAACAAACTGTTATTCTTTTAGGGTAAACTTTGCAGCCACATGGAACATCTGAAAAAAGAGCTGAAGGACCTGCACGAGTGGGTAGAGGAAGAAAGCAGGAAAACATCAGAGCTCGAGGTGAGAGCAATGGCTGCATATATGTGTAGAGAGGCTCAGGGCAGAGAGGCACAAGGGCCCCTTTGAGAGTCCATGGAGCGGTGCTGGATGAGTGAGTTACGAGACATCCCCTGAGAGTACAGACAGAAGAGCTGGAGGGGAGACGTACAAGACAGCCCTTGAGTGTACAGAGAGCAGAGCTGGAGGGGAGTGATACGAGGCATCCCCTAAGAGCACAGAGAGCAGAGCTGGAGGTGCGAGATATGAGACATCCGGTGAGAGTACAGAGAGCAGAGCTGGAGGGGAGCGATACAAGACATCCCCTAAGATTTCAAGTAGCAGAGCTGGAGGGATGAGATGCGAGACATCCCTTGAGTGTACAGAGAGCAGAGCTGAAGGGGAGAGATACGAGACATCCCCTAAGAGTACAAGTAGCAAAGCTGGAGGGGAGATAAACTAGACATCCCTTGAGAGTACATAGAGAAGAACTAGAGGGCAGAGATACAAGTCATTCCCTAAGAGTACAGTTAGCAGTTCTGGATGGGAGAGCTATGAGAAATCCCTTGAGAGGACAGAGAGCAGAGGTGGATGGGAGGGATATGAGACTTCCCTTGAGAGTACAGAGAGCAGAGCTGGAGGGGAGAGATATGAGACATCCCCTGAGAGCACAGAGAGCAGAGCTGGAGGGGAGACATACGAAACATCCCCTAAGAGCACAGAGAGCAGAGATGGAGGGGAGAGATATGAGACATCCCCTAAGAGTACAAGTAGCAGAGCTGAATGGGGGAACTATGAGACATCCCTTGAGAGTCCATGGAGCAGAGCTAGAGGGGAGCGATATGAGACATCCCCAAAGAGTATAAGTAACAGTGCTGGGTGGGTGAACTATGAGACATCCCCTAAGAGTACAAGTAGCAGTGCTGGATGGGAGGGATACAAGACATCCCCTAAGAGTACAAGTAGCAAAGCTGAAGGGGAGAGATACTAGACATCCCTTGAGTACAGAGAACAGAGCTGGATACGAGAGATACGAGACACCCCTTGAGAGTACAGAGAGCAGAGCTGGAGAGCAGACATACGAGATATTCCCTAAGAGTACAGGTAGCTGTGCTGGATGGGAGAAGTATGAGATGTCCTTTGAGAGCACAGTAGCAGAGCCTGAGGGGCAAGATACAATACATCCCCTGAGAGTACAAGTAGCAGAGCCTAATGGGGGAACTATGGGACATCCCTTGAGAGTACAGAGAGCAGAGCTGGAGGGGAGAGATACAAGATCCCCTAAGAGTACAAGTAGCAGAGTTGGAGGGGAGCGATATGAGACATCCCCAAAGAGTATAAGTAGCAGAGCTGGATGGGAGAACTATGAGACATCCCCTAAGAGTACAAGTAGCAGTGCTGTATGGGAGAGGTAAGAGACATCCCCTGAGAGTACAAATATCAGAGCTGGAGGGGAGCGATATGAGACATCCCCAAAGAGTACAAATATCAGAGGTGGAGGGGAGGGATACAAGACATCCCCAAAGAGTACAAATATCAGAGCTGGAGGGGAGGGATACGAGACATCCCCTAAGAGTACAAATAGCATAGCTAAATGGGGAACTATGAGACATCCCTTGAGAGTGGAGCGAGTAGAGCTGGAGGGGAGAGAAACTAGACATCCCTTGAGAGTACAAGTAGCAGAGCTGGAGGGGACAGATACGAGACATCCCCTGAGAGTACAGAGAGCAGAGCTGGAGAGATATGAGACATCCCCTAAGAGTACAGAGAGCAGAGCTGGATGGGGGAACTATGAGACATCCCTTGAGAGTACAAGTAGCAGAGCTGGAGGGGAGAGATACGAGACATCCCCTAAGAGTCCATGGAGCAGAGCTGGAGACGGGAGAGAATAGACATCGTCTAAGAGTGCCAGGAGGATAAGCTGGAAGTCCGACATGAGGGTCCTATGAAAATAACAAAAAGCAGGAACGGATGCAGGGGAGTCAGCGACAAAAGGGAATAATAATAAGGAGACCTCCTGTGGATACCGTTCCATAGTAAGTGCATTAGGGGGTGTATAAAATCCCTCTAATGGTGTGCAGCGAGTGGTAGAGCGGAGTCAGTGGCAATGAGTGAAGCTCTTGGACTATGTACAAGAAGCTCTTGTGCATGTCTGTTCACCATCTTTGCAGCCCGGCTTTGCTGTGGAAGACGATAGCCCGGGTGTTTGCTTTGGAGCTTCTGAGCGCCGTATGTCTCTCTCAGACCTTCTCCCCTGTCTCCTGCTCATGCACATCTCTTTAGAATGTGTGTGTGCATTATAGCCAATGTGAAGTTGGGTGGGGATGGCCAAGTCCCTACTTGCTGCCCGTATCGAGCTGGCAAGTGGATCGGTGCTTTGTGATCGACTGGAGAGTATGTGAGAGTAGGAGACTCATTATGTGTCAAGCTAGACTGCATTTTTGGCATGGAGGATCGCTGTATTGTAATGGCAGAGGTGTTGTGCGGTGTATCATTGTCATTGAAAATGTATGATAGCAGATGCATGTGGGTGTGAGGCCTTCCATCCCGCCTCCGAGGCTCCTTTCCCCACAACACAGGCCCAAAGACCTGCTCCACGGCACGCAAACCACACCATTTAAACAAAGTTAGACTATTGCAACATTCTACTTCTAGGCACTTGCGCAAATGACATCAACAGACTTCAAACCGCGCAAAACAACGCCCTCAGAGCTGCCCTCAGTATCCCAAAGAGAGATCACATCTCCCAGGCGAGGAAAGATGCCCATTGGCTCCCCATCAAAGAACGTATAACATTAAAGGCCCTCACGATCATTCACAGGTGCCTCTCTCAGACTGCCCCAGCCTACCTAGCAGAAAGAATACACCAGGCTCCATCCCACAGACCAAAACAAGACCAATACTCTCACCTACTCTGAGTTCCAGCTTTTAACAGAGCCAAAGCTGGCGGCATTAGCTTTGAAGTTCTAGCCCCAAAAGCCTGCAACACCCTCCCGTGCAGCTTAAGAAACGTAGAATCTCTCAGTGTTCAGAAAAATGCTAAAGACTGAACTTTTCAACTAGAACGCCGAACATATTGTCTCAAACTCTGTTCCTCTGTAACCTCGGAACACCCTTTAACAATGTTCTGTGTTCTCTGTTTATTGTACTATTGCTTTCTAATGTTTTGCCCTAAAACCTGCTAACTGAACATTCTGTAACAGCGCCACGATGCCTCCAGGCCGCTGGGCGCTTTATAAATCCAAATAAATAAATAAATACATTTAAGAGACCAAGGAAGCTAATGTGAGTGCTGCCAGGCCCCCGAACCACCTATAGCCATCATGTTATATTTCACGGGTTGTGCTTTAAAAAGCACAAAGAGGCTGCGTGCGCATTTGTCCCTCTCCCCTGCCCGCTTCCTCAACCCATTTCCATCCCGCCTCCCAGCCCTCCCACACAATCTGATAGGTCCCCTTCCCCTTAATAGACAATATGACCAGGGCAGCCCTGCCCAGCAGCCCCAGAGGCTAAGGGCCCCGAGGCAAAGGGTGGCTCCTACAGCGGTGGCTCCAGACTGTGTCTGCAGGTGTCAGCAGGGGAACAGGCAGCCTAACAGTCTACTTACACCAACTCCTCATTCACTTTTAACAAAGCAGATGACACTGCCCCCACTTACGTTTGCCTCAAGGAAAAGGAAAGCAGTAACAAGCACCTAGTATACCCTAGTTACCATTTAAAAGCAGCTGTAAAACACAGAGAAACTTACATCCTTCTCCCGAACCCCCACTCACTCAGGGACCACCCCCACCTACACTAAAACCTTCCTGAGATCACCACGAGCAGCCCCAACAGTATCCACAAGAGCTAGACGAAGACCACACTGCCATCAACCAGCATCAACTGACAAGGTAGGCACAATTTCAGTTACAAGTAGCCACGCTACTACCTAGAAATCTCAAATCTAGATGTGTTTAAATCTGCCATTTTGTGAAACATAGGCCTCCCTCCAACTATCTAGGAGTCTCAAATCCAGGTGTGGGTAGATCTGCCATTTTGTGAAACATATGCCTCTCTCCCACTATCTAGGAGTCTCAAAACCAGGTGTGGTTAGATCTGCCATTTTGTGAAACATATGCCTCTCTCCCACTATCTAGGAGTCTCAAATCCAGGTGTGGTTAGATCTGCCATTTTGTGAAACATAGGCCTCTTCCCACTATCTATAGTCTCAAATCCAGGTAGATCTCCCATCTTGTGAAACATAGGCTTCTCACCCACTATCTAGGAATCTCAAATGCAAATGTGTTTAGACCTGCCATTTTGTGAAACCTATGCCTCTCTCCCACTGTCTACGAGTCTCAAATCCAGGTGTGGTTAGATCTGCCATTTTGTGAAACATAGGCCTCTCTCCAACTGTGTATGAATCTCAAAACAGGTATGGTTAGATCTACCATTTTGTGAAACATAGGCCTCTCCCCACTATCTAGGAGTCTCAAATCCCGGTGTGGTTAGACCTGCTATTTTGTGAAACATAGGCCTCTCTCCCACTATCTAGGAGTCTCAAAACCAGGTGTGGTTAGATCTGCCATCTTGTGAAACATACTCCTCTCTCCCCCTATCTAGGAGTCTCAAAGCCAGGTGTGGTTAGATAAGCCATCTTGTGAAACATAGGCCTCTCCCCCCCCATCTAGGAGTCTCAAATCCAGGTGTTGGTAGATCTGCCATTTTGTGAAACATATGCCTCTCTCCCACTATCTAGGAATCTCAAAACCAGGTGTGTTTAGACCTGCCATTTTGTGAAGCACAGGCCTCCCTCCCACTATCTAGGAGTCTCAAATCCAGGTGTGCTTAGATCTGCCATTTTGTGAAACATATGCCTCTCTCCCACTATCTAGGAGTCTCAAAACCAGGTGTGGTTAGATCTGCCATCTTGTGAAACATAGGTCCCCCTCCCCCTATCTAGGAGTCTCAAAACCAGTTGTGGTTAGATCTGCCATCTTGTGAAACGAAACATAGTCCTCTCTCCCCCTATCTAGGAGTCTCAAATCCAGGTGTAGGTAGATCTGCCATTTTGTGAAACATATGCCTCTCTCCCCCTATCTAGGAGTCTCAAAGCCAGGTGTGGTTAGATAAGCCATCTTGTGAAACATAGGCCTCTCTCCCCCCTATCTAGGAGTCTCAAATCCAGGTGTTGGTAGATCTGCCATTTTGTGAAACATATGCCTCTCTCCCACTATCTAGGAATCTCAAAACCAGGTGTGTTTAGACCTGCCATTTTGTGAAGCACAGGCCTCCCTCCCACTATCTAGGAGTCTCAAATCCAGGTGTGCTTAGATCTGCCATTTTGTGAAACATATGCCTCTCTCCCACTATCTAGGAGTCTCAAAACCAGGTGTGCTTAGATCTGCCATCTTGTGAAACATAGGCCTCCCTCCCACTATCTAGGAGTCTCAAAACCAGGTGTGCTTAGATCTGCCATCTTGTGAAACATAGGCCTCTCTCCCACTATCTAGGAGTCTCAAATCCAGGTGTGCTTATATCTGCCATTTTGTGAAACATAGGCCTCCCTCCCACTATCTAGGAGTCTCAAAACCAGGTGTGTTTAGACCTGCACCCGAACTACATTAAAGCATACGGTACGTATACCTTACACCACGTCTGTGGACACAGGCCGCAGGCACGGCCAAACATCCATGCACCGTAGAATGCAGCTATAGCTATGCCATTCCTGTCTAGCAGCACACATAACCGTCTACATTGAAACACCTGACGTACCTCAACACCTGTGCCACTAGCATACAGCGACTACCAACGAAAAGAAATTCGGTATAGCTGGGCACACATCAAATCTTCAACAATAGCACTCTATCCCTAACCACCAACAGTGCCCACCCACGTGCCTGACCTTTGGGCTGCTTAGTGGAGCCTAGCCAGCCACCTAAATCCTAAGCCTGTGAAAATGCACACAAGCATCTCTTAATCTACACTCTTAAAACCTCCACCACATTGACTGCGGTAACCTAGGGCGTTACAACCACAAAGCGCGTTGAGGCCATACAAATGGGGAGAGAGCGCTATATAAATAACTGAATACAATACAATGTCCCAGGTCTATAGGTTGCTGTTCCTCCTACGAGGACCTTTACATAAGTGGATGCTGCCCTCAGAGCCGGAACCAAATGCTGACTCCAGAAGTCTCCAAAGTCGCACCTTCACTTCTATTTGTAGGTTCACTGCTGCTTTGGGATTCCATATTTTAACATGCTCTATTTGGGAATGTTAAGGAGGCCTCGCTCAGTCATAATTCAATAAAAGCCCCATCAGTGACGGAATTGTGCAAACAGCAAAGGTTTTATTCTCAGTCGACTGGGGGCCGTTACACAAGCCAACGTTGATCAGTTAACCAGGCAAGGACTCAAAAGCCTGCCCCTTTTGAACACATCTTTATTGAGAATACAGCATTGCACAATATTTGTATACTAATCTAAACCTTAGATTTTAACATATTCTAATTTGCCCTTTTACTTAAAGGTCAAAACACTTCCTGAAACACATTACTCTTTATGCAAATTAGCAAGACTAGGTAGTTTCCCAAATTTCACCCACTCATTGACATATGTTTCAACCTTAACACTGGACAAAACTAGTTCTGGAAATGACCCACGTCTTCAGATGTCTTAGCACACTGTGTCCAAGACATGGATAAGTTGTCTAGTTTTCTATTGGCTAATCCATCTTCTTATTTATTTGGGACTGTATGCCAGTTTCACTGGCAAAACAGCACTGTGGAAATAATATATTCTCCCATTTGATGCTGCCAAATTGTCTGCACCTGGATTGCCCAAGCCCCATCCTCCAACCGTGGCTGGGTTACTGGCCACCATGTTTTGAGCTCTTCACAGCTATGTATTCTCTGGGCTTTCAACACCCTGCCCTGAGGCCTATTTGTAATTTAACACATGCCATGGTATTCATTTTAAAATAAATGTATGCCTGTTGCTGTGATATTTTTTATGTCAGGAATCAATATTCTGTGTTAATGTTGTGAGCACTGCAAGCGTACCTATATGTTATATGTTGTCCTAAACAAGTGTGTCCCGAGTTACCTATTTCCAATGTATATTATAAAAGAAGGATTAGATGGTAAACTTTCTCTACTTCCACCCCTCCTTCTCCCCCAACGATTAGACACCTCTGACAGATTCTCCGGCACTACAGGTCTTGACAACATAGACTGCGTGCAACATTCCAAATTTCAAAAAACATTTTTGTTTAATACAGAATATTTAAATTAAAAGATAAGATACTACCCACACCTAACACAGTGTACAAAACTACCACTAAAACCTACAAAATCTAAAAAGCTAAATTTCAAATAAACCACTTACAAATGGACACAGACGAAATCACATATCACAGTACATAGAAAAAACCTAAATGTGTCACTAAAACAACATATAATCCCAACATGTTTCTGTTCTTTAAAGCCCCTTTCGGGCGAACATTCTTCAGGGGAACCTTTAAAACATCCACTATTCTTCTCAACACCATGTTGAATGGGTAGTTTCAGGCAACCAGCCTGCAAAGAAGAGAAACAGAGGAAACTAATCAGATCCCCAGGGGAGGGGGTATTACCAAATGTAAAAGTGGAGTTGACTCAGTCAAGAGAACAATTCCACAAAAAGGTTTAGAAATTAAACCAATTAGATTTACCTTAATGTGGTGAATCTTCAACGCACGCCTGTAAATGACAGATAGGCTAATTTTTCTTCATTGAAAAACCAAAATACTTCAAAAGGCGTCTCAATCCGCCGAAAATATCGTCACACCTAGAAAGGACACATCACACTACCAATGAGCCACAGATCACTACAGGACAACAGTCATGAATTGTTCAGAATATATTAAATACAAATTACCTTCACGCAAGTGAAGCCACCCACAACGTGGGGCACGGGGAGGAAATCCCTTGTAATGACAACCAAGTCTGCAGATGATTACAAAAGAGGACGCAGAACCAATCTGTAATATAAGAAGGGCGGTCACCAACCATCTCAAAGAGCATTAAAATGCACCGATACACCACGGCTCCCAAATGTGTAAAAAAAGGGAAGAAAAGAAACCATTTCAAGCCCAGCCTAGGTCGTGTATTAGAGCTCATGCTTCCAAACAGTAGTGTCATACACCAGCGGTCTTCACAGCCATTAAATGTGTAAAAACATGCTGAACGTGACCAAGTAGTGAGAGATAGTACACAACACCTCAACGTTCAGTAAGTAAAAAACTGCGGAAAAGGGATAATAGCCACCAACATCACTAAAAGTAATGTAACTACTAAAGTTCAAGAACAACATTCTCACCTCTAGATTAGGAGAAACAAACTCCTCGCTAATGACTCGCGGGGTTTGAAAGAAGACCGTGCAGCACCAGCATGTGTTTTCACCAAGTGCAGCAAAACGCTCACCACTTCCTAGTAAACACTAAGAAAGGACTATACTTTTCGATTAAATACTCGCCGGCAAGAAAATACAGTGGCCATCTTTTACATGCAATCTTCCTAGTGAACACTAAGGAAGGACTACACTCTTCAGTTAGGTACTAGCCGGTAAGAAAAAACTAGCGGCCATCTTTGCATCAAACCACCCAACAACAAGGGGAAGCAGTGTTGAGAAGAAAGTGCACCTTGGGGCACAAAACCATTCAAAAGAAATCGACACAGCATTGCAAAAATCAAGCAACAGACATAGTCAAATTTTTGCAAATATAGATGGCACAAAATAAGGAAAATTCAAAAAATCTCAAAACACAGCCAAAATTGCAAACAATAATCAGATTGCAAAAAACATTTATGTTTGGCTGACCAGATGCCAATCAATACTCTCATTGAGCCCCAGAACATTACTTTGCAATTTAAAAATAATTTTTTGTTCCAGGTTCAATAATTTCTGGTCTGTCTCGGCTTTCCTATGGCCATGCACCTTTTTCAAAATAAACCACGTAAAGTCATTGCAGCCATGTTTCATATCAAGAAAATGTTTCACTAAAGGAGCTGCAATCACTTGATTTCTGATGCAGCTCCGATGTTCCACCATACAGACTTTACATTGTCTGTTAGTCTTGCCTACATAATATAGGCCACAGGGGCATGTGATTAAATACACAACATTGGATGTGTTACAGTTGGTCATTTCATTACACACCCATTTCAGATTAGGTAAAATTTGTATATATCTAATCTCTTTAGTTTGGGCACACATACTACATTTACCGCAAGGAAAATGCCCTTTTATTTCCGGTAAACCCCATAACCTGGTTTGTCTCACCAATGGTGTACTTATTTCAGTTACATCATTCCTGATCAAAATGTTCCTTAGGTTTTGACTTTTTCTAAAGGCCACCAAAGGGGGCAAGGCTTCTTTTCCTCTGTATACCTTTTTCCAAGTTTTCATCACAATAGATTTAATTTTGTACGATAAATTTGAAAAAGTATTAACAAAAACAGTACCAATCTTTCTCTTTATTTTCACATTTTTCTCCAAAAGAGCCTCCCGATTATTTTTGTATGCTCTTTTTGAAGCAGTCTTAATCACTCTAGGTGGATAGCCTTTGTTTCGCAGTTTCCGAGTAAGTGCGTCCGCACTTAGACGGAAATCCTCTTTTCTACTACTATTCCTTTTTAACCTTAAAAACTGCCCAAAAGGTAAGTTGTTTTTCAAATGCTTAGCATGATGGCTGTTAAAGTGCAGAAGAGAATTCTTGTCAGTAGTCTTTGTGTAGGACTTCACTTTTAACACTCCATTCTCATGAAAGATGGTAATATCCAGAAAATGAGTCTCAAAGTCACATATGGATCCCGTAAATTTCAGAAAAAGATTCTGTTGGTTCAACCAGGTCATAAAGCACTCAGCTTCTTCTCTCGTACCATCCCATACAATGAGTATTTCGTCTATATACCTCAGCCACTTCCTCAACTGATGGATATAAGGATTAGTGGCTGGGTATATCACAATTTTTTCAAAATATTCAACATAGAGGTTGGCTAAATTAGGGGCCATGGCCGCACCCATGGCAGTACCTTCTATCTGTTGGAAAAAAGATCCTTGGAACTGGAAAAAGTTTTGGGTAAGGGCAAACTCAGTACACCACAAAATAAAGGCACTGCTCACAGGGTGTCCATCCTCTCTGCCCAGCAAAATTTCTTCAACAACCTCTAATGTCGCCCTTTGTGGTATCATAGTATAGAGGGATTGAATATCCAAACCTATCAATAAAGAATTGCCTTGAACAAAATCTATGTTCTCTATTTTATTGATGGCATCGGTAGTATCCCTCAAATAGCTCTGCATTTTCATCACAAATGGGCGCAGATAAAAATCTGCAAACTTAGACAATGGTTCTAAAATGGAGTTGACCCCAGAGACTATGGGACGTCCGGGAGGGTCTACCAATCTCTTATGCACCTTAGGCAAAATATAGAACACAGGTACCCTGCCTTGTTCCCTTATTAGAAATTCAAATTCTTGTTTGCTAATCATCTCTAAGTCATATGCCAAAGTAAGACGAATCGGTCCAATTAAGGAAACGCCTTATTCGTACTAAACTGCATGGAGCTATTATGCTTGAGTATTTGAAAAATCAGGCCCTTCCTCAAGGTCTCATAGTGAGAAATGAGCCACGTCTATTTTTAGACAATAAAGAATTTAAACTAAAATGGGGTTACATATCTAATAAATGTGGGAGGGACTGGTTAGTCCTAATCCTAGATACAGCTACTGAAGTGTCAAAGAAAATAGAGATAGATATTACAAAGTTGGAAGAAGAACTCAAAAAAGATCTTGATCTAGATACGTTCAAAGTAAAACTAGAACAACACCTTAAAGGGTTAGTAGATTTTAAAAATGATACTACCCTAGAAAGGGTCAAAAGGTTGAAAAAAGACCTCACCAATTTTACACATGAAAAGGCCTTCCCTTATGTTGTAGAGGGCCATAACTTTGGTAACACATTTCAGATTCCTAAAAACAATAGACGTGTACATTTTAGGGATACTTCATATAGCTCAGGTGAAGATAGCACAGGAGACAATGAACCTGTAGCTCAATCGAACCCGGGCAGAGGCAGAGGAAGGGGCCAGAGAGGGGGCAACAGACAAAGACAAAGGATGCCTTTTTTAGGGCAGGGTCCCAACCGAGGGGATTGGGACAACCAGGTCAGGACACGGAGCCGAACAAGGAATCAGTGGTGATTAACTTGTCCAACTATGTACTTTCAAGTGAAGAAGAGAATACTCTCAACAGGGGCCTCAGCTTTGTTATGACCAAAACCCATGATCCCTTTGAATTTCGTATTGAGTTTTTTGCATTTATGCGTAAAGTACGCCTTAATGAATATTTCAGTGAACACAAGGGTTACAACAGTAATAACTGCAGTGGTCTGCGTAATGCGTCGACCTTCTGTGCAACCAGCTACTCTCACACCGCCGAATCCACGGTATTTGAAAGACAAGTGTTGGCTGAAGTTCTAAAGTTAGAATCCTGTGAGAAATCTCATAATTCGAACTTTAGTAAACCCCATAGAGATTCTGTTCTAAAACTTGCAAAAGATAAGAATCTCATTATCAGACAAGCAGATAAAGGGGGAGCTATTGTTTTGATGAATCGCAGTGATTATGTTAAAGAATGTGAGAGACTTCTTTCTGACAGTGTGAGCTATTTGAAACTTACTTGTGACCCTACTGCTCGGCTGATGAAGATCATAAAAGAAAAAGTTACTTTGGCATATGACTTTGGGAAGGATAGCAAACAAGAATTTGAATTTCTAATAAGGGAACAAGGCAGGGTACCTGTGTTCTATATTTTGCCTAAGGTGCATAAGAGATTGGTAGAGCCTCCCGGACGTCCCATAGTCTCTGGGGTCAACTCCATTTTAGAACCATGGTCTAAGTTCGCAGATTTTTATCTGCGCCCATTTGTGATGAATATGCAGAGCTATTTGAGGGATACTACCGATGCCATCAATAAAATAGAGAACATAGATTTTGTTCAAGGCAATTCTTTATTGATAGGTTTGGATATTTAATCCCTCTATACTATGATACCACAAAGGGCAACATTAGAGGTTGTTGAAGAAATTTTGCTGGGCAGAGAGGATGGACACCCTGTGAGCAGTGCCTTTATTTTGTGGTGTACTGAGTTTGCCCTTACCCAAAACTTTTTCAAGTTCCAAGGATCTTTTTTCCAACAGATAGAAGGTACTGCCATGGGTGCGGCCATGGCCCCTAATTTAGCCAACCTCTATGTTGAATATTTTGAAAAAATTGTGATATTCCCAGCCACTAATCCTTATATCCATCAGTTGAGGAAGTGGCTGAGGTATATAGACGATATACTCATTGCATGGGATGGTACGAGAGAAGAAGCTGAGTGCTTTATGACCTGGTTGAACCAACAGAATCTTTTTCTGAAATTTACGGGATCCATATGTGACTTTGAGACTCATTTTCTGGATATTACCATCTTTCATGAGAATGGAGTGTTAAAAGTGAAGCCCTACACAAAGACTACTGACAAGAATTCTCTTCTGCACTTTAACAGCCATCATGCTAAGCATTTGAAAAACAACTTACCTTTTGGGCAGTTTTTAAGGTTAAAAAGGAATAGTAGTAGAAAAGAGGATTTCCGTCTAAGTGCGGACGCACTTACTCAGAAACTGCGAAACAAAGGCTATCCACCTAGAGTGATTAAGACTGCTTCAAAAAGAGCGTACAATAATAATCGGGAGGCTCTTTTGGAGAAAAATGTGAAAATAAAGAGAAAGATTGGTACTGTTTTTGTTAATACTTTTTCAAATTTATCGTACAAAATTAAATCTATTGTGATGAAAACTTGGAAAAAGGTATACAGAGGAAAAGAAGCCTTGCCCCCTTTGGTGGCCTTTAGAAAAAGTCAAAACCTAAGGAACATTTTGATCAGGAATGATGTAACTGAAATAAGTACACCACTGGTGAGACAAACCAGGTTATGGGGTTTACCGGAAATAAAAGGGCATTTTCCTTGCGGTAAATGTAGTATGTGTGCCCAAACTAAAGAGATTAGATATATACAAATTTTACCTAATCTGAAATGGGTGTGTAATGAAATGACCAACTGTAACACATCCAATGTTGTGTATTTAATCACATGCCCCTGTGGCCTATATTATGCAGGCAAGACTAACAGACAATGCAAAGTCCGTATGGTGGAACATCGGAGCTGCATCAGAAATCAAGTGATTGCAGCTCCTTTAGTGAACATTTTCTTGATATGAAACATGGCTGCAATGACTTTACGTGGTTTATTTTGAAAAAGGTGCATGACCATAGGAAAGCCGAGACAGACCAGAAATTATTGAACCTGGAACAAAAAATTATTTTTAAATTGCAAAGTAATGTTCTGGGGCTCAATGAGAGTATTGATTGGCATCTGGTCAGCCAAACATAAATGTTTTTTGCAATCTGATTATTGTTTGCAATTTTGGCTGTGTTTTGAGATTTTTTGAATTTTCCTTATTTTGTGCCATCTATATTTGCAAAAATTTGACTATGTCTGTTGCTTGATTTTTGCAATGCTGTGTCGATTTCTTTTGAATGGTTTTGTGCCCCCCAGTGCACTTTCTTCTCAACACTGCTTCCCCTTGTTGTTGGGTGGTTTGATGCAAAGATGGCCGCTAGTTTTTTCTTACCGGCTAGTACCTAACTGAAGAGTGTAGTCCTTCCTTAGTGTTCACTAGGAAGATTGCATGTAAAAGATGGCCGCTGTATTTTCTTGCCGGCGAGTATTTAATCGAAAAGTATAGTCCTTTCTTAGTGTTTACTAGGAAGTGGTGAGCGTTTTGCTGCACTTGGTGAAAACACATGCTGGTGCTGCACGGTCTTCTTTCAAACCCTGCGAGTCATTAGTGAGGAGTTTGTTTCTCCTAATCTAGAGGTGAGAATGTTGTTCTTGAACTTTAGTAGTTACATTACTTTTAGTGATGTTGGTGGCTATTATCCCTTTTCCGCAGTTTTTTACTTACTGAACGTTGAGGTGTTGTGTACTATCTCTCACTACTTGGTCACGTTCAGCATGTTTTTACACATTTAATGGCTGTGAAGACCGCTGGTGTATGACACTACTGTTTGGAAGCATGAGCTCTAACGCACGACCTAGGCTGGGCTTGAAATGGTTTCTTTTCTTCCCTTTTTTTACACATTTGGGAGCCGTGGTGTATCGGTGCATTTTAATGCTCTTTGAGATGGTTGGTACCGCCCTTCTTATATTACAGATTGGTTCTGCGTCCTCTTTTGTAATCATCTGCAGACTTGGTTGTCATTACAAGGGATTTCCTCCCCTTGCCCCACGTTGTGGGTGGCTTCACTTGCGTGAAGGTAATTTTTATTTAATATATCCTGAACAATTCATGACTGTTGTCCTGTAGTGATCTGTGGCTCATTGGTAGTGTGATGTGTCCTTTCTAGGTGTGACGATATTTTCGGCGGATTGAGACGCCTTTTGAAGTATTTTGGTTTTTCAATGAAGAAAAATTAGCCTATCTGTCATTTACAGACGTGCGTTGAAGATTCACCACATTAAGGTAAATCTAATTGGTTTAATTTCTAAACCTTTTTGTGGAATTGTTCTCTTGACTGAGTCAACTCCACTTTTACATTTGGTAATACCCCCTCCCCTGGGGATCTGATTAGTTTCCTCTGTTTCTCTTCTTTGCAGGCTGGTTGCCTGAAACTACCCATTCAACACGGTGTTGAGAAGAATAGTGGATGTTTTAAAGGTTCCTCTGAAGAATGTTCGCCCGAAAGGGGCTTTAAAGAACAGAAACATGTTGGGATTATATGTTGTTTTAGTGACACATTTAGGTTTTTTCTATGTACTGTGATATGTGATTTCGTCTGTGTCCATTTGTAAGTGGTTTATTTGAAATTTAGCTTTTTAGATTTTGTAGGTTTTAGTGGTAGTTTTGTACACTGTGTTAGGTGTGGGTAGTATCTTATGTTTTAATTTAAATATTCTGTATTAAACAAAAATGTTTTTTGAAATTTGGAATGTTGCACGCAGTCTATGTTGTCAAGACCTGTAGTGCCGGAGAATCTGTCAGAGGTGTCTAATCGTTGGGGGAGAAGGAGGGGTGGAAGTAGAGAAAGTTTACCATCTTATCCTTCTTTTATATTATAATCTATGTTCCTATTGGTGGAGTAAGATGTGGTACATATAAATAGGATCCTGTGTACCTATTTGATTACACACCTATTTCCAATGTACATTGCCTTGTATAAGGGCAGCTAAACTACCTAAATAGACAATACTCCTGAGTTTTCAATGTTGGGCAGGAGGGAGGGGTATAGGCCCTAAATAAAATATTTACCTATCTGTTACAGGAGAGGGGGGCTGCTCCTCTACATGAACATTTGAGAAAACCCACACTTTCACTAGGACCACTTGTATTTACTTTGATGCTTAAGGACATATTTGATCCTGGAGAGAGAGAATCTCCTACACTCCCAGACTTTCCTATGGATCTGCTGGTGAAATCTGTTTGGGTTTTATTCAGTGACAAAGGGTGCTGTGTTTCCATGAGAAATTCTTGTGTCCTTACAGGGTACCACACCTCAAACATCCCACTTTCTCCCTTCCAATTCTCACTTTTCAATCCATATTGGACACGTGCTTTAGCTGTGGGACTTAAAGCTGACTAGTATGGACACATCCCAGTCAGATATGTGCATAGGGTTTTAAATATTTCATTTTCTGGGAAGGATGTTCACCCAAGTCTTCATCACAAGGATCAGGGAATGGCCCCAAGACCTTGAAGCCAAGAGTACAAGGAAGAACTCTTAAGAAAATATCACAAGGACAGGATTCCCAGACGATTTTAAAGGACCAAACACATAAGAACTACATCTCCCTGAATTCCCTCTCTCACAAAGGGAAAATCTGGAGCAGATCTGTGAAACTCAACTAGAGGTATAAGGAAAAGAAGACTATGGGGAAACCCTAATCATCCCACAGAAGTAGCTCCCCAGCCCGCAAGAGACACACCTCTCTCCCATTTAACAGCATTGGTGACTGGGTGAAGCACAAGTCTTCCCTGTGCAAGAACCTGTCACACAGAGAGGACTTCACTTCTTCCCCCACTTCAGGAAGATTTGAAGACTTGCTCATGCCCAATTACTTCCCTGAAGCTACCTCAGCCTCCAGGCCCATGCTACTCCCCCTGAGTGGTCCTTCTGGTATGTCTCTACTGCCTTTGACTAACATCGGGCGTCTGCCTGCTTTGCTGCATCTTCTCCTGGGGCTTCTGGTCCTTCAGCCGACCTCTGGATCTCTTGGTTTGGGTCTCCTCTGGCCCTCCCTGGAGTTGTTTACGGCCAAATCTGCATCTAAGGGGTATAGTATAGACTTACCTTCATTTTCCCCATACAAGCAGACGCAGCTCTCCAGATAATTTTTCTAAGTAGGAATGTTTTACTCCCTATTTTTGAAATTGGAGGTGAAATAATTTTTCAGGGAGTAACAAGTAATTTCTTCTCTCAATGGGGATATTTTTTAGGAGACTGAAAACATTTGATCTAAAAAAATAATTGTAACCCATATATCTTTGCTCCTAGCTATTCATGCAGCTTATAATGCTTATAATGCATGTTTACATTAAAATCTTTCCTCAGATTTGGCGCTAATATTAGCACTCCTTCCTGTTCCTCTGCTCTACAAATGCCATAGATCCAAACCTGTCCATTGAGCAATGTGAGTAGCGCTTCTTCCTGTGGCGATGCTCTCCAGTTGCCATGGATCTGAACATATCTGTGGAGCTGTGTGGGGTAGCACTCCTTCCTGTTCCTCTGCTCTCCAAATGCCATCGATCCAAACCTGTCCATTGAGCAATGTGAGTAACGCTCCTTCCTGTGTTTCTGCTCTCCATATGCCATGGATCTGAACATATCCACAGGGAGCAGTGATGTACAGCCTGGGGCAGGAGATGGGGCGGGGTGGGGGGCTAATACAGAGAGCACTACTGCTGCCCACAGGGATCAGTGATGCATAGCTTGGGGCAGGAGATGCAGAGCGTAAACAGATAGCTCTGCTGATGCACACAGGGGCCAGTGAGGCACAGCCTGGGGCAGGAAATCGCAGTTGAGACAGGAAGCACTACTGCTGCACACAGGGACCAGTGATGCACAGCCTAGGGCAGGAAATGGGGAGCTTATACAGAATGCATTACTACTGTGCACAGAGACCAGTGATGCACAACCTGGGGTAGGAGATGCAGAGCTTATACAGACAGCACCACTGCTGCACACAGGGACCAGTGATGCACAGCAAGGGGCAGGTGATGGGGAGCTTATATAGAGGGCATTACTGCTGCACACAGGGACTGCTGCACACAGGAACCAATGATGCACAGCCTGGGGCAGGATATGCAGAGCTTATACAGAGAACATTACTGCTGCACACAGGGACCAGTGATGCACAGCCTGGGGCAGGGGATAGGGAGCCTATATAGAGAGCATTATTTCGGCGCACAGAGACCAGTGATGCACAATTTCCTGCAACAGGAGATGAGGGGCTTATACAGAGAGCACTACTGCTGACCACAGGGACCAGTGATGCACAACCGGGGGCAGGAGATGCAGAGCGTAAACAGAGAACTATGCTGCTTCACATAGGGGCCAGTGATACACAGCCTAGGGCAGAAAATGGGGAGGGATTATACAGAGAGCACTACTGCTGCCCACAGGGCTCAGTGATGCACAACCGGGGGCAGGAGATGCAGAGCTTATACAGAGAGCACTACTGCTGCCCACAGGGATCAGTGATGCATAGCTTGGGGCAGGAGATGCAGAGCGTAAACAGATAGCTCTGCTGATGCACACAGGGGCCAGTAAGGCACAGCCTGGGGCAGGAAATCGCAGTTGAGACAGGAAGCACTACTGCTGCACACAGGGACCAGTGATGCACAGCCTAGGGCAGAAGATGGGGTGCTTATACAGCGAGCACTACTGCTGCACATGAGCTTCAGATGCACAGCACAGCATGGGTGTGGGCAGAGCCACCATATGGGGAATATACTGACCTTTAGCTGATTGGCAGTCATTAATCAATAATTCACGTGTGTTAGGTTTAATATTTTAGAAGTTATTAAGAGGAAACCACTGCAGGTGTTACATGTAGGTTACTTTATGATGGTTAATATAATAATCAGAAATATAATGTTTGTCTTTTGTTTGTTTTAAATCTCATTTTTAAGGCAAACTTTATGAACCAGAGAGAGAAAATCCTTAGTACATTTGAGCACCTGAAGCAGTTTCTGGAGAAGGAGAAACAGCAGCTGCTCAGCAGACTGGAGAAAGAGGAAGAGGAGAACATGAAGAAGATTCAGGAGAAACTGACCCAACTGGAGAAGCAGCAAAGCACCCACAGGGACCTGATCACAGAGCTGGAGAGCAAGTGCCAGCAACAGGATGTGGATCTCCTGAAGGTGAGGGGGGATCAGGTATCTATAGAACTATAACAGTGATCCACTCACAGGAGCCTGATCACATAGGAAGTAGCAGCAACAGGATGTGGATCTACTGAAGGTGAGGGGATCTGAAATCTATAGAACAAGATCAGCAATCCACCAACATGAGCCTGATCACATAGGAAGTAGCAGCAACAGGATGTGGATCTGCTGAAGGTGAGAGGGGATTAGTAACCTAAAGATAAAGAGCAGCAATCCACCCACAGGGGTATGATCCCAAAGCTAGAACAGAGGTGCCAGCAGCAACAAAGGGAGTTCCTAAAGATAAGACTGGATCCAAGATCTATAGACCTGCAACAGCAGGAATCCACTGCCAGGGACCTGACCACAGAGCTGGAGAGGAAGTGCCAGCAGCAGGATGTGGAGTTATTAAAGGTAAGACGGGATCAGGGATCTATGGACCTGTAACAGCAGCGATCCACTGCAAGGGACATGATCACAGAGCTGGAGAGGAAGGATCAGCAGCAGGATGTGGATCTACTGACAGTGACCAGGAATCAGAAACGTATAGAAATAGAGCAGCAATCCACCCAGAACTACAACAGAGGTGCCAGCAGCAGGATGTGGATCTACTGAAGGTGAGAGGGAATTGGGGATCTATGGCCCTGTAACAGCAGCGATCCACTTTGGAAGGTCAGAATAAGGACCAGCGATTCTGATCCATTTTCAAGCCATTTATATTAAACACAAAGATGAAACTCCTAACTGTCTCCTCAGTCGTCGTTGGGTCTCCAAAGAAAACCGTCCCTGTCCAACTCTAACCTATTCTATCCCTGCCACTGTATATATAGAACTAACGAACAGGAGAATGACTCCCTTCTCCTGTATTTTGCTTTTCAGTAATGTCAATTTTAGTTCTTGGCAATTCCTTGATCAAGTTCACACAGTTCAGAGATAGGGTTCTTCAGCTTTTCCACAGTGTTCTTGACACTTTGTTTTCCCCTCTTTATCTTCCTTCGATATCACTTTTGGTCTAATGTCCTTATTGTTCCCTCTTGATACAAAGTCCACTTCCTTTTCTGGCTGGGCCAGTTACTCACTCTTCCATAAGTTTTCTCACTTTCTTTGTACACTTCTTTATCACTGGATCAAGTATTAAGATCCCAGAAATGGTCTTGGCTGGATTTCCACTTTTTTATATTACTGGGACGAGTATGATTGTGCTAGTAATGATTCACTCTTGGCTCTCTCTCTTTATTACTCGGACGAGTATGATTGTGCTAGTAATGATTCACTCTTGGCTCTCTCTCTTTATTACTCGGACAAGTATGATTGTGCCAGTAACAATTCACTCTTGGCTCTGTCTCTTCTGTATTACTGGGATGAGTATGATTGCGCCAATAACAATTCTCACTTGACTCTCTCTTCAGGGTTTCTGGGACGAATATGATTTGTATACTCGTTATGTTCGTGTTCCCTCCCGGGTCTCCCGCTGTCCTCGTTACCTTTTTGTCTCAGGGTTAGTGTTACCAGGCCTGTTAGCAGGATGGGAAACTCTTCAACCTTCTTCAGGATGCCTTCTCTCTCTTCTCCGGTTTCCTCTCTTGCTCCGCACCTATCCCTGGATGTCAGAGTCTCGGTGATGTCTGCGTAGTTGTTGGACTGCACAGTCCACCCCTTCTGGGTCACGCCACCAGTTACAAACAGCTTGCTTCCTTGGGGTTTCTCTGCCCCAACACCTCCTGCCTTCAGCTGTCTGCGGAGCCGTCTTCCACGCCAGTTAGTCCCTTTGTCAGTCGGCAGGGTTCCTCGCGGTATCTCCTTCTCTTCAGCAACATCTGCTGGAATCTCCTGGGCTTCTCTCCACGTAAAGCATGTTTGAAACTCCCAGGTCTCTCTTCCTGCTTCAGCTCCTCCTTCTCGTTTTATCACGTGCAGCTGGGCCTTCCCCAACTTAGGATACCAGTCCTTCTCTTTCTCTTGAGTACTCCATATTACACAATCTCTCTTCTTCTTCACAGTACTTGATGCTTGACTGTTCTGTATGCATCGATCACTCTTCTTCACAGCACTTGATGCTGGAGTGATCTGTATTGCTCTTGAATATTTCTTCTTCTTGGTATCTTCAAAATATACTTCTTCATAGTATACCAATGGTTTTACATCACAGTAACAGATATTGTTTTGGTCTTTCTGTGACTTGGTCCTCACTAATGTTTTAGGGTTGAGTACATCAGGGAGTTTGTCAGTGGATTGGGAGTCATTGTCCCCAAGGGGGGAGTCTCTCCCAGTGAGGTCCACTTGCCTCTACCCCTAGGGAGGGTATCGCATAGAGGGCTCACCTCCCTAGCCTCACTGGGAAAGGCTCCCCCATGGGGAGAAGTGACTGAATCCTGTGATTCCTCACACCACCCACGGGACTTGATCACAGAGTTAGAGGAAAGTGTTAGCAGAAGGAAGAGGATTTACTGTAGGTGAGAGGGGATCAGGCAGCTATAGAACCAAAAGTGCAACATTTCTTCCATATGGACATTAAATCAGCACTATAGGGGTAGTGTCAAGAGCACAATGATAAGAAAAGGTCACCCCTTGAACTTTTTTAATAGTAATTCAGAAGTACAAAACCATATGTTGGCAACTGGATCCAGAAGAGACCATTTGGAAATAGTCAACTGGAATTCATACCAGAGCATGCTGCATTTAAGTGAAGAACTAACAACTGCAGAGGATATTTACAGCTAGGGTGGGATATCTCAAGTCACTCTATGTCAGCTTCTACTAAATACGGTTGTTAATGAAAATATATAAGTACGTAATTATCTACATCAAGGTATTAAACAATAACATTAAAAATGTAATCAATACAATATATTCACCTCTCGATTTTCCTTCATAGCAGTTCAGGAGATGCACATAAACTCCATTTTCAGTAAAATGATAAGATAGCAAACAGTTGCAAATGGTTTCTACTGGTCCTAGTTGCTGACATACAATATCATATATAAAATGCTTAGGATGTCAGTGCAAAATCAGTTCACACTTTCATCAGCAGGTGGCAACAAAGTGCTGCGGGGAATGGTGTGTGATGCTATGAGCAAGTGATGGGTGTAGGTGGTCAAATCCACACTCTATTAACTTTATACTCAGTGCTGTTACCCTTGCACAACCTCTTAGCTGTCCCTCTTGTCCCACAGTCTGAGGACCACCCAAGGGTTGCTGTGCGATGGATCTCATCTCCCTATTGGTCTCCTGATACAGGACGGCCCCCAATCCCTCCTGAATTGCATCCACTGGCAGGATGTAAGGCTGCTGGGGATCTGCATGGGCCAGGGCTGGTGCTGTAGTGAGGGTCTGCTTGAGCTCCTCCAAGGTCTGCTGGCATTGGTCTCTCCATCCTTCACCAATGGGGTCCCAAGGATGTAAATTCTGTGGGACTGATGGTACTCTTCTTGCCCTTCTGGGTAGTGTAAGGGTGTGTAAGGAGTAGACTGGCACACGGGTGGTATTGTGGTAAGGAAGGCATGGTATCACAAGTATGACACTGACACAAGAGCTAGAAGTTTCAAAACCTTTATTAAATTCCTGGGGTTTGGAAAAACTCCTACTTTGCCCTATAGCTATGATGGGCGTAGTCTCTACCATCAAATAATAAAGAAAACACAGTCCTAGTCAGTCTATGTCAAATCAAAATCGCCTATACTAAAAAAAACAAATGCTTGCCCTATCTTTTTTACAAATATTGTGTAAAGGTGAATGTGTATGCAAAGGAAAGTCGGTGTTCTAACATAAAAGTTTGAGGTGGCTGAGTCAGCTCTCCTCCCCATGTTGGACAGCACGGAGTAAGGTGGCCACCGTAGACAGGATGAAACACACTGGCTCAGGTTATCAAAAAAAGGGCAGTTCAAAACGTGGGTCGAGGCCCGATTGGACGTCCGTGTTAAAGTCACTTACTTTCAGTTCACTAAAAGTTCTTTCACAGTTCAACAAAAGTTCACATAGGTCTCCCTATGTTGGGCTCGGACCTCTCAACAAAAAGTACCTGATTCAACGTCACGTAAGTCTCCCTCAGTCGGGCCCGGACTTCTCAAAAGAAAGTACCTGAATCAACATCACGTAGATCTCCCTCAGTCGGGCTTGGACCTCGCAATGATAGCACTTGCAGGGGTTCCTTTCCCCAAGCTTTATTCAGATCCATTAGGGGTTCCCTTACCCTAACTTATTTCATATTCCAGGTCTCCCTCGGTCGGGCTCCGACCTTCCACTGATGTCGAAGACTTTCGAGTGTGCACAGCTTTTTCCATAGACCTCCACAGGACCACTTTGACTTTCACTTTATCTCTTCCTTATGGTATTTGCCCCAGTGTCTCTTGGTCTTGGTAGTTCCACAGCACAATCAGAAAAATTCAAAAATCTTTCTCTTAAAGCAATCACCTTTTAACTTCCCCTTTCAATGGGATTGATATTGACCATTGCCCCCTTCAGAGTTAGTTCACTTTGACGTTTTTTAACAAGACATGAAACCATTTCGTGGAGACTTTAGAGTGAGCAATTTCCTTTCGAGGGACCACTCCGCTACTCTGTATCACTGACGTCACTGTTATCAGTAATGTTGAAGTTCACTACTGGTTTGCTTTCTTTCGCGTCTCATCAGCACGCGCGCATCCTTCAATCGTAAGATATACTGTTGCGGCTTCAATCTTTCCTTGACACAAACCGCCTTTCATCTCTTTCCCTAACTCACTGGTTGTGTGCATTCCTTTCTTTTCTCTGCGGCTTTGATTCACAAGTCGAGGTTGATACCACAGGCGTGGCCTCACCTCCCCAACTCTGCAGCTCACCCAGGAGGGTTGCTGGCGTGCTTGAAACACAATGCTGGCTTCTTGGCTGGGATTTGGCTTTCTTTGCATATCCCTCACGGTTTCCCAGAGGCAACAACCTCCTGCAGGGATCTTCAGGGTTTCTCTACAACTGTCTCTGGTCCCTCGATCGGTCGTCCTACTCCAGTGAGTTTGCCTTCGCCCCGGAAGATCTGCTCCTTCTCGTGCCTCACCGTGCTCAGTGTGTCTCAAACTTTCTCATGACATTCAGAAAAGGGCTAAAAACCAAGCTATTCAACTAGACTATGCCCAAGGGAGTTCCACTGTAACCATGGAACACTCCCACTATACTCCTGTCGAACCTGTTCAATACTGTTTTCATGAAAATGCTTTAAGTTGTATTGCTCAATATTGCCCTGATGAATATGCGTTAAGTTGTACCTAAGTGAATATACTGTAACAGCGCCACAATGCTTAAGGGCCGTTGGGTGCTTTATAAATTCAAATAAATAAATACATAAATAAATAATGTTCCACCTTTTATCCGTGTGGGGGGAGCTAATGGGTATCAGATGTATGTGATTAAGGTCAACTGCCTCACTTTGACTTACCTTATTAACGGGACAAGTCCAATGAGATATGCAAGTGTTAGCCTTTTTACTCTGTCCTCCTCTTCCTAGGCCCAGTGTTTGTGTAGAAAAGGGGAAGGGGGGGAGTTGGAAAGTCAGAGAATCCTAAAAAAATAGGATGAGGTATGGGACAGGAAAGGGGCGGATAGGGCATCTCACCATCGGTTGCCTCACCCACACTCCCCAAAGATCCCCCACCCAAGTGATCCTCCTGCACTGGTCCACCCCCAGGGTCTGGATCCAAAGAGAGAGAGAGAGATCCCCGGGGACTTGTAAGGGAGACACCCTTTGGTTTCTCACAATCCCTATTACTAAGAGGAGTTTCCCTGCCTCAACTAAAATCCTAAGGATTCGGTCAGGATGTCCAAGAAAATAAATAGTCCACCGTCCTGTGTCAGCAAAACTATTTCCATCCCTTACACTAATAACTAAATCAAAAGGCTGCTCTACAGTTTGTGGTCCAGGAGAACGACTCCATTCTCCTGGACTGGGTATAACTGTTCTGGGTGATGATTTGATCCGAATGTGCATTACCAGGGGGAATGACTCCCTTCCCCTGGTCTTTCATTAATGTCCACAATGTAGAACACCAGGGGGATGACTCATTTCCCCTGGCCTCAGAAGAAGGACTCACCTTTCCTGATATCTCTTTCTATGGATTTCACAATGTTACTGAACCAGGGGGAATGCCTCCCTTCCCCAGGTCTCTCTTGTTCTTGATATTGGCAGTTAACAATGTCAGGGGAGAATTCTCCCTTCCCCTGGCCTTCTCAGGCTGAATTGGCAGTTCAAATGCCAGGGGGAATCTCTTCCTTCCCCTGGCCTTTCTCAGATAAAAACAGATCGATATGGCTCCCAAACCCTTGTTTTCTTAAAGATTTGTTTAGGCAGACCTGGTTCACTGCCAGA
Source organism: Ambystoma mexicanum (assembly GCF_040938575.1). NCBI lineage: Eukaryota > Metazoa > Chordata > Amphibia > Caudata > Ambystomatidae > Ambystoma > Ambystoma mexicanum. Next base: position 719,291,119 of record NC_090938.1, on the reverse strand, counting down.
TACTGCCATGAAGAAGATGGTTAGGGAGGCTCTCCCTCTCAAGTTGCGTGTCCACGACCCTACTTCCTCTTTTAGTTATTCTTCCCGATAGACTTGGTTCACTCTCCTGCCAAGTAAGATCATAATAACAGTTGTTCCAACTATTTTTAACTTTACCTGGGTCTCAGACACAGGGTTCAGGGTTTCTTTCTCCCCTTTTCTCTCTCCCGACAGCCCAAGTAGTTGCTGGAGGATAGCTCAGGGGCAACGCGCTCGCCTTGGAAACAAGACGCCACAGAGCAACTGGGTATTAAGCGCGTTATAAATAACCAATTACATTACATAACAAGTACCGTCTGGGTCTCTGCCAGTTCCCCTCCGTCAGTTGCGTGCTCTTCTGACAACCTCTTGGGCTTCCTTAACTGTTGTGCTGCGTCAGCTCTGCAGCGTTTCCTGCTGGGTGGCTTGCGCGTCTTTCCCGACCATGTGGTCCGGTTACTACTTCTTCCCGGACTTCCGCTCTTCCAGCACTCCTGTCAGCACAGGCACAGTGGACCGGATAGGGACACCAAGGCTCCCTCGCTCGTATCCTGATCAGTGGTCTCCTCCTCTCTCCACGCGGGACATCATTCATGCTTGTGGAACCTCCTGCGAGGGTCTGACAACAAAGTAAGTCCGACTGGACTGCTCACCTAAGTCACATGGAGCATTCTTCATGGCTCCGCACCTCTTCCTTTTCCCAGTACTTGTCTGGTATACCTACTTTGGGGAGTTCACACTCTTCTTCGTCCCAGTACTTCCTAAAGCTCTAGTTTCACAAAAATACAAAGAAACACTAGGCAAGGTGATGGTGTATAGAGGTGTGTAGAGTAGGGAGGGAGGTCGTTAGCAGAGGTGTGTGTAGGACTGGTAGATTGCGTTCTCCCGTGTGTCCTCCCTGTATCCCAGAGCGGGAATCCATCCCCATGTGATCCTTCCACTGAATACCACTCCCAGGGGGACTATCGGGTAGCGCCCTTCCCCTCCCTGGCCTCATGAGAAGGGTCTCCCCCCTCAGGGAGAAGGGACGACATCACAAGATTCATCACAGTAGGCTGATATCCCTTGGTGCGGTCCCTAAGTGGTCAGGTGATTTTTGGCAAATCTCGTGACTAGCCTCCAGTAGTAGTTGCAGAATCCCAGGACACTCTGCAACTTCTCCAGAGTCTGAGGTTGTTGTCAATCATAGTTCTGCTTCTCTGCAAAATGGAAATGAACGTTTAGAATATTGTGGTATGGCTATTTATATTGTCCTCTTTTTCTCTTTCTCTCTCTAGGATATGAAGAGCGTCTTGGGCAGGTACGTCTCCTCTTGCGTTGATGAACCCTCATTGTGGACTCCCTTTTATCCCGTGGATGTCCTCTGTTCCTCACATTTATTACATACTACAGACCCCGGCTCCATCTTCATTGAAGGAAGAGTCCTGTCTCTAAGCTCACAGTGCAGGTCCCTACCTTCACTCTAACCCTATATACACCATACAGGCTCTGTACTATTAGCCCTTGCAAGCCTCTCCCTCCTCTCTCTAAGCTCACAGAGCAGGCCCATCCTTCTGTGTAACCCTAAAGACCCCATATATACTCTGTACTATTACCACTTGCAAGCCTTCTCTCTCTCTCAGCACTTTGCTATTCCATCATCACGGATCCAAGGGAACTAGCAAAGATGGCTGACTTGTGGCTCTCTCAGAGAATCGACCACAGCGATAAGGGGATAGGTAAGGCAGGCCGAAATTCTCCCTTCTTACAGTTCAACAAAGTAGAAATGGGTAAACCCCTTGTGGGTGAACCCTAAAAGAAGGATGGCACCACTAACCCAAAGGTGAGTGGTGGTTCCTCAGTAATTCCCTGACTCCCCAGCACCTTCGGGGGCTAACAGATTGCTGAGCTGTGCGCCTAAAGCAGGGCTCAAGTCGAGGGTACGTGCGGGTGGACGGCGTCCCCCCACTTTATTCAGAGAGCGGACGCCACCCCCCAGGGTTTTTAGAGGCCATGTGTAAAAGAAGACACTTTGACCGTCTTCTCCAAAATTTTGATTTTATGCGCCATCTGGGTTTCGAAACGCAGTCGCCAGGTTCACAGGTTGGGCACTTCACCATTACACTGTATAACCAGGTGAAAAATAACAACTAAGGGTGAAATGTCACATTTTGGGACTGCACTCTCCATGGAAAACATTGGTATTGATTCTTGGGGTTTAAAACGTGCACACTTTTTAAAATTTTCAAACCCTAGAAAATATCCTCTTGGTTTTGTGTATGTCTTGTGCAATTTGTATGGTTATGCAAATCCAGTAGAATTAAATGTGCATATTTCACCGTTATATACTCATCTTGTGTCGTCACATCCCATGGCGTATGTTAATAAGTCCCCTCACATTTTTCTTTAGGACTTGACCACTGGCCTCTGGTCACCGGGAAGCTTGCCCTTGTGCAGACATCCCACAGATGTCTTCAATTTCGCTTAATGTGGCAGGGTCAAGACCCAGAAAGGAAGTTGGGTAAGTGTTGGTAGGGGTTCCCTCCAATACTTAGCAGTATGTCCATTCCATTCTAGTGGAGAACCAACATACCACTGGAATCAGAGACACTGCTGTCAGTACCACTGATGTTGACAGCACTTTCCTTTGGCCAGAGGTTCTACCAAATAGTCCTCTGCAGGCCGCTAAGTTATTTAGTGCCTCGTTAAGACTTTCCCTATTTTTAACATTTCCCTCTAGATAGTTAACTGGAAGTTAACTCTCCCTGTTGGTGTCCAAGAAAATGTCCCGGGCAAAGATCTGGGATTGACTTGGAAGAGAGAGGCATCTTTAAAGGCACCACTCTCATCCAAGGAGTTGTAATGTTCAATTCTACTCCTGTGGGTTTTATGTGTTTTTAGTGAGCATTTTTCATTTCTGATTTTATTTTCACCATTTCTTTGTATTGCAAAATATGGGGGAGACCCCCCACACCCCTGCTGCCCCATCGCTCCACGCTCGCTCCTACGGACCCCCAAGTCACATTGCCTTATCCAAACACACTCCCTGCATTTTGCAGTAAAAACAAATTTGTGAAAATCAGCAAATATAAAATACCACAATGAAAAATATAGGGTAGCAAGTCTCTGTACCCTCTTGTCAAGGGTCAACTTATGAAAAGTTGGCCAGGTCCAAAAGATGAAGTACTAGTTTCTCTTCTATGTCTTTAGTGGTTAAGCCTTGTATTCCACCTGCTCATGCGGGTGAGGCTGAGAACCCAAAGTCCTCCTGGACCATTTGAAACTTCTACTGGTGGGGGCGCTGTTATGCACGAGCAAGATGGCTGCTTGATCCAGGAGGTCTGCAGCCTGAGACCGCAACGCAGTGGCAGAAACACCCTTTCTGTGCACCATACGCGGCACAAACTGCTAATGGTAGATCTAAGGGATGTAGCTCCCTCCTCGCCGACTTTGAGACCTGCAGGTGCACCTGGATCGCGGCTGGCCTTTGTGTGCGTCCCGGGCTGCTGACGCGGCTCACGTGTCTGTATTGGGCCTGCCTGCAGCATTGTAGCAGGGGACCTGGACTGCGTGGGCTGCGAGGAGGGACCTGCAGCTGGGGGCGGGGGCGTCCACCTTCACCACTGTCACCCCTGACATACTCTCAATTTATTCCACAGGCCCCTTTAGACAGAGTGGAGCGGGACCAGGTGGAAGCCCTGCCTATTTATTTATTTATTTGAATTTATAAAGCGCCCAGCGACCCGCAGGCATTGTGGCGCTGTTACAGCAATTTACCTAATACAGTTAGGACAGATAGTTCATAGGCAGTAATACAGTAGTACATGTTCAACAGCAATGTTGAGCGGGTGTTGGAGTTGCGCAACACACCGGCTCCCTTCCCATGTTGCCGTTGCCCTCCGGCGTGCGGCCTGCAACTGGATCTGTTTTGGCAGCACCTGCAAATCATCACTCGCGGCAGCTCCAAGTGGGGGGCTGGAAGCGCTGAAGCGGGTGATTGACACTGGGGAGGAATGCAAGGTGCTGGGACAGACAGAGCCCTGGGACCTGATGGTCACCAACACCTGTCTGGTTTGGTGCCCGGGGCCCCGGCCCGGAGTGCTGGGACTGCACCAACTGTGAGCATTGGAGAAAGAAGCAGCATATCCCTGTGGGAGCGCCTGGACACATGGTGAATCTAGGCCCATATTAACACTGCCCTTTGCCGCCAGAGCTGGGAACTCTGTACATGCCACTGGAACCTTCTCTGGGCTGCGTTTTGTACCACTCCCCCCCCCCCCGGTGGGTGTGGATGACCGCTATGGCCGCCAGCCATAATCCTTGAGGCAGAACTATCCGGATAGGGAGCCAACCTTGTCCGGTGCCACTCACTGGGATCTGCACGCCACCATCCTGCTGGGCTCACTACGTGATGCGCGAACTATAAGGCATCCTGAGCTGGTTACTATGCAGTCCCCGTTATTGACACAGCTGCACTAAAACACCCTCACTGTGCACAAAGCTATCGGAAACATCAGGGGATCCATCCCTGGCGACGCGCTGCCTCCCCTGCTGACCCTGTACATAGCAGGCCCCAGCGCCCTCTGTCCTGACAGTGAGGTGGTGGGGGCAACACTTGTTTTGGGTGCAGGGGCCTGTGGTGCATCACGAGTGGCTGCCTGCTGACCCCGAAGACGACTGGGCCCCATGCACCTACGATCGACTAGCCGCTGCTTCCACTGCTGACTCAGCGCTCTTGCGCCCGGGGGGCGTACCGCCTACCCCTGCTAAAGACAGTGCGGTGAGTGACTACACACCCATGTGCCCTAATCCTTTACTCCTGAGATACTCACTGAGGTGCATATCCGCTCCCTTCCTGAACAAAAAGGCCAAATTCTACGTAGCAGTACTGGACCGTAGGGCTACGTGCCACATAACTGCTATCCCTATCCTGCACATTGGGGCGCATAGCCACAGGATCTGCTGCACCCGGGCTGTGCCTGTTGCTCCGGCGGGGTTGTGTTCTCTGCTGGCGCGGGGGCTGCGAACCCTTGGGGTCGGCCCCCTGACGACCTCCTGCGCTGTGGGCGGGTGGCCGGCAGGCTTGCAGGTGTCCCTACTACAGCTGGCCCACCCAGCGATCCGGGTGGGGCATACTACCCTGGACGTTGCACTCTCCATATCTGCACGACTCCCTAGACTCAAAGGCTCACGCCGGCGGTTGCTGCCCCACTCAGCCCATGTGCCCATCACCCTAACAGGAGGCGCTTGGACAAAGGAGGGGGCAAAAAACAAAGCTCCATAAATATGTTCACCAAAACTGCCAACAAAGAACCAGGAGAAACGGACGAGGCAGTGGCGGGGCCCTCTCCTTCTCACATTGGGGAGCCCACAGAGATGCAGCGGATGATGGACTTCATGTGTGAGGGGTTCACAACTCTCAACACCAATCTCGACGACATGTGCGGCACGATTAGTGCCATAAAGGCCCGCATGGAAAAAGACGATACCCGGGTAACTGAAGTTGAGGCCAGAGTCGGGCTAGCTGAAGACGACATCAACTCACTCAGGACTGACTTGACCGCACTCACCAAGCAGGTGTATATTGTCAGCAAGAAAAATTAAGATTTGGAATCCCGATCACGGCATAATAACATACACATAATTGGAATCCCAGAGGACAACATCACTGGCTCCATGAAGGACTATGTTGAGTGCACCCTTCTCTCCCTGCTCGAGGGCCCACAGCTCTCGCCTCAGTTTGCTATAGAACGTGCTCATTGTTCATTAACTGCAAAACCTAAGCCGGGGGCCCCTCCCTGCCCAATTATTGCCAGAGTCTTGAGTTACTGAGACAGGGATGCGTTACTGTGGGCTGCCAGAGCTAAGGGAGAGCTCATGTTGGGATCTAACAGAGTTCACCTGTACCTGGATTTCTCTGTCTCAGTGCAGCAAGAACGGAAATCCTTCATGGCGGTGAAAAAGAGACTGCGCAACCTGGGAGTCAAGTATGCTATGCTGTTCCCTGCCAAGTTGATAGTAGAACGCTCTGAGAAGGTTTACTTCACAATTCCTGAGGAAGCAATGAAATTCCTGGACCAACTCTTCCCTGGGGGATTCTGCTTATCCTCTCACTACACTAGTGACTGATCCGACTGGGCGTTGCTTTAGTACCAACGCAGGACTTACTATGAGTATCTCTGCACTGGGTCCCCAGTGCCAACTACTGTTTCCCCCATGCAACGGTTCTAACTCTATACTACTGTGCATTCTATACTCGCGACTCTTTACCCTGCTGTGTTGCGGACCGGGCTGCATGACGCGAACAGCCACCCCATGCTAAGTTGCGAATGTTGTTGTTATAACAGTTATGGGGTTTTCAGCCCCCTGATTGGGAGGAGGGTGTGGGGGGTGGGGGGTGGAAGGGTAAAAGGAAAACACTTGACGGGTGCGATAGGGCTATCAGCAAACTATCACTTCCTAGAATTTTTTTGACACAGTGCCGAACACTGGCCTGAATGGGGTAAATTACTTACCACTTACAATGGCCAAATGGCGGCTGATACACTGAGATGCTTGAGTTGGAACATTAGAGGTCTGGGGAACCACAGCAAGATGCGGATGCTACAGCTGTATGCTGAACAACACAAGGCTTGAATCCTCTTTCTGCAAGAAACACATGCTATAGTGGCGGGCTGCGATACATTAACTAAAAGCTGGGTGTAACAGCGCTTTTATATACAGTACTCTACCCAAAGCCGAGTAGTCCTGATCCTTATTCACAAATCGTTACAATATGCACCCAAGGCCACACGGGTCGACCCCCTTGGGCGTTATGTGTTGACGCATGGCGTGCTATCTGACCTGGAGGTGGTGATGCTTAATATCTACAGGCCCAACATAGATGATCCTGACTTCTATATTCATGTTGCAGACTTGCTGGCAATGTACCCTCTAGTTCCTGTCCTGTGAGGCGTGGACTTCAATAACATTATAGACCTCAACCTGGACAGAACCGGAAATAAGGCCAAGCAGCTGACTAGAGCCGCCCGGACCATACTTGAGAGACAGAATGGACTGGGGGTAGAGGACGCCTGGAGACTGCTACATCCCCAGACTCGCGGATACACGTTTTACTTAACAGTACACGATTTTCATTCTAGAATTGATCAGTGGCTCGTATCTGGGACACTAATAAAATTGATGATAGAAGCAGACCTACTCCCCAGGACATACTCAGATCATTCCCTGATCACCCTGATGATGGCATGGGGTGAGCAATAGTCCCCCGTGACGCCCCTGGAGGCTCAAGCCCCAGGCGCTATTATATTCTGTATTTCGAGCCGAGCTAGAGGAATGTGTGGAAGACTATTTTAAAATAAACACAGGCACGGTGAACTCCCTGGCTATCCTCTGGGATGCCTTTAAAGCTTATATCCGTGGTATGGCCCTTTCCAAAGAATCTGGGATTCTCAGGGCGATACGCCGCAATATACTAAATAGTGAGGCAACCCTTAAGCCACTCGAAACACAATATACTACAGACCCCACCTCCACTACACTAGGCGAAATAAAAGAAGCCCTGGACAGCTTCAGGGACCATGCTGAGAGGGAACGGAAGTTCCTCGACAACCCAGTAATAGCAAGACAATATGGCGAAGGGGAACGCCCGGGTAGGCTGCTGGCTAGGGTGGTGCGACAGGAGGAGGGTGGGAATCACATTCCCTTCAAGATCCTGATGGGGTTTTGGTCCACACAGAACTGGGTGTAAACGAGGTATTCTGCTCCTTTTATGCGGCGCTCTTCGCCAAAAATGATGATGCATCCAGCTCGGATATAGACAAATTCTTGGAATGATTGCCGCTGTCTGTACTTTCCAATGAGACTACAGAGGTCCTTGACAGACCGATTGAGTTGTCGGGAAATAGAGCTTGCTATCGAGGCATTGCCCTCCGGTAAGGCCCCAGGCCTGGATGGCTCACCACGGATTTGTATAAATGCTATAAGTCACTCCTCACGCCTCAGCTGTCTGCCCTATGGCGTGAGGCCTGTGCGAAGGGAGAGCTGCCCCCCACACTCAGGGAAGCAGTGATTACTGTACTTCTTAAACCCGGTAAGCCAGCTACGCATTGTGGTTCATATCGCCCCCTGTCACTTATCAATAGTGATGTTAACATATTTGCAAAGGTGCTTGCCCTTCGGCTTGCTCCCTATATGACACATATCATACATGCAGACCAGTCCGGATTTGTTCCCGGATGCTCCACAGCTCTCAAACTTAGGCGGCTATTTAACATCCTGGCCCAAATTGATCCCAGTGTGGAGGCAGTTGCTGCTATACTGGACGTGCAGAAGGTTTTTGATTCGGTGTCCTGGTGGTTTCTTCGGGCAGTGCTCGACAAATCCCACTTTGGCCCCTGCTTCATCTCGTGGATACGGTTACTTTACACAAAGCCGAGGGCCAGCGTTTGTACCAACGGTCGACTCTCTTCACCATTTGATATTTGCAGGGGGACCAGAAAAGGATTTTTGCAGTAGTCATGGAGCCTTTAGCCGATCTGATGCAACAGAAACATGCGCACAGGGGGATACGCCTTACTGGCACCCCCAAGATCATCTCGCTGTATGCAGATGACGCATTACTTTATATCAGGGATCCTGAGCGGACCCTCGCTCCCATCATGTGCGATGTCCTCCACTTCGGACTTGTGTCCGGGCTGCGGGTCAACTGTGCCAAGTCCAAACTGGTCCCCCTGACAGATTCTACTGCAGCCCCAACTGACTTCACAGGGTTTGCTTGGTCTCCTACCGAAACCAAGTATCTGGGGATTATAAGTACGAGGAAGCTCAAAACCTTGGATCCTATTTACGGCAGCTCAAGCCGAAGCCTTGCACTTGGGCTAAACTGCCCATAACCCTCAGGAGCAAGGTGTCCCTCCTTAAAAATAATACTACCACAATTACTGTACCGTTTTCTAAATGTCCCAATTTGGTCTGGTACCTTGCTGTTCGATGAGCTGAGATCGGAGATAAACAGATTCCTGTGGCATTCCGGAGCGGTTAGACTAAAATCGGCCACACTCACGAGACCATATAACCAGGGTGGTCTAGCGGGCCCAGCCTTTGAGAAATACTAGATGGCAGCCCAGGCCCAATACGCAGCGTACTGGTTCGCTGTTGATCCCCCACTTCCACACGTAAAAATCGAGCGACATGCGGACCCCGGGACCTTCGCTCCTTGGTACTAGCCCCACTGTGGAAAGGAATCTAAGTGATTTTACCAAACCCAAAGGTTCATTCGGCTGATGGCTACTCTGTTCTCTAGGCGACATGTTCGAAATGGGCTCCTTCGTTCCGTGGGCTGATCTACCTAAACGTCCAGGTGTGCAGTCCTCCCAATGGCTGCAGTATGCAGGGCTCTGCCGCGCAGTCAAGAAGACATGAAGGATTTCCCCTCACCACCCCCGGACGAACCACTTTTAGCACTAATAGCGGGAAGTGTAGTACCTACTGGGATAGTATCCAGACTATACAAGCTGCTTCAGGAAAGGATTAATAAACCGCTTTCTAAGCTCCGCGAGACATGGGGAAGGGAATTGGGTACCGACATCACTGACGAAGGCTGGGAGGCTATGTGCATGCGAACTCGGGAGGGTTCTCTGAATGCTAGGTTCCGCCTGATCCAATTCAAGGTGCTACATAGATTCCACTACACCCCAGCTAGACTACACATCATGTCCCATGATCACACTCTCCACTGCCCCAGGTGCCACATGGACGACGCAGGCAACTTCCACATGATTTGGAACTGCCCCAGAATCATGGGGTATTGGGGTGGTGGTTTGCACTGCTGTATCTGCTATGCTAGATTGCACAATTGATCCGAATCCTACGAACTGCCTGTTCCATGAGTGTTCAACACTTCAGGGAGTCTGTCGTAAACTGGCTAGCCTGTGCATGATCCTTGCGGTGCGCTGTATACTGCTGCTGTGGCTTAGGCCAGCTAGTCCCACCATCGAACAATGGCTCCACGATGTAACCTGGGCATCAGAAAATGAGGAACGCTGAATCTCCCTGCAACCAACCTGCTGCAAACCCCCAGACATCTGGCCCCCTTTCCGAGGGTACCTGCAAACAATCACCACTGACGGACCGGTTGCCATTATATTAAAAAAAGACAGTCACAAGGGGGCACGGATGGGGAGTGTTCAAACAGTTAGGATGCATGCTGAGCAGTCGAAAAGCAGAGCTTCAGGGTATTGAACTCTGAAAACTGCATGTGTTAGTTTGAACTCTGAAAACTGCATGTGTTAGTTTCACATTTGTTACCTCATGATAAGCGCCACACAGCGGTAATGTACTGTAACATAATTGTGAATGAGACCACTTCTAAATTCATGTAACCTTGTATAATGCTACCGATATGATTGCCCGTTCTGCCTTGTCAAGCATTTAATAAATAAAGTTTAAAAAAAAAAAGAAACTTCTACTGAGGGTTCTGCAGACCTATTAGAGGTTCAGAAGGATCAGGTCTTATGAGGGGCTTTGGGGACAGACCCCCTCTCCCAATAGAAAGACAATTCCTAAGGGTAGCTGTTGGACCTATAGTCAGCGAAGACTGGCTAACAAGAAAGATAGTCAGGGAATCCCAAAAGGTACTTTACCTTTACTGGGAGTTTAACCAACTACTAACCAAGTGACTTTCCCCATAAGGGATCAGTTCCCAGTGGTTATAGTCTGGGGAGCGCGCGTGTGAAGATAGAATTCCTATTTTTGGGGATTTTAGGGCCACATTTATGGGCCCATCAACGTTTTGTTTTTTCCCTTCACTTTTCTGAACTTTTACTTCTTTTTGGTGACCAGAGGGTCTTCTCTTGACGTCCCCCTGCCATTACGACCCTTTTACCGTATTTAAGGTATATGGTATTGGGTCACACTAAGGGGCTCAGTCCTAGGGGTTCCTCTCAGACACCCCATGTTTGCTGTAGGGTGATTCTGTCACCCTTCAAGGGTTGAGGGAGGTGGTTGGTGGCAGTTGTACTTTATTTCTGTTTTCAGCCAGGGTGAAAGACATTTGACCTCATTGGATCGCCCAATGTACCTTTTTGGTAGCCATTGGTGCACCAGTAAATTTGTTCTAAAATCTGCTCTTGGCCATTTTGTAATTTAGGGCTCCTTTTGTTCGGGGCAACCATGAGGTGGCTTTAAAATGTCTATTCTGACCATGTATGCTCTTTTTGAGACTACAATGGCAGCCCCCATATTGGTTTATACTTGTGTTGGCCAGTCTAAGTACCCAACCTCTCCCTCGCAGTTCCTGTTGAGGTGGTTTCGGTTAAGGGGCAGTCGTACTGATTAACCATAATGGTTGGTCATCTGACACTTAGCCCCCATGAGCCCTCTAGTGATTGGCCCTGTCATGTCCCTGTTTCTCCCTTAGTTTCCATTTCTGTTGGAGGAAACCGGTATGCTGACTTGCTTACTGAGATTTTACCTCTGATTCCTGTTGTTTTTGCCACTTTAAAGCCTCTACTTGGCCATACTGGCAGGTTACAGTGGCTTGGCCATATCCTGGTTTGGGTTGTTTTGGCTCTGGAGTTTGAGCTTCCTGAAGTCTCCCCTGTCTCGCATATACTGGGTCGACGCCTCCACACTGGAACCGTTATTTGTGCCATTTGCCACTACCACCAGTCGTTTAGTGCTAGAATCTACACTTGGCTGTGTCACTGCTGCCATCCAGAAGTGGCGTGATGCCTCAACCCCCTTCCAGATCTTAAGCTTGGGACGTCTGAGGGTGCCTCCATCCATTATCCCTGTCCTGCGATCGTTTGCTGCTGGGCTGCCTTCATCTTTTGTCCACCGAGCCTCCAGGAGCCTTCTTTACAGGTTCCTTCACCTTCCTTGCCGAAATCTCCAATGCAGGCTTGAAGGTCGACACCGTGGGAAGGGCCTTTGTTGCTGTCCTGGGTTTCCCTGGTTTTGGCTGTGTGAAGGTGTAAATCCCTGGGTGCCCGATCCTGTAAACCACGCCTGGGAATGAAACCCTGTACTTATCACAGTAATGCAAGCACTAACCTGTGTGAGGTCACAGCAGCAGCCAGAGTGAGAGGAAATAGCCCAAGGAATATCCAAACACCTGGCAGTAACAGGGTTTCTTTTGCTGGGCCTTTTCTCCTATCCTCTACCTACATGTGCTAGGTGCTGACCACCAGGTCCAGGGCCTTCACATATACCGGGGGTAGGGTGTGTCTGTAGGAGACTGTGCTGAATTGTGCAGGCCCATAGGGGTCTTTTTACCTGCTTGTTGGTTTTGTGGTTCCCTTGTAGTCCACCCCCTGTTAATGTAGACTCGGTGCCCACCTGTGGCAGTGGACTCGCATCTAGACAGTGGGGTGTGAGGAGAGTCCTTTTTTAGGCATTTACTGGTTGCTTTATAATATTCTGGGTATCGTGTTAATACATTAAGTATTATACATTAAGTACTTATTTTACCTGACGTATTTCTATGTGTGACTTAATAAAGTATATATAATTTGTTCAATATATCAGTGTAGTGTATTTTCTAGAGATGTGTGTGTGGACTAATTGTACCTTTGTGTCGATCCCTGACTGAGAGTAAAGCCTTGCCCCTCTGTACGCGTTACCTACCTTAAAGAGAGATTTAGCTTCCCTTTCTTATCAGGTGTGCTAGCCCCTCATTAAGGTCAGTGGTTGTAGTGCCCTAAACAGGAGGGGCCTTAAAAGGTACATGTCCTTTTTTGAAGGCCTTCTGCCCTATTCCTTTCTATGGGCATAAAGTCCCCTCCTGCAGTTACCTGCACCTGACTTATGCTGGTGGAACCGGAGTCTAGGCATCTCTCACAGGGTCCCCCTGGAGCACTGGGGTAGGCAGCTGCCCCTTCCCTTCAAAGCAACAATGACTTTGCTTTATTACACATTCTAGTGCTGACTCTAGGACTGCCCCTTGTATCGAGCCTCTTTCTTCCCTACTGGGGCACTGCGAGCACTGCTACAAAGTATCCAAGAACTGGGCGACCTGCCTTTGACCTTTGAATACTTTTTTTCTATTAATTCTAGAATATGGGCTGGATTTCCTTTTATGTGTTGGTGTGCCTTATGAACCTATAAGGCCTTTGTAAGAATTGGACTACCCCTCCCCTGCTTTTGCTAATTGTTGAACCCATTACTTGAACGGAATTCTAAAGTGGGGTGTATTCCAATTTTGGGCACCTACCTGTGGTTTGCATATGTGTAGACATTTTGTCTTACTTATCATGTAGTGTCTTTTACTTATGCATATGTGTTGTTAATAAGTAGATGTCGTTTTGTACTTGCTTGAGTGGACATTTTATTACTTGTTAATTGTACTTTACACCAAACCACTGATGGCAATATCCAAACTGCTAATCCCTCGGGTATCATTTCTATATCACTGTATAGATTCCCCAGCCCACCCTCTCCTCCCTGGGGTCTCCCCTTCAGAATGTGTGTCACAGTTCTGGTTCCTCTGCCCATCCTCTCACCGCTGCCTGTCTCTTGTTCCTCATTTATGAGTGGTGCTCTCCACCCATCTGCTTTACGGGGATGCGCTTCCCCTTCCTTTCATGTTTAGTAATTTAGAGCCTTCCTCTTCCATCTTTAGTAATGGGGTCTCTTTTTTCTCCCCTTATCTTACCGTTGAGACCCCCTTTCTCTTACTTTTTTCTGGAGGCCGATGGTTATATACAGTATCTTTCTATAATTCTCAGGTGCAGTGCAGCGAAGGCCCTGAAGCCCCAGGAAGATGCCCCTGGAATGGAGATGACGCTGCAGAGCATCAGACGCCATGCCCAGCTGCTCGCAGAATTACAAGGTAGATATAAGGCCAGGCCCATCCAAGAGATGATAGTGGTTGGAAAGGATTATCCAACCATCTCACTGCACTTATTACATTGAAATACATGTAAATGCACACATCTCAATGAGGAACAGATCTGCCTGTATTCTTGTACTTGCATATTTAAAACCCTACAATACCAGGCAATGGAGCGCATCACAGTGTTTGAGTCGGGGGGGGGGGCGGGGCTGGCTTTTTGGTGGGCGAGAGGCGCATCATCTGACCGCTATTACCTGGTGCACCGAGTTTTTAGAGAAACCCTTAAATATCAAGGTATTCAGTTCTTTTCATCCACTGCAGGCATAATGGTGCTGCGCGGAGGTGGGTTGGGACGGCGTTCCACAGTGGCGATAGGTCTTTTTCTGTTACCCGCCCCCTGTTTTATCTTTCCTTTTCAACATTTGTTTGTTTCCAGTCTTGCAATGATGTGGCTTCTAGAATTGCTCTGGCCTCCCTACTGTTGTGGCTAGGTACGGTTGTGACTGGGTTGCCTAGCCTTGGATGTTATAAAGTCTATTTTAAAGATTATTCGGGCAGGTATCAAGGTTGGGGGAAATGTGGTCAAACTGTTTGACGCTGATGATTTGTGTGGTGTGAGGGTTGAGGGTCAGAGAGGAGTTGGTTTCCACTTCCAGGTGTGCTTGAACTTGGGATTACTGCAGGCCTGAAATCCGAGGCTGGCCAGAAAGGTTTGGTTTTGTGCAGTCATGCCAATTGGTACCAAGCTGTCAGGGCATTTTTGTCACTCGGATAGCTTCAGCGTGAACCCTTCGAGGTTCATGGTAGCGAGCCAAGATCGGATGAGCCTGCGATCGGATGAGTGTTTGATTGGATGAGTCATGTTTGGATGAGTCATGTTTGGATGAGTGTTTGATTGGATGAGCCATAATTGGATGAATCATGATTGGCTCAGCCATGATCGGATGAGTGGTTGATTGGTGGGGTTCCGGAGAAGCAAAACCATGTTTTGAATGGGGTTGATGGTAAGAAATGAACTGGTCATCCGTGACTGGATGAACAAACTAAATACATATACATTTCACTGATAATGCACTAGTTGAGCTAAACTCATCAAATTTAGCGAAATAAATAGTGGTGTGAAAAAAGATGAATTGTAACATTAATCTCTAAATATGTAACTGGCAGTAAGTCAGAATAACTCATAAAAAAGTGTAAATGGAAGGATCAAAACAAATCATTAAAGAAGGGGAGGGGGAAAAGTTAGAAGGTGTCAGGATTAATCAGGTGAGTACAAAGGCAGCGAATATGGCAAGGGAAATGTGCACAAAATCGCACAGTGAATAACCTTGAATCAAACAACGTGCACACAAGAACCACGACTCATAATACTAAAACCCAGGAGTGCAGATAGAGTGAAACAAAAATACCTATATATGAAAAGGGATGTGGGGTAAGCACTTAGAACCTCCTTATGACTGAAAGGAAAGTCGGCAAACTCCTTACCCACTATGCTCTTACAGATACTGACAGCGCTAAGCCCACGTAGAGGGCAAGCAAGGACAGGATCTGTGTGCTGACACTCTGGATGATACTGAATAAGGAACTTAGAAACAGTACTCATGAGGACCAGAAAGACCACTTGAATGTCAGTAAACCCACGAACCCAGTTGATCAAACAAGGACCCAGAAGGCTATAACAGCAATGGGTGGAGGATAACTAAATACCTAAGACCTAAGTCAAGGAGCAAGTAGGAATTGTGATTAAAGAAATAGTGAGGAAAACAAAAGGCATTCACACAGGGACTAGTTACTACAGCACCCCACACCTAAATAATCAAATGGGAAATAAATGCAGAAGTGAAATGGAAAACATGGCATGGATCCCAATAGGAAGTAAGGATCAGGAGCAGGGAAAATGATATCACAAAAGGAAACCTTACCCACCCATCCAAGGAGAAAAGGCAGGAAACTAAATCTAAAAAAGGAAAGACTAATGCATCAAGTTTTTTAGTAGCAAAGGACAGCATCAAAGAAATAGAAAACACAGGCAAATTGGGCTGCATCAAAGGGTAAAGCACAGAGAAAGGCTGCCTGCAGACAGAGGAAGACAGAAAGGGAAATCCAGAAAGCAGAAATCAATTTAGCACATGAATCCGAAATCCAGGGCGGAGGAACAAGAAACAGGAGCTAGGAACTAGGCACAAAAGCTAGGAACAAGGGACTAGTCACAACAGGAACACTGCAACGATGACCAGCGCTGGACTGAAGTAAACTGAGGCTTTTAAAGCTGCTTAACGAGCACACCCTTCAGGTGTGCCGCCTGCTGCACCTGCAGCCACAGGTGTTGCCTATCCTCCACCCAACCTTGTCCTGCAAGGGAGGAGGTGAAGCAGTGAGCCAGGCATTCTGGGAAGCATAGTCATTTGAGTAAAGTAGCATGCTGGCTGCCAAAAACCTGGAATGGATCCGGAAGGGAAGTAACTTGGAAAATAAGGTTTTAGCGCTCCCAATTCATCACAGCACTGTAGCATTAGGTTCGGAGGAAATGTCCAGTAGGGAATAAACCCCAAAACATGCCCCCAAGTGGCGGGAACGGGAGCGAAGGGAGCGAGTCGTGACAGAAGGGGACAATAAAAGGAGAACCAATCTTCTACCATTTTACTTTAGAGAAGGGAGGAATACAACATTAAAAAACATTATAATACAGAAAAATAATTCAAAAGGGTGTTAATATTAAAAGGAGATATGCCCAAAAGGAGCTGAAAAAATACATTCTTATTTAGGTCAGAAGTATTGTGGTGAAAAGACAGATCTGATAGAACATGTGTGACTTGGACCCTCCTATTCCTACAGTGGAAACTGAACTGGACGGCAGCCGTGACTGCAAGGGCTGTTGCCGTCCTGTACCATTTGTTGGAGGTCGTAATGACGGATGTACATATGTTGTTAGTGTACTTTTAGTAGTTTTGCTTACCTGTGATTTTCCATTGATAAGAGTTGGTTCGAGGCCTTTTAAATATTACTGTATTTGTATACATTCTGCCTAACTTGATTTATTAGAGTGCTCTGTGTGTGCTTCACTGAACCCTTCACCACTAAGTCTAAGCCTTACTGCCCAGTCACTCTACCTTGATAGAGTCAGAGTAGACATTAGTGTCGTCCTGTTCACCAGAATACGGTGACCTCTCAGAATCTGGCACCAGGGCTGATTCTGAAAATCCATCTTTACAGCCTCAGTAGACTATGCTTCCTGATTAGAGTAGATAGAACTACAAAAGGCCAATAAAGACATTATGTATATCCTGAGGGCAGTACAAAAAGGACCCCCTCGGAGTCTGAATAGTTTGAATACAGGTCTGACCGTCCACGTGAAACAACAGTCTGGCCAACTATGTCCCAGAAATATCAGCTTCCCCAGACTTCTGAACTCATTCCGGCTTAATGATAATTTAACATCACGGTCGCCTAGTGCCAAAGTTTAGTATTAACCGCTGTGAGAGGTCAGAAATGCGAGGCAGGCAACTCTTTGATAATTGTTCAAAATATGCCATTTTATTAAAGTATAAATAATATTAAATGCCTCACTGTCACTACTCTGTCACTACTCTGCTGGGGATTTCCCTGCCTAACCAAAGCTAAAGGGAAACTCTCTAACACAGGATATCTTCCCTCACACTAAACATTATATGGTGTTTCAAATAGAGAGGGGCGCCTGCTACCTTTTTTGTATTTTTGGAAGGAACTTTGGGTTGGTCAGCCTAGGTTACCTGGGGGCAACCAGACGTGGACTCCCTGCTCACTGTGCTCAGAGAGGCACAGCTCCACCTCACTGATGAGGCCCAACAAGGCTGAAACACGTGTATGGGGTTGCTGTTGGTACTCTTGTTCAGAAGGGAAATGCCATAGCATTTTGGTGCTGGACTGTCCATGTGGGCGGGACAAAGATTGATATGCAAATAGTTATTTCCCATCTGTGAAAGGTACAGTGAGCAAAAAGCAGATAGCTGCGAACTCTCAAAGTGGTTAAAAACCACTGAACAGGTTATCATGCCGTGTTCTTTTTCCAGAGAGGGGCGCCTTCTACCTTTTTTGTATTTGTGTTTCAAATGGCATCAGCAACATTCCCAGTTTATTGATAACCTCTCATAACCTGGGTGAGTTCCCTTCCCCGGGATTCACAGTGAATTCTGCTTCAAGGTTCAACAAAAGAAAGAAACAAGGAAATCCTTGTAGATGGAATAGTCTCAGGGTAATGCTTGATGTCTCAAAGTCAAAGTAATGTTTTGTAAACCAAAGTTCCAATAATAGCAATTATTTTCTCCTTGGTGCAATATGGACTTCCCACTTCCTCAGAACAGCAACAATGGTGTTCCCAGCCGCCGCAATGCTTTGCCACCACTTCCGGTAGTCAAGGAGCTTGCCACAGTTCAAAAGAAATGCCACTTCTACAACTGTCAGTGAAACAGTTCTTGGTTAGCAATCAATATGTCATCAGTCACAAGATTAGGATTCACAGTAGGTATATTTGTCAGGATGACTCACGTTGCTGCTGCTTCCACTTCAACAATTTCACTTCTGCTCAAGCTTCCCATGAGAGCATTCTCCTTTGTCTCATAGAACTTTACTTCATTTGGGCTTTTGAAATGTTGCATCTATTGACACTTAAATATACCACCGCAGTCTCGGTGTTTTGGAATACCACCAAAGCTTCAGTACTTCAAATCCAAAACAGGTTTTTAGTTCTGACAAGATTTAGGTTAAGGCACCTCAGCACCCTCCAACAGGCAAGGCACTCTTCCTCTGAGTATCTCTTCAAAAGGGGCAGCTTCATGGCTTCTCTTGTCTGTCTCAACTTCAAATAGTATTCTTCAACAAGCAATCTAGATTGTATCAACTTCAGATGAACAGCAGGTTTCCCTTCCCCAACTTTGCCTTCATATCTCTGCCAACTGTTAGCCAAAATAATTACCCAGAAGCCTTGGTGCCACTCTCTTGGCTCCAGGTAATGCTGGCACACTTGTATCTTAAGCAACGGTAAACTTTCTACAGAATCACAGTCTTAGTTAAATGGTTTTCTGGCTTTAAGAAAAGCTGCTTTCGGGCTTAATATGGGAATGCTCTTTGCTTGGCTTTTGGTAGCATTTGCTCTTCACGCAAGCGAAAAGAGAAATTACTGATCACACGCAAGTGCTACTTTCTCAATGTTCCATTGTCAAAAGTTTAATGAACAACTTCAGCTCGCTTTAGCCTACACGTGAGTGAAGATGGGGCTGGATACTGTCGCTGATAGTGCTCGTGCAAGGAAGCAGAACGGCAGTTTTGACTCACTGTCTTCTGTAATCCTTGTTCTGTGGGTTGCACAACTTCCACGACTTCGGGCACAACCTCTACTGCTTCTGGCTTCACAGGGACCCACACCCTTCCTTGTTGAAGGTGTTTCTGGTGCGGCCAGTCGACAAAGGAGCCTGTTGCCTGCAGCTCCTTGCCTTGGTCTCTGACACACCGCTGGTACAGCAATCTTTACAATCAGGCTCACATGGGGAAAGGCAGCCTTCCTGCACGCCTTCCACAGCACAGCCTCTGCAACTCAGAGTTTGGGGGAACAGGACCCTCACAGAACAAGCAGGTGAAATCTGCTGTATCAATGTTCCGGCGTCCCTTTGTTCTCCCACATATGTATACACTGCCAACACTGTGTCTTCTTCTTTCTGCTACTGCTACTACAGCCCGCACTCCAGACGCAGTTCCAGCGGTCCTGCACAAAAGATTGAATCTAAAATGCTGAATGCACGTTTAGTGTGCATTCGGCATGGTAAATTAGATCAAAGTCCATAATACTGAACAAGGGGGATGTTGGTTGCAGCGGTGTCCCCCGCATATATTAAAGGCAGTCCGGGGGACAAACGGACAAAATCCCAAAGAATCGAATTACAAAATGCGGGCAAGTAGGCTCTGCAATTTTGTAATTCGATCTTTTGGGATACGTTATTTTAACGTACATCTGTTCCAGCTCCTGCGCATTGCCTACACCTGAGGGGCCTTTTATACCTCCCAGGTTCCTTCAGGTGTGGGCTGTTAGGCTTAATTGCCTGACTACTATTACAGCAGGCCTCTTCAGCCCTCTTCCTCGATCCAGTATTCATGGGATTATGGGACTAGTTTGTTCTTTAAAGCAACTTCTTAGTTTTAGGGGTAGATTTATTTCCGTTAAAACCATTAAAAGATGAACAGTTAGAATTGGTTGTTACAGAGGAAGACAGATCCTTTTACTTTATACCTTTGGGAGTAAGGAGGGTTTTTATGCTGAGATACCTTGAAAGATCTTTCTGTTATGAAGGTTTGTTTAGGTTTTAGGGTACATGTGCCGAGAGCCACAGAATTTATATGAGGTTCAGATACATTGTAATGGCAATAAGCCAGTACCTGTTTGGCAATCTTGAAAGGTGTTCCCTTTCAAAGGACACATGCCGCGTCTCATCCCGCTGGATCTCCTCACCATCCTGGCCTTGTCTCCTCCCAGGTGATCCTCCTGCAGTACACCACCCCCAAGGTCAGGATCAGGAAGTGTGTGCCTTTCCCCAGGAAGTGTCTGCCTTTCCCTGGCTACCTGGGAGGAGCCTTTAGGCAGGGGTTCAGCGAGGGATCCGTAGGATTCATCACACCGCCTTTAGGTCTTGTGGTGTTGGGGTAATAGGGTACGTGTGTTCCAATGCATGAAGTTACTCTCCCAATGCAGTCAATTGCAATCATTCAGATTTGACAGATGCACAGGTAGGGTTAATGCAACACCTCAGATGTAACTTAAATCCCCCCGAAGTGTTGCTTGCGAGGACACTGAGCCAGTATTGGGTTCAAAATAGGAGGTCCTTTATCAGATATAGTGGCATGAAATGCCTGATCCAATAAAGAGGCTGCATTATCTGTGATTTGAATGCCCTTTTCCGTGTTCCTTTACTGTGTGCTGATAATGCTACGATCTGAAAGAGTGACGTCTCTGGGGCGGGAAGAGTCAGGGCCTCAGGGGGGAAAAGCCGAAACATGACAGTTGGACACCCAAGAAAGTGGGGGTGCCGTGGTGGGAGCTGGAAGGGAAACATTAGGTGAAGGGCAGGGAGTGGGGGTCAGTGGTTGGAGGGGGAGGCATTATGTGAAGGGCACAGAGGGGGTACAGTGGCGGGATCTGGAGGAGAGGCATTGGGTGAAGGGCAGGGAGTGGGGTGCAGTGGTCGGAGCTGGAGGGGGGCATTATGTGAAGGGCAGGGAGTGGGTGTGCAGTGGTGGGAGCTGGAGGGGAGGCATTATGTGAAGGGCAGGGAGTGCAGGTGCAGTGGCGGGACCTCGAGGGGAGGCATTAGGGGAAGGGCAGGGAGTGGGGTACAGTGGCGGGAGCTGGAGGAGGGGCATTGGGTGAAGGGCAGGGAGTGGGGGTGCAGTGGTGGGAGCTGGAGGGGAGGCATTAGGTGAAGGGCAGGGAGCGCAGGTGCAGTGGCGGGAGCTGGAGAGGAAGATTTGAGGAAGGGCAGGGAGTGGGGGTGCAGTAGTGGGAGATGGAGGGGGAGGCATGAGGGATAAGGTAGGGATTGGGGGTTCAGTGGCAGGAGCTGCAGTAGGACTTTAGGTGAAGGGGAGGTGGGGGGTTCAGTGGCAAGAGCTGGAGGGGGGCATTAGGTGAAGGGCAGGGAGTGGGGGTGCAGTGGTCGGGGCTGGAGGGGAGTTGTTTAAGTAGGGGCAGGGAGTGGGCTTGCAGTGGTGGGAGCTAGAGGGGGGACATTAGGTGAAACGCAGGTGGGGGTTCAGTGGCAGGAGCTGGAGGGGGCATTAGGGGAAGGGCAGGGATTGGCGGTGCAGTAGTAGGTCCTGGAAGGGAGGTTTATGGGAAGGGCAGGGAGTAGGGTTGTGGCGCTGGGAGCTGGAGGGCAGCATTAAGTGAAGGGCAGGGAGTGGGGGTGCAGTGCTGACAGTTGGAGGGGAGGCATTCGGTGATGGGCAGGGAGTGGTGGTGGAGTGGCGGGAGCTGGAGGGGAGGCATTAGGGGAAGGGCAGGGAGTGGGGGTGCAGTGGTCGGAGCTGGAGGGGAGGCATTAGGTGAAGGGCAGGGAGTGGGGGTGCAGTGACGGGAGCTGGAGAGCGGCATTAGGTGAAGGGCAGGGAGTGGGGGTGCAGTGGCGGGAGCTGGAGGTGAGGCATTAGCTGAAGGGCAGGGAGTGCGGGTGCAGTGGCAGGAGCTGGAGGGGAGGCATTGTGTGGAGGGTGGGAAGTGGGGGGTGCAGTGACAGGAGCTGGAGCGGAGGCATTAGGGGAAGGGCAGGGATTGGGGGTGCAGTGGCAGGAGATGGAGGGGATGCAATAGGTGAAGGGCAGGGAGTGGGGGTGCAGTGGCGGGAGCTGGAGGGGAGGCATTGGGTGAAGGGTAGGGAGTGGGGGTACAGTGGCGGGAGCTGGAGGGGAGGCATTGGGGGAAGGGCATGGAGTGGGGGTGCAGTGGTGGGAGCTGGAGGGAGGAATTAGGTGAAGGGCCTTGAGTGGGGGTGCAGTGGTGTGAGCTGGAGGGGAGGTATTAGTTGAAGGGCAGGGAGTGGAGGTGCAGTGCTGGGAGCTGGAGGCAGGTAGTGCTGGGTTAAGTTTGGGTTCTAATACATCACTTGTTTTTCTTTTACTACAGAAACATTTCCTGTAGAAATGGGTAAGTTTGATTAATGGTAATAAATATATTTTATGTAACATACTTCAATGTCTCGCTGGTTTGTCTGATTTCACAAACCCTTAATTTTCTTCTTACTTTCAGAATTGAGATACGTGAAATCCTGGGAACGTGAGTACATGTGATTTGCAAATTCCAAACTCTAACCCCCCATGTGGCCTCTTGGATCTCAGGAGTCACTTTGAGGAGGGGTGGCATGAATTCCCTGCAGCCACACTTGGTCATACGAAAGGAACATGAGTCACAGAGCGTCACCAGAAGGTGAGGCGGCATAAGTAACCTGCAGCGACACTCGGTCATAGGACAGGCACGTGAGTCACAGAGAGTCACCATTAGGTGAGGTGGCATGAGTTCCTTGCAGTGACACTCGGTCATACGAAAGTAACAGGAGTCACAGAGAGTCACCAGAAGGTGAGGCGGCATGAGTCCCCTGCAGTGACACTCGGTCATAGGAAAGGAACATGAGTTACAGAGAGTCACCAGAAGGTGAGGCGGCATGAGTCCCCGCATGTGTCCCCTGCAGCGACACCCGGTCATAGGAAAGGAACATGGGTCACCAGTAGGTGAGGCGGCATGAGTCCCTTGCAGTGACACTCAGCCATAGGAAAGGAACATGAGTCACAGAGAGTCACCAGTAGGTGAGGCGGCATGAGTACCCTGCAGCGACACTCGGCCCGATTCTGAGCCTGTGCTAAATGCCACGTAATAATAACATTCCCTCCTCCAAATCCTCCCACCTGCATTCTGAGGGTGAGGGAAGAGTGGAGGAGAGACGTGCAGCGGGCAAGAAAAAACATGTAAAATATGTGCAGATGAAGCACTGCAAGGTTACTGTGCGCAGAGCACCTCTGGCCAAAATGCAAAAAGCAAAGGCACATTTCTATAGTACAGGAAGTGTCGGCGGCTTGAAGAGTCTTGGCAGCACTTTCTGTGACGCAGAAAATGTGGCACTGACAGTTTAAAAAGAAGACTTAATTCAGAATTTCTAGAATTTTTGGGGGAAAAGCTAACAATTTGTAAGGAAGGCCACCTCTTTTCATAACTAACAACACCTCCAGCGTGCTGTTAATTAACGCCTCTTTAGAAAGGGTGCTCTAAGCTTCAGAATACAGTCCATGCCAGCCCCTTACACGTGAGGCGGTTGGCAAGGCTGTTGCTTTGCCGGAAATCACAGCTTTGCAGGAATGGCGGACTTGATATATTAAGAAACAGAAAAGTTCCCAATTAAGGAACTCACGTCCCCTGCACACTTTCTGATATCTGGATGACCAGACCAACAATTCATTTGTATTTTAAACAGTAGTTCTAATAATATCTTTTTAAAGAAACCTTTAGCATGAAAAAAGCTTAGGGAAGTCAATTATTGAAGAAATCAACATTCAGTCAGAGTAGGTCACAAGAATCGAAATTCATGTTTATTCTTGATATTGAAATTGTAGACGGCCCAACGCGTTTCGAGTGGTACGACATTCTTCATCAGGGGCAAATCAAACAGTTCTAAGGGAAGATATGTACAAAATTTACATTAGAATAATGTTTTCAATTGATAACAATTTTACAAAAACAGCTTGTACAACCAACTTGAAAACAGTATATAGGCTAATTAAATGAGCATCATTGGCGCTAAATATCATAATTTTGAGGTGCAATGACACCCAAGGGCTAACATTTTCAAACTCAATAGTTCCCTTAATGTTACAATTTACAAAACAAAGTGAGTCAGCATCATGAGCTTACGTAATAGACTGGACAATGTGTTAAGAAATATTGTAAGGTCATGTGGTGGTTATAACAAAAGTGGACTGAAAGACAGAAAAGGAAATTCTAACCTTGTGAATATATAAAAAATATCTTCAAGCGAAGAGATGGTGGATCCAGGAAGGGGATCCCCAGTAATTGACCAAACAGTACTAGATTAGTAATGTCAACGCACTCATATCTGTAGAAAGGAAGTGGGTATCAGAGACTAGTAAATAAGTGCAGTAATCAGGAAAGGCTCGAGCAATAATCAACTTGGGACTACACTTACGATTGATAGCGATCTATCTGGGTGGTGGAAAATCATCTTTAGCCATGGTGTGAAACCCACGGTAATCAGGAAACCAAGAAGGTGGCATGGAAATACTTAAATTGTAGCCAGTGACTGGAAGAGTTGTTCAACAGATGTCCACTGTCACTAAAAGGAATAGAAATAGAAAGGTGGAATAATATCAAGGTATAGCCGAATTTGAAGGAGGTAAAGGGCGACGCAGGAACAGGATTCTGCATAGGGAGTGTAATTAGAGGTGAGGAGCTCTTACCTGTGTAACCACGGTACTGCCAACTGGAGACCGGAGCCCAAAGGAACGCCGACGCCATTGTCAATGCTGTGTGTGTTAATGTTGCGTTAAAAGGCGTGACGTCATCACGCTGATGCGTGTGACGCTACATCTTCAAATTGGGTAATTATCGGAAGATGTGCTACAAATAAAAGAATAAAAGACAGGGTATCACAATAGTGGAGATATTGTGACTACCATTGGGATAGTGCTGAGTGTAAAAAAGGAGCGAGGCAGCAGACCAAGGGGTCCGGGATGTTAAACACATGACGTCATCATGCAAACGCGTGCCTGACGTCATGTGTAAAAAAACACAGGCCGGGCAACTCCATGTCCCTGCACGTAGAGGTGAAATGTTAAGGCAAAATGAGATGAAAACAAGTATGCCTCATATTGATAATAGCTTGGGTCAGCCTAACAGTGCGAGCGGCTCCTGTAAAGGCAGCTTGTGATAGAGTTTAAAAGCTTAAGACTGATCAGAAAAACATTGAAAAAAATGTAAACCGCCTAGGGAAAGTCACCAGTTAAGCCAACTGGTGATGATCTCGTGGAGAGGAGGATAAAGTTGCTTTTTGTTATATACCACTGCTCATAGAAAACCCGCGCGGCGGTTTGGTGGTTCTGATAGCTCAGTATATGTGCCAAAAGGTATCAGGTGCACAGAGCGAAGGAGTGATGTGTTAGAATAGTGGCGAACTTAAAGTGCAGGACCGGTGTCTTAGGTCGAGCGAGGGAACTTTATGAAGGTTGTGTACAGACATAAGTTGACGAATAGATTTTGGGTCAAAAGTTGTGGATGAGAAGAGGATAAAAGGAATTCATATACCAAGCGTAACAAAATATCAGGGTGAGATAATGAACCCTGTTCTGGGTATAATTCATTCTATTATCATGATATATGGGCCAACCCGCTACACTGCCCATAAATGGTTCACAATTTAGTCATATATCAGGGTATCATAAGACATATGATCAGCCAAACTGAACTACATATATAGTCAAATTTAAGAGGCGCAAGGCCGCCCGTCGGATTGGTGCACAATCTAATGGTGGCCATGCAGTTATTTCATCAGCTTCATTATTTAACCAAGAAGAATGAGGTTGGGCTAAAGGTGGTAAACAGGATAGTAAAACAAGTAGTGTATTGACAGCAATTCTAAATTCTTAGATGAAAGGACCCAAGTAATAGTCTTCGTTGAGCCCCAAAGGGGTCATTGCATCAAGTTTGTGGATCCAATATAGTTCTTTTTGTGCACGTAGTTTAGGTAAATCACCTCCCCTTTGTAGCGGGTGCATTACTTCCAAAATCGCAAATCTCATCTGAGAGATATTATGATTGTTGTCCCTAAAGTGCCGGAACACCGGTGATTTGAGATTTTTAGTTCTGATCTGAGATTTATGCTCGGTCCATCTTTCCTTGGCTTTTCTACTGGTCTTCCCGACGTAGTATTGGCCACAAGGGCATTTGATGGTATAAATTACATTTTTGGAATCGCAAGTTGCATAGCTTTTCAAGGGAATCTTCTTGCCATTGTTGGGATGTCTAATGTGATTGCCTTTTATGATGTTTGAGCAGTGTTGGCAATTAAGGCAGGGAAAAGTACAATTTTTTGTCTTGGTAAGTGTCCTCTGGGTCGAAGTTTTAGGTCTCTCAGCTTTTATCAGTGTATCTCTAAAATTCCTTCCTCTTTTATGCGCTAGCATAGGAGGAGCTGGAAAAAGGCGGTTAAGATTCAGATCTGATGTAATCAGGTTCCAGTTTTTAGTGATGATCTTTTTGACTTGGAAACTTTGTGCTGAGTATCTCAATGTGTAAATCAAGTTAGATTTAGTCTGTGTTGGTTGTTTATTCAATAACCTGTCCCGAGGTTGCAATTCTGTTCTGGTGATGGCTTGTGTCACTATTTGTTCAGGAAAACCTCTTTCCAGAAATCTCAATCTCATAGTCTCAAATTCTGTTTGTAGTTTTTCTTTGCTGGAAGTGATCCGTTTGGCTCGTAAAAGTTGACTGTAAGGAAGATTGTTCTTAAGATGTCTTGGGTGGAAACTCGTGAAATGTAAAGAGCTATTAACATCAGTTGGTTTCCTATACATTGTTGTTAATAATTCATTGTTTTTCCATTCTACTGTTACATCCAGAAAATTCACATGTGGTCTTCCAATCTCTATTGTGAATTTAATCCGCAGGTTACATTGATTGATGTAATGCCCAAATTCCGTCAATTCTTGTTCTGTTCCCTTCCAAATTCCAAAGACATCATCGATGTATCTTGTCCAACAGTGTAGTTTGTCTTTCCAATGTGGGACTTGATATATTGCCACAACTCTCGGATTACATCAGAATCCTTTTCTTCATGGAAAAGTGTCATTCAACTGAGACACAGCACTTTTCCATTTTAACATGCACCTCTGAATCAGGCCCAACGACACGGCACTTTTCCATTTTTACATGCACCTCTGAATCAGTCCCACGTCTGCAGTGCAACTGGCAGGAAAGTGATGCTGCGGTTGCTGAATCAGTCCCACGTCTGCAGTGCAACTGGCAGGAAAGTGATGCTGCGGTTGATTAAGGCCTCTGCACTGCAAGTGGCTTGTGAATCTAATTCGAGATCAGTGATCAAGCAAACGGCCTTATCAATATTACCTGGAATATCAATATTCTTGTGATTACCAATACGTATGCCCACCTGGGTTTTTCAGGGCCTAGCCAGGTGCCCTTATATATTTCACGTTATCCCAAGAGCATCAATGTCGACAGTAATAGCGTCACTGTGTGAGGTGGGAGATAGTGTTGATCGATTAAGGTTGACTCCAATATGTTGGATGTGGAGGCGTCTAGTTGAAAGCAAAGTACAGGTCTACTAGATTTCAGTGCCCCCCCCCCCCATCTATATTCATACCAAAATTTCTAGATGGGGATTTAACAATAGAAAAGTCATAGGGCCTCATCACTATTTGGGCGATATCCCGGCTGTAATACCGCCCAACTGTAATAGCGCTAGCGTTCCCGGCGGTATTGCACGGGTTTGGCGTTAACTGTAAATTTCCATTCTCCATTGGGTCCATTCTTCGGCGCTAATACAGCACAACAATACAGCTGGCGGTAATATAGGGCGCTAAATGGGATTTTCACCTCCAGAAAAGAGCTGGAGGTAAAACAGCCCATTTAGCGCCCAACTCATGATAGGGCCAGCCCTTAAATGCAGCGGTAATACCGTTAACGCTGAATTTAAGGGCTACAGCTCAACTCGTGATGAGGCCCATAACCTAATTTTCCCAGGATTGTGAAAATAAACTATGGCGCTAGCATAGTATGAGTGTTCTAGGAGGTCAATAATCTCGATGTCCTCCACTTGTAGAGATTGCAGAGGAATGGACTAAATGGAAGATGGTTGTTTGATTTAGGTAATAGTCCTGACTAAGACAAAAGAGTCTCTGTACTTTGAGGGCCAAACAGTCAACATCCGAATTAGAATGAGGTTGGTAGAGGCCCCTCTTCCCATTTACTGATTTAGCTACACCATTTTCCTCATGGACGGATAGTAGTTGGAGCCGTTAAGGTGGGTGTCTGGAGCAACAGACGCAACAGCGTTAGATGTTATCCCATGATTTTCCTCTCGAAAAGGGTTTCCCAATCCTTCCAGAACGTGGAAATCTTCTGGTAATGGTTGGCTCTTAATAGTTTCTGTAGTCTGCATAGATGAACAGGTGCGTTTAGGGTGAACAGGAGTAGCTGCCGATGGTATCTTTATTTCTGGAGGCACCTCTAGTAGCAAGAGGATTAGGCTCATTACCTGGAAGCCTGGATCTGACCCCCTTTTGGTGAGATGTTAGGCGGAGACTTTGGTCTTATTTCCTGCTAATGGGAGAGTGTCATATGAACCCTGATTCTTGATCACAAGGGTAATAACTCTTGAGCTGGAATTAATCAAGCCAGGGTTGCTGGTGAGTCTGGATTGCTACTAAAATCAGGGTATTTAGTATGAGCCTTTTTCTTATGCGACTTCTTTTTGCTCTGTTTACTCTTTTTACTCTTCTTTTCTATTTTTTAACAGGTTCATTGGGGATTGAGCCCTCCTTTGACTCATTGTTGTGGATGATCACACAGATATTCCAGCTTAAGGACCGAGCGGAGTCGCATCCCACATTGAGCGATTGCAGGAGTTATTGACAATGGACTCCTGTGGAATCCGCCTGCATTTACCAGGTGTAAATCGCAGGCAGAGTCCATAGGGCATGGGTGCACAACATACGGCCCGCGGGCCAGTTGCGGCCCGCCATGCCATTTTGTCCGGCCCGCCAGCAACAAAGACTTTCCTAATGGAGGGCGGCCCGCAAGCAGCATCAGTTGCCCTGCATTAGGAAAAGTCTTTGTTGTCTTCCGGGCCGGACAAAACACTGGCCCTCATTGGCTCAGGGCACACGAACCACGTAGCTCCTTCGAGCCACGTAGTGCGTGCGTGCTGCACCAATGGAGGGCCAGCACTACGGCTGCCGTGGCCAGTAAGGCTTGATGCCGGAAGGCCTTTCAGCCTTGCCACGCCAGCCGTAGTACCGGACCTCACCAGCGTTCCAGCTAGCCTGCCTTCCAGCACGTCGTCCGGTAAGTACAGATTTTTTTTGGGAGGGCGGTTGTTTGTTTGTGTCGGATCTTTATGCTGCTTGTATGTTGAGATGCGGGTATGGGCTGACGGGTCTGCCTGAATGGGTTTGTGTGCAAGTGCAGTGTGTGTTGAGATGCGGGTGTGGGGTTTGTGTCGGGTCTGCCTGAATGTATTTGTGTGCAAGTGCAGTGTGTGTTGAGATGCGGGGGGTGGGGTGTTGGGTCTGCCTGAATGTGTTTGTGTGCAAGTGCAGTGTGTGTTGCGATGTGGAGGGGGGGTGTGTGTCGGGTCTGCCTGAATGTGTTTGTGTGCAAGAGCAGTGTATGTTGAGATGCAGGGGTGGGGTGTGTGTTGGGTCTGCCTGAATGTGTTTGGGTGCAAGTTCAGTGTATTTTGAGATGCGGGGGTAGGGTGTGTGTCGGGTCTGCCTGAATGTGTTTGTGTGCAAGTGCAGTGTATGTTGAGATGCTAGGGGTTGGG
Organism: Ambystoma mexicanum; assembly: GCF_040938575.1. Classification (NCBI taxonomy): domain Eukaryota; kingdom Metazoa; phylum Chordata; class Amphibia; order Caudata; family Ambystomatidae; genus Ambystoma; species Ambystoma mexicanum. The sequence goes on along the minus strand of NC_090938.1, from coordinate 719,261,203 downwards.
GTTGGGGGTGGGGGTCGGGTCTGCCTGAATGTTTGTTGTTGTTGTGTGCACGTTCAGTGTATGTTGAGATGCGGAGGGGGGTGAGTGTCGGGTCTGCCTGAATGTGTTTGTGTGCAAGTGCAGTGTATGTTGAGATGCTAGGGGTTGGGGGTCGGGTCTGCCTGAATGTTTGTTGTTGTTGTGTGCACGTTCAGTGTATGTTGAGGTGCAGGGTGGGGGTTCCAGGTCTGTATGGGTGCATGCTTGTGAGTTTGTTTGGTGAGTTGGGGGGTGAGGGGGTGAGGGTCTGTATGGATGCATGGTGTATGCTTGTGAGTTTGTGTGCTGAGTTGGGGGTTCGGGTCTGTAAGGGTGTATTGGTGTATGCTTGTGAGTTTGTGTGCTGAGTTGGGGGTGGGGGGTTCGGGTCTGTATGGGTGCATGGTGTGGTATTACCCAAATTGGTCATTTACAATTGTTCGAATGAACAATTGACCGAATTTAAAGGGTCACAATTGACCTTTTCACAATTGACCGAATATATATATATATATATATATATATATATATATATATATGGGTTTTGGGGGGTTTGGCGTTGGGTGGGGGGTTGTGGGGGGTTTCCCCCCACATATATGGTACAATTGACCTTCACAATTCGGTCAATTGTGAAAAGGTCAATTGTCATTCGAGCAGTTGTAAAACGATCAATTCGTATACAACCGCATGGTGTATGCTTGTGAGTTTGTGTGCTGAGTTGGGGGTGGGGGTTCGGGTCTGTATGGGTGCATGGTGTATACTTCTTAGTTTGTATGCAGGGGAGGGGGGGGTTGGGGTCTGTTATGAGTATGTATGCATGGTGCATGCTTGGTGCCATGGGGCATAGTGTTTGGTTGGGGGGTGGGGGCCATGGTGTTTGATTGAGGGGTGGGGGCCATGGGGCATGGTGTTTGGTTGGGGGTGGGTGTTTGTTTGGTTGGGGGTGGGTGTTGTGGGGCGTAGTGTTTGGTTGGGGGTGGGTGTCGTGGGGCATAGTGTTTGGTTGGGGGTGGGTGTCGTGGGGCGTAGTGTTTGGTGAGGGGTGGGTGTCGTGGGGCATAGTGTTTGGTGAGGGGTGGGTGTCATGGGGCATAGTGTTTGGTTGGGGGTGGGGCCATGGGGCATAGTGTTTGCTTGAGGGGTTGGTGTCTTGGGGCATAGTGTTTGCTTGAGGGGTGGGTGTCTTGGGGCATAGTGTTTGCATGAGGGGTGGGTGTCTTGGGGCATAGTGTTTGCATGAGGGGTGGGTGTCATGGGGCATAGTGTTTGGTTGAGGGGTGGGAGCCATGGGGCATAGTGTTTGGTTGAGGGGTGGGGGCTATGGGGCATAGTGTTTGTTTGGGGGTGGGTGTCGTGGGGCATAGTGTTTGGCTGAGGGTGGGCCCTGTGGGGCATAGTGTTTGGTTGGGGGTGGGTGTTGTGGGGCATAGTGTTTGCTTGAGGGGTGGGTGTCTTGGGGCATAGTGTTTGCATGAGGGGTGGGTGTCTTGGGGCATAGTGTTTGCATGAGGGGTGGGTGTCATGGGGCATAGTGTTTGGTTGAGGGGTGGGAGCCATGGGGCATAGTGTTTGGTTGGGGGTGGGGCCATGGGGCATAGTGTTTGCTTGAGGGGTGGGTGTATTGGGGCATAGTGTTTGCTTGAGGGGTGGGTGTCTTGGGGCATAGTGTTTGCTTGAGGGGTGGGTGTCTTGGGGCATAGTGTTTGCATGAGGGGTGGGTGCCTTGGGGCATAGTGTTTGCATGAGGGGTGGGTGTCATGGGGCATAGTGTTTGGTTGAGGGGTGGGAGCCATGGGGAATAGTGTTTGGTTGAGCGGTGGGGGCTATGGGGCATAGTGTTTGATTGGGGGTGAGGGACAGGGGGCATAGTGTTGCACTCCACGAGTGAACCCAATAATAAAGCTAAAACAGGCACAGTTAGGAGATTTACATCCTTTGCTTTTTGTGGAAACCTGACTCAACGAAGGTCATACTCCTCTTGGGCAATCCAACCAGCAAAGTATAGCAGTCCAAAATAATGGAATGTCCAATCAAGTGTCAATAAAATATATATAATTTAATTAAACAGAAGATATGCAATAACTAAATAGAAATAAATGATAACAATGGAAAATGTATAGTACAAAATGTAAGTTTGAAATACAAATAAAAATCATTACACCTCAAAAACGTATTATTTTTCCATGTGTTTAATAAAAATTGGGGGTTGAAAAAGCCTCCTGCCACACCCCACCGCGCCTACCGCCCCACCCACATTTACTTTTCGGCCCACTATAGCCATCATGTAAGGTACTTTTGGCCCTCTGTCAAAATCAGTTGTGCACCTCTGTAGGAATCCATTGGTTTAATGCCAGCATGAAATTGTGTGCTGGTGTTAAAACATATGCTGTTTTGGGGTGGAGCAGGCATATATGATGGGCAGTGTTATTCTGTTCAGTGCCCCCAGTCTCCTGAAAACAAAAAGAAAATCCTACACATTGGAAAAAAGACAGGATTTCATATGTAACTACTGTCTTTACATGTTTTTCCCATCCAGTGTTCTGCAAAATGACCCGCCCACTTTCTTCTCTCTCTCTCTCTCTCTCTCTTTCATTCTTTGTCATTCCTTTGTCATCCTTCTTTCCAACTTTTCCCCCGCTGCTTTTTCTTGATGTCCATATTCTCCCATGTATCTGTCTCTCATCTCTGCTTGTTTCTCCCTGTCTCTTGGTCTCCCACCTCTGCTTGTTTCTCCCTGTCTATCCGTCTCTCATCTTTGCTTTTTGCTTCCTGTCTCTGTCTCTCTCTGCTTGTTTCTCCCTGTGTCTCGCCTCTGCTTGTTTCTCCCTGTCTCTCATCTCTGCTTGTTGCTCCTTGCCTCTCCTCTGTGCCTCTGCCTCTTGTTCCTCCTGTTACTTCGTTTATCCTATCTGTCTCTCTCTCCTGCCTGCTTCTTTCTCCCTGTGTCTCTGTCTCTCCTCTGCCTCTCCCCTGCCTCTCTCATCTCTGGCTCCCCATCTATCGTCTCTGCCTTTTGCTCTTGGTCCCCCTGTTACTACCACTCTCAAAGCTGCCCCTCACTCCACTCTGCCTCGGTGTCTCCTCTCTGCCTCTTGCTCATGTTCCTCCCATCTCTCTCTCTTTCCCTCTCTTTCCTATCTGCCTCTCTCCACTCTGCCTGCTTCTTCCTCTCTGTCCTCGTTGCCTGCTGCTTTCTCTGTCCCACTCACGCTTTATCTTCACATGTCCCTCTCACTCTCCCTGCTCATCTCTCTCTTTGTTCTCTGTCTCCTGCTGTTTCTCTCCTCCTCACCTGTGTGTATTTCGTTCTGTTTCTTACTCTCTGCGTTCTGCTGGTCTTTCTCTCTTCTCTGTCCAGTTTTCTCTCCCTCTCCTTTGTCTCTGCATTTCTCTCTTGCTATATTTATTTCTCTCTCCTCCTGTCTGAAACCTTTACCTCTCGATCTGCCTGTCTCTCTGCCTGTGTTTGTCTTTCTCTCACCCTTCTTGTCTTTGTAGCTCCTCCTTGCCTGTTCCTCTCTTTATTTCTTTTTCTCTAGCTGCCCGTCTTTCTTGCTGTGTTTCTCTCTCTGCCTGTCTTTCTTCATTGCCGTGTTTCTCTCTGCCTGTCTCTTTCTTGCTATTTCTCTCTGCCTGTCTCTTTCTTGCTGTGTTTCTCTCTGCCTGTCTTTCTTTCTTGCTATTTCTCTCTGCCTGTCTCTTTCTTGCTGTGTTTCTCTCTGCCTGTCTTTCTTTCTTGCTGTGTTTCTCTCTGCCTGTCTTTCTTGCTGTATTTCTCTCTTTGCAGCTCTCCCTTTCTTTATTGCTGTGTTTCCCTCTGTGTGCCTTTCTTTCATTATTGCTGTTTCTTTCTGCCTGTCTCTGTTTCTTGCTGTGTTTCTCTCTGTCTGTCTTAATGCATTGCTGTGTTTCTGTGTTTGTCTTTCTTCATTGCTGTGTTTCTCTGTCTGTCTTTCTCCATTTCTGTGTTTCTCTGCCTGTTTTTCTTTCTTGCTGTTTCTCTCTGCCCACCTGTCATTCTTTCTTGCTTTGTTTCTCTCTACGTTTCCCTCTTTTCTTGCTGTATTTCTATGTCTACCTTTCATTCTTGTTCTTTCTCTCTGCCTTTCTTTTTTGCTATCTTTCCCTCATCCTGCTTCCTGTCTTTCGAAGTTGATGTGTTTCCCTCTTTCTGCCTGTCTTTCTTTCTTGCTATATTTCTCTCTGGCTTTCACTCTTTTCTTGCTGTATTTATTTGTCTACCTTTCTTTCTTGTTCTTTCTCTCTGTCCGTCTTTCTTTCTTGCTGTGTTTCTCTCTGCCTGCCTGTCTTTCTTTCTTGCTGTGTTTCTCTCTGCCTGCTGTCTTTCTTTCTTGTTGTGTTTCTCTCTGCCTGCCTGTCTTTCCTTCTTGTTGTGTTTCTCTTTCTGCCTGTCTTTCTTTCTTGCTGTGTTTCTCTCTGCCTGCCTGTCTTTCTTTCTTGTCGTGTTTCTCTCTGTGTGTGCCTGTCTTTCTTTCTTGCTATATTTCTCTCTTTTCCCCTCTTTTCTTGCTGTAGTTCTTTGTCGACATGTCTTTCTTGGTCTTTCTCTCTGCCTTCCTTTTTTGCTATCTTTCCCTCTTCCTGCTTCCTGTCTTTCCTCATTGCTGTGTTTCCCTCTCGGTCGGCCTGTCTTTCTTTCTTGCTATATTTCTCGTTGCCTATCTTTCTTGTTGTGTTTCTCTTTGCCTACCTATTTTCCTCTGCTTGCTCCCTGTCTTTCTTTCTCACTGTGTTTCTCTCTGCCGCTCTTTCTTGCTGTGTTTCTCTCTTTGCAGCTCTCCCTTTCTTTCTTGCCGTGTTTCTCTCTGCCTGTCTTTCTTTCTTGCTGTGTTTCTCTTCCTTCTAATCTTTCTTTTTTGCTGTGTTTCTCTCTGCTTGTCTTTCTTTCTTGCCGTGTTTCTCTCTGCCCGTCCTTCTTTCTTGCTGTGTTTCTCTATGCCTGTCTTTCTTCATTGCTGTGTTTCTCGGGACATGTCTCGCTTTCTTGCTGTGTTTCTCTCTGCCTGACTTTCTTTCTTGCTGTTTCTCTCTTCCTGTCTTTCTCTCTTGCTGTGTTTCTCTACCTGCTAATCTTTCTTTCTTGCTGTGTTTCTCTCTGCCTGTCTTTCTTTCTTGCTGTGTTTCTCTGCCTTCTAATTTTTCTTTTTTGTTGTGTTTCTCTCTGCCTGCCTTTCTTCATTGCTGTGTTTCTCTGGACATGTCTCGCTTCCTTGCTGTGTTTCTCTCTGCCTGACTTTGTTTCTTGCTGTGTTTCTCTACCTGCTAATCTTTCTTTCTTGCCGTGTTTCTCTCTGCCTGTCTTTCTTGCTTGCTGTGTTTCTCTTCCTGCTAATCTTTCTTTCTTGCTGTGTTTCTATCTGCCTGTCTTTCTTTCTTGCTGTGTTTCTCTACCTGCTAATCTTTCTTTCTTCCTGTGTTTCTCCCTGCCTGTCCCTCTTTCTTGCTGTGTTTCTCTCTGCCTGTCCCTCTTTCTTGCTGTGTTTCTCTCTGCCTGTCTCTCTTCCTTGCTGTGTTTCTCTCTGCCTGTCTTTCTTGCTGTATTTCTCTCTTTGCAGCTCTCCCTTTCTTTATTGCTGTGTTTCCCTCTGTGTGCCTTTCTTTCATTATTGCTGTTTCTTTCTGCCTGTCTCTGTTTCTTGCTGTGTTTCTCTCTGTCTGTCTTAATGCATTGCTGTGTTTCTGTGTTTGTCTTTCTTCATTGCTGTGTTTCTCTGTCTGTCTTTCTCCATTTCTGTGTTTCTCTGCCTGTTTTTCTTTCTTGCTGTTTCTCTCTGCCCACCTGTCATTCTTTCTTGCTTTGTTTCTCTCTACGTTTCCCTCTTTTCTTGCTGTATTTCTATGTCTACCTTTCATTCTTGTTCTTTCTCTCTGCCTTTCTTTTTTGCTATCTTTCCCTCATCCTGCTTCCTGTCTTTCGAAGTTGATGTGTTTCCCTCTTTCTGCCTGTCTTTCTTTCTTGCTATATTTCTCTCTGGCTTTCACTCTTTTCTTGCTGTATTTATTTGTCTACCTTTCTTTCTTGTTCTTTCTCTCTGTCCGTCTTTCTTTCTTGCTGTGTTTCTCTCTGCCTGCCTGTCTTTCTTTCTTGCTGTGTTTCTCTCTGCCTGCTGTCTTTCTTTCTTGTTGTGTTTCTCTCTGCCTGCCTGTCTTTCCTTCTTGTTGTGTTTCTCTTTCTGCCTGTCTTTCTTTCTTGCTGTGTTTCTCTCTGCCTGCCTGTCTTTCTTTCTTGTCGTGTTTCTCTCTGTGTGTGCCTGTCTTTCTTTCTTGCTATATTTCTCTCTTTTCCCCTCTTTTCTTGCTGTAGTTCTTTGTCGACATGTCTTTCTTGGTCTTTCTCTCTGCCTTCCTTTTTTGCTATCTTTCCCTCTTCCTGCTTCCTGTCTTTCCTCATTGCTGTGTTTCCCTCTCGGTCGGCCTGTCTTTCTTTCTTGCTATATTTCTCGTTGCCTATCTTTCTTGTTGTGTTTCTCTTTGCCTACCTATTTTCCTCTGCTTGCTCCCTGTCTTTCTTTCTCACTGTGTTTCTCTCTGCCGCTCTTTCTTGCTGTGTTTCTCTCTTTGCAGCTCTCCCTTTCTTTCTTGCCGTGTTTCTCTCTGCCTGTCTTTCTTTCTTGCTGTGTTTCTCTTCCTTCTAATCTTTCTTTTTTGCTGTGTTTCTCTGTGCTTGTCTTTCTTTCTTGCCGTGTTTCTCTCTGCCCGTCCTTCTTTCTTGCTGTGTTTCTCTATGCCTGTCTTTCTTCATTGCTGTGTTTCTCGGGACATGTCTCGCTTTCTTGCTGTGTTTCTCTCTGCCTGACTTTCTTTCTTGCTGTTTCTCTCTTCCTGTCTTTCTCTCTTGCTGTGTTTCTCTACCTGCTAATCTTTCTTTCTTGCTGTTTTTCTCTCTGCCTGTCTTTCTTTCTTGCTGTGTTTCTCTGCCTTCTAATTTTTCTTTTTTGTTGTGTTTCTCTCTGCCTGCCTTTCTTCATTGCTGTGTTTCTCTGGACATGTCTCGCTTTCTTGCTGTGTTTCTCTCTGCCTGACTTTGTTTCTTGCTGTGTTTCTCTACCTGCTAACCTTTCTTTCTTGCCGTGTTTCTCTCTGCCTGTCTTTCTTGCTTGCTGTGTTTCTCTTCCTGCTAATCTTTCTTTCTTGCTGTGTTTCTATCTGCCTGTCTTTCTTTCTTGCTGTGTTTCTCTACCTGCTAATCTTTCTTTCTTCCTGTGTTTCTCCCTGCCTGTCCCTCTTTCTTGCTGTGTTTCTCTCTGCCTGTCCCTCTTTCTTGCTGTGTTTCTCTCTGCCTGTCTCTCTTCCTTGCTGTGTTTCTCTCTGCCTGTCTTTCTTTCTTGCTGTGTTTCTCTTCCTTCTAATCTTTCTTTTTTGCTGTGTTTCTCTCTGCTTGTCCTTCTTTCTTGCCGTGTTTCTCTCTGCCTGTCCTTCTTTCTTGCTGTGTTTCTCTATACCTGTCTTTCTTCATTGCTGTGTTTTTCGGGACATGTCTCGCTTTCTTGCTGTGTTTCTCTCTGCCTGCCTTTCTTCATTGCTGTGTTCCTCTGGACATATCTTGCTTTCTTGCTGTGTTTCTCTTTGCCTGTCTTTCTTTCTTGCTGTGTTTCTCTGCCTTCTAATCTTTCTTTTTTGGTGTGTTTCTCTCTGCCTGTCTTTCTTTCTTCCTGTGTTTCTCCCTGCCTGTCTCTCTTTCTTGCTGTGTTTATCCCTGCCTGTCTCTCATTCTTGCTGTGTTTCTCTCTGCCTGTCTCTTTCTTGCTGTGTTTCTCTCTGCCTTTCTTTCTTGCTGTGTTTCTCTCTGCCTGTCTCTCTGTCTTGCTGTGTTTCTCTCTGCCTGTCTTTCTTCATTGCTGTGTTTCTCTGGACATGTCTCGCTTTCTTGCTGTGTTTCTCTCTGCCTGACTTTCTTTCTTGCTGTTTCTCTCTGTCCGTCTTTCTTTCTTGCTGTGTTTCTCTCTGCCTGCCTGTCTTTCCTTCTTATTGTGTTTCTCTTTCTGCCTGTCTTTCTTTCTTGCTGTGTTTCTCTCTGCCTGCCGGTCTTTCTTTCTTGTCGTGTTTCTCTCTCTGTCTGCCTTTCTTTCTTTCTTGCTATATTTCTCTCTTTTTCCCTCTTTTCTTGCTGTATTTCTTTGTCGACATGTCTTTCTTGGTCTTTCCCTCTGCCTTCCTTTTTTGCTATCTTGACCTCTTCCTGTCTTTCCTCATTGCTGTGTTTCCCTCTCGGTCGGCCTGTCTTTCTTTCTTGCTATATTTCTCGTTGCCTATCTTTCTTGTTGTGTTTCTCTTTGCCTACCTATTTTCCTCTGCTTGCTCCCTGTCTTTCTTTCTCGCTGTGTTTCTCTCTGCCGCTCTTTCTTGCTGTGTTTCTCTCTTTGCAGCTCTCCCTTTCTTTCTTGCCGTGTTTCTCTCTGCCTGTCTTTCTTTCTTGCTGTGTTTCTCTTCCTTCTAATCTTTCTTTTTTGCTGTGTTTCTCTCTGCTTGTCTTTCTTTCTTGCCGTGTTTCTCTCTGCCCGTCCTTCTTTCTTGCTGTGTTTCTCTATGCCTGTCTTTCTTCATTGCTGTGTTTCTCGGGACATGTCTCGCTTTCTTGCTGTGTTTCTCTCTCCCTGCCTTTCTTCATTGCTGTGTTTCTCTGGACATGTCTCGCTTTCTTGCTGTGTTTCTCTGCCTGACTTTCTTTCTTGCTGTTTCTCTCTTCCTGTCTTTCTTTCTTGCTGTGATTCTCTACCTGCTAATCTTTCTTTCTTGCTGTGTTTCTCTCTGCCTGTCTTTCTTTCTTGCTGTGTTTCTCTGCCTTCTAATCTTTCTTTTTTGTTGTGTTTCTCTCTGCCTGCCTTTCTTCATTGCTGTGTTTCTCTGGACATGTCTCACTTTCTTGCTGTGTTTCTCTCTGCCTGACTTTCTTTCTTGCTGTGTTTCTCTACCTGCTAATCTTTCTTTCTTGCCGTGTTTCTCTCTGCCTGTCTTTCTTGCTTGCTGTGTTTCTCTTCCTGCTAATCTTTCTTTCTTGCTGTGTTTCTATCTGCCTGTCTTTCTTTCTTGCTGTGTTTCTCTACCTGCTAATCTTTCTTTCTTCCTGTGTTTCTCCCTGCCTGTCCCTCTTTCTTGCTGTGTCTATCCCTGCCTGTCTCTCTTTCTTGCTGTGTTTCTCTCTGCCTGTCTCTCTTCCTTGCTGTGTTTCTCTCTGCCTGTCTCTCTTTCTTTCTCGCTGTGTTTCTCTCTGCCGCTCTTTCTTGCTGTGTTTCTCTCTTTGCAGCTCTCCCTTTTTTTCTTGCCGTGTTTATCTCTGCCTGTCTTTCTTTCTTGCTGTGTTTCTCTTCCTTCTAATCTTTCTTTTTTGCTGTGTTTCTCTCTGCTTGTCCTTCTTTCTTGCCGTGTTTCTCTCTGCCTGTCCTTCTTTCTTGCTGTGTTTCTCTATACCTGTCTTTCTTCATTGCTGTGTTTCTCGGGACATGTCTCGCTTTCTTGCTGTGTTTCTCTCTGCCTGCCTTTCTTCATTGCTGTGTTTCTCTGGACATATCTTGCTTTCTTGCTGTGTTTCTCTTTGCCTGTCTTTCTTTCTTGCTGTGTTTCTCTGCCTTCTAATCTTTCTTTTTTGGTGTGTTTCTCTCTGCCTGTCTTTCTTTCTTCCTGTGTTTCTCCCTGCCTGTCTCTCTTTCTTGCTGTGTTTATCCCTGCCTGTCTCTCATTCTTGCTGTGTTTCTCTCTGCCTGTCTCTTTCTTGCTGTGTTTCTCTCTGCCTGTCTCTCTGTCTTGCTGTGTTTCTCTCTGCCTGTCTTTCTTCATTGCTGTGTTTCTCTGGACATGTCTCGCTTTCTTGCTGTGTTTCTCTCTGCCTGACTTTCTTTCTTGCTGTTTCTCTCTGCCTGTCTTTCTTTCTTGCTGTGTTTCTCTACCTGCTAATCTTTCTTTCTTACTGTGTTTCTCTCTGCCTGTCTTTCTTTCTTGCTGTGTTTCTCTGCCTTCTAATCTTTCTTTTTTGTTGTGTTTCTCTCTGCCTGCCTTTCTTCATTGCTGTGTTTCTCTGGACATGTCTCGCTTTCTTGCTGTGTTTCTCTCTGCCTGACTTTCTTTCTTGCTGTGTTTCTCTACCTGCTAATCTTTCTTTCTTGCCGTGTTTCTCTCTGCCTGTCTTTCTTGCTTGCTGTGTTTCTCTTCCTGCTAATCTTTCTTTCTTGCTGTGTTTCTATCTGCCTGTCTTTCTTTCTTGCTGTGTTTCTCTACCTGCTAATCTTTCTTTCTTGCTGTGTTTCTCTACCTGCTAATCTTTCTTTCTTCCTGTGTTTCTCCCTGCCTGTCCCTCTTTCTTGCTGTGTCTATCCCTGCCTGTCTCTCTTTCTTGCTGTGTTTCTCTCTGCCTGTCTCTCTTCCTTGCTGTGTTTCTCTCTGCCTGTCTCTCTTTCTTTCTCGCTGTTCTTTCTCTGCCGCTCTTTCTTGCTGTGTTTCTCTCTTTGCAGCTCTCCCTTTCTTTCTTGCTGTGTTTCTCTCTGCCTGTCTTTCTTTCTTGCTGTGTTTCTCTTCCTTCTAATCTTTCTTTTTTGCTGTGTTTCTCTCTGCTTGTCTTTCTTTCTTGCCGTGTTTCTCTATGCCTGTCCTTCTTTCTTGCTGTGTTTCTCTATGCCTGTCTTTCTTCATTGCTGTGTTTCTCGAGACATGTCTCCCTTTCTTGCTGTGTTTCTCTCTGCCTGCCTTTCCTCATTGCTGTGTTTCTCTGGACATATCTCGCTTTCTTGCTGTGTTTCTCTTTGCCTGTCTTTCTTTCTTGCTGTGTTTCTCTGCCTTCTAATCTTTCTTTTTTGCTGTGTTTCTTTCTGCCTGTCTTTCTTTCTTCCTGTGTTTCTCCCTGCCTGTCTCTCTTTCTTTCTTGCTGTGTTTCTCTCTGCCTGTCCTTCTTTCTTGCTGTGTTTCTCTCTGCCTGTCTCTCTGTCTTGCTGTGTTTCTCTCTGCCTGTCTTTCTTTCTTTCTTGCTGTGTTTCTCTCTGCCTGTCTTTCTTCATTGCTGTGTTTCTCTGGACATATCTCGCTTTCTTGCTGTGTTTCTCTCTGCCTGCCTTTCTTTCTTTCTTGCTGTGTTTCTCTCTGCCTGTCTTTCTTCATTGCTGTGTTTCTCTGGACATATCTCGCTTTCTTGCTGTGTTTCTCTCTGCCTGCCTTTCTTCATTGCTGTTTTTCTCTGGACATGTCTCGCTTTCTTGCTGTGTTTCTCTCTGCCTGCATTTCTTCATTGCTGTGTTTCTCTGGATATGTCTCGCTTTCTTGCTGTGTTTCTCTTTGCCTGTCGCTTTCTTGTTGTGTTTCTATCTGCCTGTCTCTCTTTCCTGCTGTGTTTGTCTCTGCATGTCTTTCATTATTGCTGCTTCTTTCTGTCTCTCTTTCTTTCTTGCTTTGTTTTTTGTCCTGCTAATCTCTCTTTCTTGCTGTGTTTCTCTCTGCCTGTCCTTCTTTCTTGCTGTGTTTCTCTCTGCCTGTCTTCCTTCATTGCTGTGTTTCTCTGGACATATCTCGCTTTCTTGCCGTGTTTCTCTCTGCCTGACTTTCTTTCTTGCTGTGTTTCTCTACCTGCTAATCTTTCTTCCTTGCCGTGTTTCTCTCTGCCTGTCTTTCTTTTTTGCTGTGTTTCTCTCTGTCTGTCTCTCTTTCTTTCTTGCTGTGTTTCTCTCTGCCTGTCTTTCTTCATTGCTGTGGTTCTCCAGCATGGGGTCTGGCATGGATTCACATGCTCATGAATATTCCCCGTCGTCAGGCTGGGAATCCTCGGTAAAGAAAAAACCAGTATCAGTTTCGTTTCTGATCTGTCTTTCGTAGTAGTAACCAATCACTGGTCTCTGCGTCATACTGACCACAGCCAATAACTGCCCTCTACCTAAGCCCCGCCTCTGGCAGCCATCTTCAGATTTTTACCGCACGTTCATGTGTTGGGATCCTCGTGCTATTGCTCTCGAGCGTTAGTGCTATTTTTTCGCGCTTTTTCACAAAAACTTCGATTTTTTCGGTCAAAAGAGCCTCAAGCTCCACCGATCCTACATCCGATCAACGGGGACCCGTGTCGGATTCGTCTGCGCCCCTCAAGGGTGAAGATTTCGTCGAGCTACACTTCGGAGGACTCCAGAAGCTTCTCAGGCCCGGTCTCGGAGATGGCCCAGGAGAAGGGAAGCTCGACGCCCGGAAAGCTGTTCAGGGTCTGCCCTGGATGCCAGCTGCAGAACGTCTTTAAGGAAGACGAACACTCTTTCTGCCTTTACTGCCTTCATGAGGACAAGACGCACGTGGAGAAGGACTGTGCGTTTTGCGGCAACATGTCGGAACGGACCATGAAGGACCGCCATCAACGTCTCGCCAACTGGCTGGAGGGTAAGAGCCCGTCCGGCGAGAAGAAGAGGAAATCCGAGCGGCCTTCTAAGACCTTTGAGGGCGCCCCGGCGACGGGGGCCCAACATAAGGCTAAGCACCGCGAGTCCGCTGGCACCGGGAGCGCCGAACGGTCGGGCTCTACGGGCGTCAGGCAGGGCGCACCCTCCCCGGCACCATTAACCACGAGCCAACGCTCTGGGTCGGGTAAGAGGAAGGCCGAGCACCCGGCGAAGCTCCTGGAGAGGCCCCGGTCGAGCTCTAAGGCAGAGGAGGAGCGTGGCAGTGCCCCCTCCCTCAAGGATAAGGCGGTGAGCGCACCTAAGGTGGTGAAGGCCTTGATCCATCCGACCAAGCCCTCTATCGAAACGGTCGCGGCGGCCCTGGCCCAGCCTGTGGAGGCTACACCAGTGGTGGCGACCTCGGGGCCCAGAATCTCCCTGCCTCCTCGGAGGGAGTCTTCTTTTGTGCCCATCGATAGGACCCCCGTGAAACCCCCCGTGGGGAAGAAGAAGGGGGGGCAGGGCGTCGTCGTAGATTCGGCCTCAACCTCAGAAGAGGAGCTGATCGAGGTCTCAAGCCACGGCCTAGGCGTGGAAGAAGGCCAGCCCGTCGGAATGGACCCCGACGCAGGTGACGACGACGACATCGTCGAGGATACCGACGGGGCCCCTGCTCGCCCGTCGGCTTCCCCTCTATCAGCGCCGCAAGACAACTCGGCGGCCATTTTGTTGGCCATACAGTCCTTATGCTCCGAGATAAGGACGAGGCTACCGTTACCGACGGAGGAACCTCTCCCGTCGGGGGATCCAGAACCGGGGCCTTCTGGTGTTCCCCCTACCAAGAAAAGAAGGATCCATCCACCACCTCCTTTTCAACCGTCGCGCCCCGTCCAGCCCTCCTCCCCGTCCACCCGAGGGGATGATACGGGGACTGACACGGCAGCGACGGGTACGGACGACGAGGCATACGACGAGGATATTCCGTCGTCGCCTCCCGCCAGGGCTTCTCCGCCCGACGAGATCGGATCTTTCCACTCCATGATCTCCAGGGCTTCCGAGCTTTTCCAACTCTGCCCTGAGGAGAAGAAAAAGGAAGGCTTCCTTTATCAGCGGCCCGAGGCCAAGAGGAAGACGGTCCTCGCAGTGCCTCTGTTGGACGACATTTGGGATGAGGGCCTTTCCCTCCTCAAGAATCCTTCCACGACGCCAGCTAGAAGAGACCGGTACGAGAAAAAGTACCGGGTCCCGGACACGGCCCCCCTGTGCCTCCGGGCGCAGCCTACCCCGGATTCCGTCGTCTCCGCGGCGGCCAGGAAGAAAGCGGGGGGGGGGTGCGGCCTCCACATCGACTTCCCCGCCGGACGGCGAGGGAAAGAAATTGGATGCGATGGGACGTAGAGTCATCTCGTCGGCAGCGACGACGATTAAAGCGGCCAACGCCTTGGCTATCGTGGCTCGCTACGACAGGGAGCTCTGGTACAAGATAGCTCCCCTGCTGGATTTTCTGCCGGACGACAAGAGGGCTGAGGCCCTGGAGATCCTGCAGGAAGGTGAGGTGGCCTCGGACCACGCCATCACCGTGGCGACGGACATCGCCGACACTGGGTTCCGCCAGTTGGGCAACGGCGTTTGCCTTCGATGTCGTGGATGGCTCAAAGCTACGGACTTCCGGCAGGACGTCCAGACCAGAGTCCTGGACATGCCCTTCGACGGGAACAACCTGTTTGGGAAGACAGTGGACGATTCCCTTCAGGCCATTAAGGCGGATACTGAGACGGCCCGGGCCCTTGGAGTTCTGCAGCAACGGCGGACGCCCTTTCGGAGCAGCGGAGGCAAGGGTGCCTCCAAAGGTTCCGGCGGCGGTTTCGCTTCCTACCGTCAAGCGGCCCGCTCGTCGTCGCAAGAGGCCTACAGAGGACGAGGCAAGTCTAGCAGACCCCGCCGTCGTCGCCAAGGAGGTCAAGGCGGCAAGGCCGCGTCCAAGCAGGATTGAACCGGCCGTGGGGTCGGGCCCCCACCGAAGCACCCCGGTGGGAGGCCGGCTGGCGAGCTTCGTCAGCGTGTGGGAGTCCATCTCCACCGACCGTTGGGTGCTGGACGCCCTGGCCCGGGGCCACGCGCTCGAGTTTCAGAGAAGGTGCCCTCGCGTCCCCCCCGTGGCCAGGAAAGAACTTCACGTCCCTCAACTTCTTCTGGAGGTAAAGGCAATGCTCAGGAAGGGCGCCATCGAACTCGTCCCAAAGAGGCTTCGGGGCTCCGGAGTCTACTCGAGATACTTCCTCGTGAAGAAGAAGACGGGGGGATGGCGCCCCATCCTAGACCTGCGACGTCTGAACAAGTTCATCAAGGCGCAGAAGTTCCGGATGGTCACCCTCCAGCACGTCCTGGGCCAGCTGGTGGAAGGGGACTTCCTATCGTCGTTGGATTTGGAGGATGCCTACTTTCACATTCCCATCCTAAAGGGGCACCGAAAATTCCTCAGGTTCGTGGTCCAAGGGCGTCATTACCAGTTCAAAGCCCTCCCCTTCGGACTACGGTCGGCACCCAGGGTATTCACCAAGTGCCTCGCACCGGTGGCGGCGCAGCTGCGCCGCGAGGGGATCCACGTCTACCCCTACCTGGACGACTGGCTCATCCGCGCCAAGACGAGGGAGCTCGCCGTGGTCCACACGGCAAGGACCGTCCAACTCCTCACGGACCTGGGATTCTCCGTGAACTACGCCAAATCCCACCTGGTGCCCGCGCAAGACGCACTGTTTCTGGGAGCGAGGCTCGACACAGTGTCCCTTCTGGCCTCCCCGTCGGAGGAGAGGACCAGGACCATCTTGGGCAAGGTGCAACGGATGTTGGTGGCCGACGCGGCCAAAGTGAGGTCCATCAAGTCCCTCCTCGGGATGATGTCTTCCTGCATCTACCTCATTCCCATGTGCAGGCTCCGGATGCGCCCGTTGCAAGAATTCCTGGATGCGCGCTGGATCCAGACGACGGGCAGCTTCGAGGAAAGGATCAAGCTCGACGAGAGTTTCCGACGAGCGATACGGTGGTGGGGCACCCGCGCGCATCTGACGGCGGGCATGGACTTCCAGACCCCAGCCCACCAGGAGACTGTGATCTCGTCTTTATTGGGGGGTCGGGGGCACTGCTGGTCTTTGCAGTCTGTTATAGGGGGGCTCAGCTGCCAGTAGTTTATTTCTGGGGAGGGGTGGGGGGGGGGGGCGGGGGGCAATTGCTTCTTTCAGCGACTGCCCTGTGATGTTTAAGAAGTGCGGGTTACTTTTGCCTCTTTAGTGTGGGGGGCGGGCAGAGAGTAATGAGTGGGGGACTCTGATTGGGGGAGGGGGGGTTTGTTACTGTCCTGTATCTGAAAGGGAGGGGATGGGGGGGGGCACTGTTGATCAAGGGTTTTGGCAGCTCATCCACCAACCCCCCCCCCCGCCCCCCTCCCCCCCCACCGCTTCTACACAAGAAGGCTTTTCAGTGTTAGGTTTATTTGCAATATTTATCAGATGATCTCCTGCTATTGGCTCTTGGTATTGAGTCATTTCTTCACTATTTCCGGTCCTTTGGGGTTTTCACGTCTATGTTTTACCGCAAATGTATATGGACCTGATGCCAATTTACTTTTGCGTTACAGAAGTATTTAAAATAGCACTTTATTGCGACCACACCTGCAAGAGTCTTTTCCTTCAGTAGGGAAAGAAAAATAGGCAGCACACTACTGGTGGGGACGAGGAGCGAGAAAGGCATTGCCATGTGTTCTTACACATCACTTCTTCCTGTTGGTGCCTAGCAACAGGTATTATTACTACCCCATGTAATGCTACTCTATTCATGAATCGGGAAGATGAAAGGCGGAGTCCGCCCTGGCCTCAGATTGGAACTTGCAACGGGCAGGCCGCCCTGGCGTCATAGAGCAACAGCCTTTCACTCGTGAACTATCCATCTGGAGAATCCTATCCATGACATCATAGTGCACATGTGTAGTTAGTATGTATGCTTTTATGTCTCTTAACTTTAATTAGAATGTATGAACTTGCGATATATTTTATTATTTTATTGTATTTCAAGGATTTTTGTAATCTGGTTTTACATAGTAATGTGTAAAGTTTATGATTTTAACCAAAAATACATTTAAACAAGAAAAGGTACTCTACATGTTGCCGGTGGTCCCTGTATTGATGCACCCTGACTTTTGGGAGCAGCAGTTAATGGGCACCATTTGAAACACATATGTGGATTTTGAACAAAATAACTCACTCATTTCTATTTTTTGTTTCCTGCTGTTTTATAGCACAGTAATAATTCCTATACATTACCTTTCATTTTAAGCTTTAGTTGACTCCTGCCGCTCTATCCAAATAAATAAATCCCTGCTGCTTTCACTTACTAAAGGCCTCCAGTTGCTAAAATGAGCCTCGCTCGCAGTGTGCGAACTGTGCACCTCCATTCCCAGGATTCATCTCCATACATTTCCTGCTCGCAGTGTGCGAGCTGCGCGCCTCCATTCCAAGGATTCATCTCCATACATTTCCCCCTAAATTGAGCCTCGCTCACAGTGTGCGAGCTGTGCACCTCCATTCCCAGGATTCATCTCCATACATTTCCCACTCGCAGTGTGCGAGCTGTGCACCTCAATTCCCAGGATTCATCTCCATACATTTCTCCCTAAAGTGAGCCATGCGCGCAGTGTGTGAGCTGTGCACCTCCATTCCCAGGATTCATCTCCATACATTTCCCACTCGCAGTGTGCGAGCTGTGCACCTCAATTCCCAGGATTCATCTCCATACATTTCTCCCTAAAGTGAGCCATGCGCGCAGTGTGTGAACTGTGCACCTCCATTCCCAGGATTCATCTCCATACATTTCCCACTCGCAGTGTGCGAGCTGTGCACCTCCATTCCCAGGATTCATCCTCATACATTTCCCGCTCGCAGTGTGCGAGCTGTGCACCTCCATTCCCAGGATTCATCTCCATACATTTTCCCCTAAAGTGAGCCATGCGCGCAGTGTGCGAGCTGCGCGCCTCCATTCCAAGGATTCATCTCCATACATTTCCCCCTAAATTGAGCCTCGCTCACAGTGTGCGAGCTGTGCACCTCCATTCCCAGGATTCATCTCCATACATTTTCCCCTAAAGTGAGCCATGCGCGCAGTTTGTGAGCTGTGCACCTCCATTCCCAGGATTCATCTCCATACATTTCCCACTCGCAGTGTGCGAGCTGTGCACCTCAACTCCCAGGATTCATCTCCATACATTTCCCCCTAAAGTGAGCCATGCGCGCAGTGTGTGAGCTGTGCACCTCCATTCCCAGGATTCATCTCCATACATTTCCCACTCGCAGTGTGCGAGCTGTGCACCTCCATTCCCAGGATTCATCCTCATACATTTCCCGCTCGCATTGTGCGAGCTGTGCACCTCCATTCCCAGGATTTATATCCATACATTTCCCACTCGCAGTGTGCGAGCTGTGCACCTCCATTCCCAGGATTCATCCTCATACATTTCGCGCTCGCTGTGTGCGAGCTGTGCACCTCCATTCCCAGGATTCATCCTCATACATTTCCCGCTCGCAGTGTGCGAGCTGTGCACCTCCATTCCCAGGATTTATATCCATACATTTCCTGCTCGCAGGGTGCGAGCTGTGCACCTCCATTCCCAGGATTCATCTCCATACATTTCCCACTCGCAGTGTGCGAGTTGTGCACCTCCATTCCCATGATTCATCTCCATACATTTCCCCCTAAAGTGAGCCACGCACACAGTGTGCGAGCTGTGCACCTCCATTCCCAGGATTCATCTCCATACATTTCCCGCTCGCAGGGTGCGAGCTGTGCACCTCCATTCCCAGGATTCATCTCCATACATTTCCCGCTCGCAGTGTGCGCGCTGTGCACCTCCATTCCCAGGATTCATCTCCATGCATTTCCCGCTAGCAGTGTGCGAGCGGTGCACCTCTATTCCCTGGATTCATCTCCATACATTTCCCGCTCGCAGTGTGCGAGCTGTGCACCTCCATTCCAAGGATTCATCTCCATACATTTCCCACTCGCAGTGTGCGAGCTGTGCACCTCCATTCCAAGGATTCATCTCCATACATTTCCCACTCGCAGTGTGCGAGCTGTGCACCTCCATTCCAAGGATTCCCCTCCATACATTTCCCGCTCGCAGGGCGCGAGCTGTGCACCTCCATTCCAAGGATTCCCCTCCATACATTTCCCACTCGCAGGGTGCGAGCTGTGCACCTCCATTCCCAGGATTCATCTCCATACATTTCCCGCTCGCAGTTTGCAAGCTCTGCACCTCCATTCCAAGGATTCCTCTCCATACATGTCCCCCTGTGATTCAGCCAATCAAAGCACAATGCAAGATATGTTTCCAAGCTTAAGTGAATGCAAGTGTGATCCTCGTGTTACATGCTGCTTGCATATTCCTAGCAACTATAAATTCTGCAGCCGGGGCATTAGGTGGGCCTGGCCAGAGATTCAAACCCACTCTTGCCGCATTAGTGTGCATTTGCATCTCCAACTTGCGGCCAAATGTCCCAGCGCCCTGCCGGCTGCGTCCAACAGGGTGCGTAGACACATGACCTGCGCCCGAAATGGCGCGCAAAAACGTCTCGTGCCGAAACGGTCACAGCCAAACATCCTGCTCTGCTCATTAACTGCCAGTTTCCCATTCCACAGGCAACACTGACCTCTTCTGGAAATTGTAGGAAGGGTTTATTTACAATCTTTGGTAGGGCTTAAAAAATGTTAGCATTTGTTTTAAAAACTTCGATGGGTTGCTTGGTGTTATCTCGGTGACATCCTTTCAAACCACGTGGTCTTCAGCTCTATAGCTATTTTATTGTATCCCGTTACACAGCTGCACAAACTACATACACATTCATGTTTGCAATGATCTGCTCCTTTCTATGTTTGGATTGCACTTATGTCTCACTATTGACTCAACTATCAAATCATTCTTTTATTTTTTGAGAGATTTTCTAACTACTTGCACTTACTTCTGACCATCCCCCATCTCTAAACACTAGCCCGGCCACTCAGCCCATTGTTCAGGCGTTTCCTCAACCCCTTCCGGTCTCTGCACCTCAGCCTCCGGCAAGCAACACTCCACCTCCTCCGGCACTGGATCCTCCTGACCCCCCAAGACACGGATGAGGAGGAGGACCTTGACACTCCTTCGCCGGCCAAGGCCTTCCACGAACGTCTGGCTGGACTCGCAGAGTATCTAGGTCTGCCTCAGCCTGAGGCAGAGCAGCCAGCAGAGGGGGGTCCTTGCAGAAGTACTCACGAGGCGCCCCTCTGCTAAAACGGGGATTCCACTGCAGACCGACGTGGGTCTCCCTGGCCAAGAAAGGTTGGCTCAAGCCTCACTCCGTCCAGCCGACCAGTCGTCACCTCGATGCCAAATACAGGCAGATGGAGGGGGATACACTTTTGCTTTCCTCGGCCACACTCCTCGGTGATAGCCGCGGCATCAGTGTACTCCAAGCCCCAGTCATCCTCATCTTCGTCATCTGCGGCACTGCTAGGCAAGCAGGAGAAGACCTTGTAGGCATACGGGAAGAAGCTGAATTCCAACGCTTCCTTGCATCTTCGTAAGGCCAACGCAACGTCATGCTGGTGGCCGCTAACCAGAGATTATGGCAGGAAATCGCAGAGTTCCTCCCAGAAATCCCCACGCAGAGCCAATCACGCTTTAAGGCAGGGCTGGCCGAGGCCAAGCTCGTGGCACAGGACATCATGGAATCCACTGTGGCCCACATTGATACCTCTGGCCGTGCCATTTGTATTACCACGGACATGAGAAGGACAGCCTGGCTCTGGGCAACAAAGTTCAATCCGGACGTCCAGGAGTGCATATTGGACCTGCCATTCGAGGGGAGTGACCGCTTTCACTCCACCACGGATGAAGAGCTGGACAAAAAGAAAAACAGCTTGCAAACGGCCAAGTCTTTATCCATCCTGACAAAGACCACGCCCAAATCAAGTTGGGACAGCAACTCTTTTGGCGGAGATTCGGTTGCTCATACTGAGCCAGGCCGTGGCGGAAGTCCCAGTCTCCCAGCAAGGCTTGGGCTTTTACTCCAGGATTTTTGCCATTCAGAAAAAGAACCAGGCTGGCCTGAGAGTTGTGCTGGACCTCTCCACCCTCAAGCTCTCCTTACATCTACAAAGATTCAAGATGGTTATGCCAGCTTTTATTGCAGAGACACTGTGCAGGGGAGACCCGATGTGCTCCCTGGATCTGAAGGACACGTACCTACATGTCCCGATTTGGCAACTCCATCATTCTTTCCTCCGTTTCAGGATCATGGGCTACTATTTCCAGTACAAGGTCCTTCCGTTTGGCCTCAACTTGGCCCCCAGGGTCTTCACCAGACTCATGAATACGGTGGCTGCCCCCCTTCGGCCTCCACATCTACCCATACCTCGACGACTGGCTCGTCAGGGCTACATCTCCGGAAGCAGTTCACCACTCCTCCAATGCTCTGATGAATATGCTGCACGATCTGTGCTTTTCGCTCCATCACAAGAAGTCGCAGCTGCAACCCACACAGACTCTGACCTTCTTGGGCCTCATCTGGGACACAGGCTCCGAGAAGGTGTTTCCCAAAGAGGACAAGATCACAGCCATCAAGAGGGCCACATCCCACTTCCTCGGCAGAGAGGCAACCTCAGCCTGGTGGTACCAACATCTCCTGGGTCTTCTAGCAGCATTCCTATTGTCCGCCCCCCCACACAAGACTCAGGATAAAGAGGATACAGCTGCACTTCGCGGCATCATGGAACCAGGAGCGGGGCTCTCAATGCGAGATAATCAACGTTCCTCCATCTCTCCACCCGGACCTCACATGGTGGTCCAGGGACTGCAACCTATGGACGGGCAAGCCCTTCCGGCCTCCCAACCCGCAGGTGACATCACCACGGACTCCGCTCTCGAGGGCTGGGGAGCCACCCTGGAGGATCCCTGGGTCCACGGCACCTGGACTCGAAAGGAGCAGGCTTACCACATCAATTGGTTGGAACTGAACGCCATCTGGCTAGCGCTCAGAGCTTTCCTTCCACGTCTCAGGGGCAGTGTTGTCCTCATCCAGACAGACAACTCGACCAGCATGTACTATGTCAACAAGCAGGGAGGGACCAGATCCCCTCCACTGTGCAGACTGGCGATCAGCATGTGGGAATGGGCCCTGGAAAACGACACCTACCTCGCGGCAGTCCACCTTCCCGGGGAATCCAACCTGGAGGTGGACAGGCGCAGCAGGCTGGGAGTGGACAACTACGAGTGGCAGCTAAACAACCTTGTCATTCAGGAGATCTTCCACAGATGGGGTCTCCCCCAGGTGGATCTCTTTGCCACCTGGCACAACAAGAAGTGCCCTCAGTTCGCCTCCTGGCAGGGACAGGGCCCCGGCTCCCTGGGCGATGCATTTCGTATTCAGTGTAACAGCATGACGGCGTACGCCTTCCCGCCCACTCCACTGATTCATAGAGTGATTTGCAAGATCAAGGAGTCTCGCCAGCTCAACATCATTCTAATCGCTCCATGGTGGCCGGCAGGCCATGGTTCTTGGAGCTGCTGAGCCTCTCGGAGATGCCTCTGATTCACCTCCCGACGGGCCCAATGCATCTTCTAGCGCAGCAGGGGGGCAGGGTCATCCACCCCGTGCCCAGAGCAGGTAACGCTCAGTCACCTCAACCTATCCCAGGCTAATCTGGAGATCATACAGGGCGCTAGGAGCAAGGCTACCAGGGGCCCGTATAAAAAGTAAATGGACCAGGTTCTGCCATTGTGCAGATTCCAAGGAAATCGACCCCCTGGCATGTGCCTTGGATGACGTGCTCTCTCGGCGCACCTCGCCCACTCAGGCGTGCAGCTGGACACCTGCCGTACTTGCCTCTCAGCCATCAGGGCCTACAGAAACTCGGAGGAAGGGGTCTTCTTCTCCTCCTCCAATCCGATTGTCAAGAAGCATTTGGCTGGGCTCGCAAGGCTCTATCCGCCCATCAAGAGACCACACCCTGTGTGGGACCTGAACACAGTCTTGGGCGCCCTGGCGCACAAACCGTTTGAGCCAATGGGGTCCGTGGACATCAGGCTGGTCACCATTAAGACGGCCTTACTAGTCGGCCTCACCTCGGCTCGCAGAGTCAGCGAAATCCAGGCGCTTGTCGCCTCAGAACCATATACTACCTTTCACAAGGACAAGGTGGTCCTGCGGACACACCCAGCCTTTCTGCCTAAGGTGCCATCTGCTTTCGATTTGAATGAGGAAATTGCCCTTCCTACTTTTTTTGCCGATCCTAAGGACGAGGCACAGAGTTCTGCACTGCCTACATGTCAGGCGTGCCCTGAAATTCTACCTTGACAGGACCAAGGGCTTCCGCAAGTCAGACGCCTTTGTCACTTTTGCAGGTACAAGACCAGGCTATCAGGCCTCCATATCCCGCTGGATAGTCTCGGCCATCAAAGAATCATACGAGGGGCAGCATAAGCCCCTTCCGGCGAACATGTACGCCCACGCCGTCGGGGCCAAGGCAACGGCCATCGCATTTCAGCGCCATGTCCCGTGGCAGGTCATAAGCAGGGCAGCCACATGGGCCACTCCCTCGGCTTTCTGCAAGCATTACTGTTTGGATGCCGGCTCCAGATCGGATGCAGGTTTCGGGCAGGCGGTTCTCAGGAACCTGTTTGCTTAAGGAGGGGCTCCTCTCCACCCTGGGGCTACATTCAGTTGTTATCGCCCATGCAGTATGGAGGAAAGGGGACGGGACGTGAGTCATTATAAGTTACTCACTGTAGTGACTAACATACTCTTAGTCCATACTCCCCTTTCCTCCATATGTCCCACCATCCTCCTCATCCCCCCCCCGAATAATACTGGTGTCATTAGGCAATGGTAAGGCTATTGTCGACGCGTCTATGGGGACTGAGGTGTGGCGCCGTCGGGCGGAGTCAGGGCAGCGCATGCTTCCAGGGCCGCAACCCTGTGCGCCTCTAAATTTAAAGGGAAGAAGGTTTTCTTGGTGAAAAAGGTTCCGTCTCCCGTCCCTCGCAAGGGATGCCCATGCAGTATGGAGGAAAGGGGACTATGGACTAAGAGTTCGTTAGTCACTACAGTGAGTAACTTATAATTTAGCAACGGTGCAGGAGCTTCCGTGGTCCCACTCCCATAGAGTTCTTATTTTAGTGGCGCCTGACTTTCCGGGCCGCTGGGGTTGTAATCCCCCGGTG
The DNA here is from genome assembly GCF_040938575.1 of Ambystoma mexicanum. Classification (NCBI taxonomy): domain Eukaryota; kingdom Metazoa; phylum Chordata; class Amphibia; order Caudata; family Ambystomatidae; genus Ambystoma; species Ambystoma mexicanum. The sequence continues at coordinate 719,237,584 of NC_090938.1, read as the reverse complement.
GCACCGGGAAGTCAGGTGCCGGTAAATATTTACAGGTCCGGCGGCAACCCGCCGGTATCACCGGCACGGTTACCACCAAACCCGTAATGAGCCCAATAGCGGGAAAATTATTAGATGTACTTATCTTTTTTTAAAATATTTCGTATTCTAACGTATATGTACTTGTAGCATCGACAAAAGTAAAATCACATAAATTAAAATTACACTTAGCTTCTCCAAGGATAGTTATAACTTCCTTGCTTCCACTACTTACAACAGTTGTTGTAAGTCAATAGCTCATTAGTGTTCATAGCAATCTGTCACTTAATGATACCACACATTAATCTCCGCCTACACGTGTTTCAGCACATAGGGAATGAAAGTCAGCTATCCTATGGTGAGCTTCTTCAGGGCTATTCCTTATTTACAGTATAAGTCTAATACTTGTACTTTTTGTAAGAAGAAAGATATGATAGAGACATTAAGCCATTGGGTAACAGTTTGCGACTCGCTAAAAGAAATGAGACAAATTTATTTAGGAGAATATTTTATGGGTGAAAATACATTGAGTCCAAGCGAGTGGTGGGGTTGGGGGATAATTGGAGAAAAGCCAGGTTTAATAATTGCAGAGTTGAAATTTATTGATAGAGTGCTAATGATGAAGAAGGAATTGAATGAAATAATACATGTGTAATTGTATATGTTTATATTTCCTTTTCTTTTTTATGTTTTATGGTTCTTTTTTAATATGATGTAAACATGTTAAAGGTTTTGTTAAACCAATAAAACATTTTAATAAAAAAATAAATAAGTCTAATAATAAAAGAAAATATTGATAAATTTTTTGTATAGAAATCAAATTGCATAGCCTGATATGGGGGGGGGGAGAATTCAGGAAGGCTTTAGCATAACTGTGTTTTAATTATGTAAAAACTCAAATAGTTATCCAAATAATATTCAATGTATATTTACTTGTGATAATTCTTGTCATAATCGAAAAATAATTTTAAAGTAAAGGTCCTACCTGTACTGCATGCATTATCTAATGTTCGTCTGCAGTCTCCAAATGTCTCTCAAATGTGTGTGACCTGCAACTAATTAATTTTATCAGAATATGTCCATAATTGGCCTGAACCCATTCTATTCATCTAGTTGGATATTTACTTACTGGAATCTATAGTCGCACTCTTCTTTGGATTCCTGATCAATTTCTTGCACTCCGAGTAATTTTTAAGTTCGTAGCTTGCTCACATTCCTTCACTGCATAATTATCTTTGTTGTCTATTCTATACGGCATATCAGTGTATACAAACTCCTGATAGGTTTACTAGTTGCTGACTTCTTACCTGGTTAGATGCTGAGAGTCTCCTCTCTCCTGCAGCCTGATAACCACGGTTGTGATACCCTAAACGCAAGGTTTGGTGCAGCTGTGTCTCTCCTGGACATTGACTGCTGTTTCTTTATGCTTGAGACAGTGCTCAGCGTCTGTCTGGGCTTGATACAGCAGTGTTCATGCACTGCCAAGTGTATCTCGGTTTGGTACAGCTGTGTCTCTCCTGGATATTGCCCATTGTTTCTTTATGCTTGAGACAGCAGTGTCTCAGCACTGCTCAGTGTCTGCCTGGGCTTGATACAGCAGTGTCTCAGCACTGCCAAGTGTCCGTCTGGGCTTGATACAGTAGTGTTTCATGCACTGTTAAGTGTATCTCAAGGTTTGGTACAGCAGTGCCTCTCCTCGACATTGCCCGGTGTCTCTCTGCTCTGAGCCTGGTATGGTATGCCAGTGCCTAGTCTCTCGCTCTCTCTCTGCTTGGCGCAGCTGTCATTCCTGCAATGCTCATGGTCTCTGCTCTGAGCTTGGGACACCAGTGCCCAGTCTCACGCTCTCTCTCTGCTTGGCACAGCGGTCTTTCCTGCAATGCTCATTGTTCCTGAAGATCTTCTTCGTCACAGTAGTGTCGCCCTTGGATACAGTTACGGGATTAGCGTAATACATAGGTCCGTCCTCACAATTGTTATTCAGCAAGGAACATGGGGCCAGTGATCTTGGGGTTGTTACTGCTCGGGGGAGGCTGTGGCCCAGGTGATAGTCTTTGTCCCCAGAAGGGGAATCCCTTCCTATGAGGTCCTCCTGCATATTAGCACCCCTATGGGGATTATTCGGTAGCAGCCTCACCCTCCCTGGACCCATAGGAAAGTGTTCCCTCTTGGGAGAAGTAGCGACACCTGGTGTATCGTCGCACAACCCTTCGAGCTGGATCAGCAAATTACCCGCCCTCTCGATATGCGTGTTCCTTATACTAAGAAAACAACTGCAGCCTCCCCAAAAAAGAGCAAACAAATAGTTCAATGATATGTGATAAGTCATTTGTGTTTCAAGGCACGACAAGACAAAGGAGGACAAGACTAATGATCTTACTAGGCCATGTTTTATTCAGATCGTGCAAGTGTGACAGCACAAAGTGCAGGGGAAGGAAGAGGGAGAAGTGCTGAGGAGAGAGGGAGGGGGGAAATGCAGTCGGGGCAGCATTGCCCTAAGTAAGTGCAAGGGGGCAGGGCACTGTAGAGGTTACAGTTACAGCCACTAAGTGTGCGGTAAGGCCAGATGCAGTGCATTTGAGACTGATCACGGGGGGCTGGTACCCAGTGAGACTCTGAGGGTAGCCAAGCAACCAGTCAGTGCAGCAAACAGGTAGGTTAGCAGGGTAGGGTGAAAGAGAAAGCGGCAGAGAAAAGGAAAGTCTTGAGCTGTTTCTGGAACTTCAGGTGGTCCGTCTCAAGTTTGAGCGGGGCAGGGAAGCCATTCCAGAGGGAGGCACCTGCAGAGGAGAGAGATCTACCCCCACTCTGCCTGGAGAAGCATCTGACCCTTAGAGAGTTGGAGGTAGCTAAGCAAAAGAGCTCAGGAACGAAGGTATTTTGGAAGAGAGAGTTAGATGTAAAGCAGTCCCCGGCCCCAGAAAGCCATGTGGACGATGCAGAGGGTCTTGAACTTGATCCTTGCAGCAACCAGGAGCCAGTGTAGAGATTTCAGGGCTGAAGAGATACAGTCACTGGGCTTGAGGCCAAGGATAAGTCTTGCAGTCCTGTTCTGGATTAGTTGAAGAGGGTGGAGAGTAGGGGAAGGCAGATTGAGAAATAGGTTGTTGCAGTAGTCCAGCCTAGAGAGCACCAGGTCTCTGGAGACAGCGATGGCCTGAGCACTCAAAAAAGAATGACTACAAAGCTAGAAAAAATTGAGGAGACCGCAAGCTGAAGGCAATAAACTATTCTTCAAAATCCACGCTGGAGGCTGCTACGTGCTGATTGAAAGGAAAAAGAAAGCTTACTCCGAAAACCTGTAGTGTAGGATTCTGCTCCCAAACCTTCAAGATATTCTGGGAACTGAGCACCACCCTCAACCTTCCACTACTTAAATCCCATCACAAAAACTGAGCTCTTGCAGACATAGCCGAGACAGCTTAACCGAATTAATACCCTCCATCCCCCATCCCCACTTTTAAGGCCCCCAGCAGCCAGTGATTTGAACCACATCGGCCAAGAAAAATGACCCAACTAAAACAGAGCTACTCGCAGCGAGGACAGGCCAGTTAGAACCAGCTGCAGACATTGCTCTAAGCTCATCTGAACATCCCTAAGCCCTTTAAATCAGCAGGTCCTTCAAAATATGTATCTGGAGTGGACAAGAGTGGAGTCCAAAGTGCAGTGTGTTTTCTGTGGTAAGGCATGGCAGGGACACCCGCCACTTGCTTGGTATTAGTTAGCATATATCTGGAGTGGACAAATAGTGGAGTCCAAAGTGCAGTGTGTTGTGTGGTGAGGCAGAACAAGGGCGCACGTCACTTGCTTGGTATTAGTGGGCATTTGATGGTTAGTTCCTGGATTTAAACACCTATAGGTTCTAGGGGATGAGCTACACACACTAGGGATTGTCCTACAGCAAATGGTGCCCAGGGAGTACCAACACAAAGTGGGGGGTGGGGGGGTTGTCCTGGTGCCTTAACACCTTAGGGCCCGATTCCTGGAATTATTTGCACGGTTCAAAGTGACTTTGCACTGCCGGCACAAACCCTGATTCATGGAACTGTGCAAAGTGTATTTGTGCAGTGCATAGTCAGTGCAAAGTTCATTTTGTACTGGAAAAATGACTTTGCACTGACGTTGCACTACAGAGTGCACAGTTTGCACAGTTCCAGGAATCGGGGTTTGTGTCTGCAGTGCAAAGTCACTTTGAACCGTGCAAAAAAAATTCCATGAATTGGGCCCTTAGTTGGTTCTGGTTCAAATCATAAAGTTTGCGGGACAGGGGTGCGGGTGTTGTCCTCCCAGCTCCCCTGGGGGCCTTTGCTACTCGTTTGCTGTTCGTTCTGCAGGCCACGCTCCCCACTACAAGAGGACTGTGAACAACCCGCAGGGCAAAGCCCCCGGGACAAGGGTGCGGGTGTTGTGCTCCCGCGGGGTGTTAGGAGCACGCAGAGTGGAAAGAATCGCCTGCCTGCTGGGATCTGCAGTGGATTCGCAATGGTGCAGTACTCGTCTGGCAAGGTGAGGAGTTGTGATGGGGGGGGTCATACGGAAGTGCTAATAACTGCCTGGATTCGTCACCTAACCTGCCTTGGCAGCCTCGGTCGCATCGGCTCACCCCCCCCCCCCCCTCACCGCGATGTTTCCCGGTGTTCACTGAATCAAGGTAGAAAATACTTACAGTTAAACGTAAATTGCCGGTGATGTCTCTTGCATCAGATGCCGTCTCTGACGGCGCCAAGGTCCCGCATTCCCACCAGGGTCGCGGGGAAGGATGTCTCTTGCATCAGATGCCGTCTCTGACGGCGCCAAGGCGCAGTCCTGCAGTCCCACCAGGGTCACTGGGGAAGGGTGTCTCTGGCATCAGATGCCGTCTCTGACGGCGCCAAGGCACAGTCCTGCAGTCCCACCAGGGTCACGGGGGAAGGATGTCTCTTGCATGAGATGCCGTCTCCGACGGCGCCAAGGCACGGTCCCGCAGTCCCACCAGGGTCACGGGGGAAGGGTGTCTCTCACATTAGATGCCGTCTCTGACGGCGCAAAGGCGCAGTACTGCAGTCCCACCAGGGTGGCGTGGGAAGGATGTCTCTAGCATCAGATGCCGTCTCTGGTGGCGCCAAGGCTCAGTCCCACGGGGGAAGACTATAAGCTCATCAAAGAGATCAATGATTGTCTTGGGAACAATCCTGGGAGCAATTTGGATGCTAAGGGGAGTGAAGCTACCAAATATGGTGGTCAGAAGTCGAATTCCTTTTTTTTAATTATATATTTATTTCGGGGTCCGGGAATAAAAAAAAATGGGTAAAAAAAAAGGAAAAAAATGGGGGGGTTTTGGGGTGGAACCCCCCATTTCGAAAAAAAACATATTAAAAAAAAAGCAACTTTTTTTTCGACATTTTTTCGAAAAAATGACGACATTTTTTAATTCGAAAAAATGACTATGAACCACCAAATATAATACAGAGGGCAAGCAACTTAAAAGCAGCGGCATTGGCAGCACTAATCACAACAGCAGAGCAATTCCATGTATTGCAGGGGGTGGAGGGCCGGACCACCATGCTTTTAGCCCTGACATCACCTCTGAGGATCCCTCTAGTCGAGGGGGCTTTGTTCAGGGCAAGGCACACAGAGGGGGCCTTGTGCCAACTTCATTCACTTTTGCAACTGTAAAGAACTTCACAACTAATAAGAAGCCAGTGCCAGATGCCAGTGAATTGTAATGACAAACCCAATATCGCCATTGTGATTGCTCCAGATGTTGCCATGTCTAGCCCCGGTACAGTTAAAGACACTACAAGCCAGCATGCAGCACCCAGTCCCTCAATTACATGGCTGTAGGGGAGAGGGTTGCTGTTTACGGCAGCGCCAGGCCCCCCACTATCATCTGCATCACCAGGAGCCCTTAAGGATTAATATGATGAGGTGCGTGCCATGTGTGATGCAAATGGGCACCAGTTGGATGCTTATTCTCCCTGCTTACCAGCCCTGGTCGTAACGTCCACTCACCCCACTCCAGACCAAAAGGACAGGGGCCCATTAAAGGGATGTAAATGCAATCTCGTTCTAAATGAATTAGCTTCCCTAAAGAAGCCGCTCCTGCTCATTCTCGCAGAACGTAGTGGAGGAGGAGGAATTATGGGGGAGTGCCAACCAAGAAAGGAGGGCAATTCAAGGGTCCCCCAGATACCAGCAGAGACAACCGACATTGGTCGAGTGACCCGCTTTAACGCAACCGGCATTATTGTCGATAGTATTGGTTTTACCAATGCCCGGCCTGTAAAGAGATCCCTGTTACCCCGGACCTCTGCACTCAAAATTCAACCCTAGAGCATAAAGGTGTTCGCTTACCCCAGCAGGTAGCATGTGGGCAAGCCGACCAGGGGTCTAGAGACAATCTTTTGGATGAGAGGATGTGTGGAGGGGCAGGCTATGTTGATCCCAAGCTGACTTACAATGTTAGCAGCCACAGGGTCCTGAGATTGCAGCATGGGTATGGTGTGGTGTATGAAAAAGTGAGAGGGGCCCGGAGGGGGAGGACGATATTTCTGCAAAGAGTTCCCAAAGTTGACCCAGACCACTGAGAAACCAGGGAATTGCTATCAACAACTGCACCCATTGGTTTTGAGTGCCCTGTGGCTGTCGATCGCTAATTTGTGAAGATATTATTAGTCGCACAAGGTTACAACACAATTGGGAGGGGGTGCGCATTTGACTCTATACGTATTGATTGGAAGGACCAAAGAGTGACCAATGGCATACTGGGAATTGTAGTGAGACGTCGTCCATCGCTATGCTGTATGATTGAAATCAACCCCCACCCCTACGACAATAATGTTCACCCCCAGGAATTTAGGCCACTGTATACCCTGCTTTCTGGAGCCAATGTAATCCCTCTGGGGTTTAGACTTGGGGGAATCTCCAATGTGAGTGGAGAGGTTGCCTATTTGGTAAACTGACTAGATTGAAACTGAATCATGTGGTTGCCGAAATTAAGGAAGGCCCTGGGGCCATAGATAATGTAAAAAATGTTACCCATTTCTTGGGAGGTGGGATCGTAATCTAAGTTACGTAATTGTACATGTGTTGTGGATTTTTGATGTACTTTGATGCCCTTATGGCCGAATAAAGTTGATTGAATTATTAAAGTTCTTACTTCATTTTACAAGTCCTTGTCTATACTTGAGACGCCCTGACCTAAATGTGAAATCTCAAAATAGATAGTCAATGAAATGTTTCAGCGCCTAATCTTAACATGTCTTTTAGCCCACAGGCTCCCCTAAACTAACAGCACAAATGATCCAAGGTTTTGGCCCATTGTCAATGCTTCACAAACCTAGTCTTCAAAGTCCAACCCTGTTGTCTAGATGTTTTGTTCTGGGAAGGTTCTTGTAGCAGTTACTCAGTCTGGTCACTCCTTTAGGCTGCTCTGTTTTCACCTTGGGTCTCAATAATTCATCCAGGTTTCAGGCTTCAAGGTTCTCTCTCCAGGCTGTACCACAGCCTTGCAACAATGACTTGTAGGCTTCTGCTTCTCCCAGCCCTTGTGTTACTCTGGGTTTACAGTACATTCCTCCCAGACCTCAGGGTTGTCAGGATTCACAACAGGTCTGTTCCAGACCCTTGGGTTTGTCAGAATTCACAACGGGTCTCTCCGAGACCTTGAGTTTTCTTTCAGCATTCATAGTGGTAGTGGGTGTTCCCCCCCCTAAGTAGGGACCTAGTCAGGAAGCCAATGTTTTCAGCCTTCCTACCATGGCTCGGGCCTTTCTCCCTTTTACCCGAGGATCGCTGGTGGATAGCCTCAGCCATTCAATTCCCTCAAGGTTTGGGAGATTTATTTTCAAGCATCCAGGTCAGCCTCTCTGTCCAGGGCTTCCTGGGCAGCTTCCAGACGTGTGTGTGTGTGTGTGTGTGTGTGTGTGTAGGTGTGTGTGTAGGTGTAGGTCGGCACGCCATCTCCGGTATCCAGGTGGCCAATGAGATGTGATTACTGATGTCGTATAAAATCTAGGATGGATGCACTGATGTTGCAGGAAATGCATTTGCCTAGAATGGGTTAGAGCACAATTCTATAGTGCACATAAGCAAAGTATTAGAGGGCTGCCTATCCTCATTCACAAGAACCTTACATTTATATTTTTAAGGCAATGCACTTCTTAACATGCATAACTAGAATGGAAATATTCTAACAGTAGGCAGAAAGTATAAAGATGTGATCCTTCCACTGCTTCACTGATCCTAAAATGGGTGCATTTTGTCTTTAATATTCCTCAGCAGAGAACAAGGCCTCCATGATGAGAACACTTGGCGTCCATCCTGGGAGAACATGGATTACCATTACACGAGAGCCGGTTCTCCATCAAAAAGAAAGCATGGCGTCCTGATCAAACCGATTTTCCACTTCACGTGTTCTCTCTTCAGGGGAACCAGACTTTCCATTTCATAGAGATTTTATTTTGGGGGGATGAATAAAAGATGACAATAATTGAGAGATGGAAGTCTGCTGAGCAGTGTGAAAGAAGCTGGAGATGGCAAATTCAGCCTCTTCTAACTTTTTCATCTATCTTGGTATATACGATTAATAAAAATTATTAATATTGTCCTGCTTTCCTATTTTAGATGTTTAATGCTGATATGTGAAATTCAAACAAACCAATAAAGAGACAATAAATAAATATTCTTTTGGTTGATGAGTGTTCACATGGTTTCATCCTTTTCATACAGTATGGAAAGCTATAAGCAGCAGTAGGGACATGTCTTGTAGAAGCTTAAAACATGTTTTGTAGAGGGTTAAAAGAAGCAAAGTTAAGCAATGTCTAAAATGTCCGACACCTTTCTGAGCCTAATGATACAGTGAGTATTGTTATTACATAACCCTCTTAATGTTGCGTAAGTTACATTTGAGTTGTGATGTCATTTCTACATAGGAAATTCTCTTTTCTGTCCCATTGTTGTCAGTCTTGATTTGTGGAGCCACCAGAGATTTGGTTGGGGCAGAATTCTGTCTTGGACGGTTAAACCTCTTTAACATTTCAGCTGAACTCTTTTCTAAAGACGGGGCGCTTATTATCTTTGATAAAAGGAACTGGGTGACACCACCCAGTAAGCCAGATGCTCACAGGCTGTTCTTATTAAAAAACCTGCAATATATATTGTGCTAATTGTTATTCTGCTTAATTATCCTTCCTTTGTTAGCGGAAGGTTGTGAAGTAAGAATAGTAGTTTCCAGTATTTTAGATTAGTCTCGCAAAAGATATTTAATCAAGAAAATAAGCAAATCAAAAATGGAGGCAAACCGCTTTCTTAGCGGTATGGGCTCATAGGCAATGCATTTGGGAGTAAAACTCCATCTTCATGGCTGAGCACTAATGTATATGCATTAATGAGGCAAATCCAGACAAAAGTGCATTTACATAAATATGATCCAACAGTTTCAACAAAATTCGAAGGCCAAATACATACCAAATTGGTTCGTATGGCGTATGGAAAAATTGAGAAAAAAGAGAGAGTAAAATCGAGAGAGCGAGTGACTGTCATGGTGAGTTAATCAATTACAAAGTAAGTATGGAATACACTGTACCTTAGTAAACAGACCTTTGTGTCTGAACGTAACAGAGTGCTTTATTAGCATTTCAAAAGAGCAAATAGGTGTGCGATCAAGACACATCTAAGGCAGTTAACTTTTAGATGTAATGCGCGATCCCGGAAGGCTATTGCAGTAAGATCTGTGAAAGATCCAAGCAAGAGTATAAGAAAATGTGTGTGATTGACACGCTGGCAGAACCGGCGGCCATAAGCATGTAACTCACCTTCATTTGCGGGCGTGTAGCTTACAGTGGTGGTGTGCACGGGCACGCACAGCCGATTGTGTATATGCCCGGTGCCCTGACGACTATGGGCGCTGCAGCGTCACGCACCGGGAGGCGTTGTGACGTCATCGGTGCCTTGTGTCCCACGCCCCCCTGTGGACACAGAGGGGCGGGAGAGTCTGGGCTGGATTTTGGTGAAGATAGTGCAAATAAATGTTCTAACATGGAGAAAGGTGGCAAAAACAAACAAACAGATGGACATATACGGCCAGTTCTGTCACTAGCTTTGACACACTCCTACCTTATGGCTACAAGATCCTAGGCCCAACTGCCCTGGAGGGGGTGTAGCCCTGATCTTCCCCGAGTGGATTCCTGCTTCTGTCACTCCCATGCAGGTCTATTCCTCCTTTGAATGCCTCATCTGCAGGCTCTCTCTCTCTCCCCTAGCCATTCCCTTACGGTGGCTACTATTTATCAGCCACCTGGACAGATCTCCTCCTTCCTCTCTGAGTGGGCGGACCTCTCCTCCTCACTCCTGGCCTCAACCACTCAACTCCTCCTTCTTGGAGACTTCAACATCCACCTGGATGCCTCCTGTCCTCCCTCTGGACTCTTTCGCGACCTTTGCGACTTTCTCTCACTCACTATTCTCCCCTCTGGCCCAACTCATACTGCAGGACACACTCTGGATGTCCTGATCTCCTCAGACCTTCCCCTCTCTGCCCCTCTCTCCACTCCTCTCTCCTGGAGTGATCACTTTCTCCTCTCCTCCCACCTCACCCTCCCTACCCTCCAGGCCAAGCCACCTCCAGCACTGCCACCCACCTTCTCCGTCATCCGACCCATGAAGCGCGTTTCAGTTGAGGCTTTCGCCGCCGCCTTCTCACCTCCTCCTCCCCCTTTGGCTGACTCTCACCCTGACACAGCCCTCTCCATGCTCCACTGTGCTATATCTGATACTCTTGATATCCTTGCCCCTGTCATGAGAATCCGCCTGAAGTCCAAAGCCAAGTGCAACTCATGGTACGACTCAGACCTCGTCACCCTAAAACGCAAGTGCAGGGTGGCCGAAAGGAAATGGCGTGCTTCGTGTACATCCTCTGACAGACTGGCCTGCCGCCTGCTCCAAAGACAATACCGGCTCTCTGTCCTAACCAAGAAGAGAGCCCATATCCAAGCCCGCGTCTCTGCGGCATCAAACAACTCGGCAGAACTCTTTAAAATCTGGAAGGAACTGGCCAATCCTGCCGCAGTCTCTACCTCCCCTGTCCCCTCCCAGGCCCTCCGTACGGCACTGGCTTCTCACTTCACCTCTAAAACTCAGGACATCCTGTCCTCTCTCTCCTCCTATCCCCCGCCTCCCTCCACTCTCTGCTCCTCCCCTGGCCTCTCTGCAGCCACCTCACCTTTCTCCTTCTCTGCCTTTCCCCTGTTCTCCGCAGACAAGGTTTCTAGACAAGTCTGATCTATGAAAGTGTCGTCGAAACAGGTTAACCCCTGTTCCTCCAAAACTATCAAGGACCACATCGACTCCCTGGCTCCTGCCCTGGCTGATTTCTGCAATCACTCCTTCACCACTGGAGTCTTCCCATCCCCCCTGAAGCACTCCCTTGTGCACCCTCTTCTTAAGAAACCCTCTGCCGACCCCTCCTGCCCAGCTAACTATCGCCCAATCTCCATCACCCCCTTCCTGAGCAAGCTCCTGGAGAAACTGGCCATCTCCCAGCTCAATCTTCACACTGAATCTGTTGGTTGTCTTCATGGCCATCAGTCTGGCTTCAGAGCTGCCAGAAGCACGGAAACTGCTCTCCTGAACATCCGTGAAGACCTGCTCTCCAACCTTGACTCTAACACCCCTTGTGTTCTCATATTACTTGATCTCTCCTCTGCCTTTGACACTGTTAACCATGTCATTCTGCTCAACCGTCTACGTGATAACCTGGGTATCACTGGTCAGGCTCTGGCGTGGCTGACTTCCTTCCTCTCTGACCGACCCTCCCAGGTTTAACTTGGGTCTTTCCTCTCCGATATCTTTGTCTCTACCTGTGGTGTCCCCCAGGGATCTAACCTCTCTCCCTGGGTGTTCAACCAATACCTGGCACTCCTTGCCCACCGCATTGCCACTCTCTGTCCCAACTTTCAGTGCTATGCGGGCGATACTCAGCTCATTTTCAGGCTACCCTCGGCCTCCGCCTCTCCTTCCCTCATCTCTGACTGTCTGTCTGCCATCCAGGAGTGGTGTGCCGCCAATGACCTCTACCTTAATGCCAGTAAGACTGAGATTCTGCTCATCGGCACACTCACTCCCTCCTTCCCTGCAGCTCTCTGGCCGGCCTCTCTTGGCCCTCTTCCCGCTCCCACCTGCATGGCTAAAAACCTCAGGGTCATCTTCGATTCCGCACTCTCCTTCTCTCCTCACATCTCTGATGTCTCTAAAAAGTCACATTACCAGCTGCACCTCCTGAGAGGTATTCTTCCTTTCCTCTCCTTCCCCCAGAAGCTCACTGTCTCCGGAGCCCTGGTTCTCTCCAAGCTGGACTATTGTAACAGCCTCTATCTAAATCTGCCTGCCTCTACTCTCCGCCCTCTGCAACTTATCCAGAACAGGACTGCAAGACTTGTCCTTGTCCTCAAGCCCAGGGATCGTATCTCTCCAGGACTGAAATCTCTGCACTGGCTCCCAGTGGCTGCGAGGATTAAGTTCAAAACACTCTGCATTGTCCACAAGGCCTTCTGGGGACTGGGGTCGAAATACCTTCAACTCTCTCTTCCTAAATATCTTCCTTCTCGACCTCTCCGCTCTTCCTGCTCCAACCCCCTCAGGGTCAGTCGCTTCTCCAAGCAACGAGTTGGTGGTAGATCTCTCTTCAGCAGGGGCCTCCCTCTGGAACAGCCTTCCTGCCTCCCTGAAACTTGAGGAGAACCATCTCCTGTTCCGGAAGCACCCCAAAACCTTCCTCTTTGCTTCTGCTTTCACTCCTCCTCTCCCCTGATGATTTTTCTGACAGTTACTGCACTGGATACCTGGCCTCCCTTCTGATCTTGGGCCCAGGCACGCCAGTTGCCCACCTGCACTGCCTCCCTGGCAACCCCTGCACTTGGGGACTGTTTTTCTGTATCCTTACAGCCCCCCTACCAGCACTTATGTTCTGCACTTACCATACACTGCCACCTGCGGGCCATTTTTATTTATCTTATTTTATTGTACTATCGCTTGTACTGCACTTCCCCCTTCTCCCTCCCCCCCCCCACACTTTTCCCCTTCCCCTTCCCATGCACTTGCGCGATCTGAATGTCACCTGGCCTAGTAGGATCGTTGTCTGTCTTCCCTTTGTTCCCCCTCCCCTGCCTCGTCGTGCCTTGAAACACTTGTGTATAGGCGCGTTATAAATGCCATATCATATCATATTAAGTGACCATGTATATGAAAAACAAAGGCTATAGACATTTGAAGGTTACTAAAGAAGTGCGATAACAGTAAATGGAAAAATTATAATTCTAATAAGGAGTCGTGCAAGGGAATGTACAGTAGAATAAAAGTCATGTCCACGTTAGTTTTAGTCACACAGTGAATTATATCATATAGTTCAGTTCCGGATGACTGAATAGATACCAAAGGGTGGTAGCAAATGTAACACAAATAGTTGATCTCCTCATTCATGCCGTTGGGTGTGAGAGTTCTGAGGTGATCAATCCAGAAGGTTTCCCTAAAATCAAGTATTTTGCTCATATTCTCGTGTGGGTTGTACCTTGTCACAACTTCTTTTTTTTAATTTGTATTATTATTATTTTTTTTTATTTGGTTTATTCAACCTTTAAAAGAAAAATAAAAAATACAAAACAGCACACAGATCACTCCCTTACGACATTCCCTTTCCTCCCTCCCACCCTCCTTATAAGTTAGCTGCTTTGGGACCAAAACAGACAAAGCAGCCTTCCTTTCGTCTCATACAGTACTTGGCTATGTCTCATTTAAATTTTTTTATTGTTCTTCCAGCCGAGTTTTTAGGACTTGTAAGAAGTTTATTAGAGCAAACAATGCTGCTCTATTAAGTCCTTCAAAGAGAACTTGCCACCACTCTTCAATGCTCTTTGTACGGTGTGCGTTGATCACGGGGGCAAAGCAACGGCCCCTTTGTTGCTCCAGAGTCGGGCAAGACATAGTCAGATGTTTCAAGGTTTCTTTGACCTCGTTACAAAATCGACAGTTAAAGTTGAAATTAATTTGTTTAGACCTAGTTCCTATACGATCTTTTGTCGGGAAGACATTTAGTCTAAATCGCATGTATAAGGCCCTTGCGTGCTGATTCGGAAGGTGCAATAGGTAATTAGCACGTTGGTCGTATGCTTTAGCCTCACCCGGTACTTCAAGCATTGATGAAGAGCTTGTCACAACTTCAAGAATTTGGAATCTAATTTGGGATAAGTTGTGTTTTTTTTTTTTCAAGCCAATGTATGGCTACTGCGGAGTTCAGGTTTTGGTTCCTGATACACAACCTGTGCTCATTTCACCTAATCTTGGCTGACTGCTTTGATTGCCCAATGTAGTACAGTCCACAGGGGCATTTGATGGGGTAGATCATTTTAGGTGTATCGCACGTAGCATAGTCTCTTAATTTAATTTTTTTCTCCTGTACGGGGATGGCTGATTGTGTTTCCTTTGTTGATGTACCTGCAATTTCTGCAGTGGAGGCAAGGAAAGGTTCCTTTCTGGCGGTGCTCGGTCCTTGTATGGGAGTTAAGGTAGAGACAAGATGGTCTCTAAAGTTCCTGCTTCTCTGGTAGGGAAACACAGAGGGTTCCTTGAAAAGATGTTCCAAACTAAGGTCACACGTTCGAGTTCTCCAATTTTTCTTGATGATATTTTTTAATTCTGTTGCTCTGGGTCGAGAATTTAGATTTTAGATACATACACCAGTGGTGGTGTGGAGGTGTTTTTTTTTCTTTCCGTATAAGTAGTTCCTTACGTTGTATGTTCGCTGTTTTGGTAGCTGCTGCTTCTACTTCTTGTGTTTTATATCCTCGGGCAGTGAATTTATTCCCCATCTCTGCTACTTCCTGTGAGTAGTCCTCAGGGTCACTTACGATATGTTTGACCCGTAGCATTTGGCTGAATGGTAGATTTTTGATGAGACTCGGTTGATGGGAACTCAGTCTGTGGAGGAGGTTATTGCGATCAGTATCTTTACGGTAGATATTGGTCGTGTACTCAGTTGTTCCCACCTGTTGCCACAAATCTTCTTTACCGAATGAAATTAGTAGGGGCTTGACGTGTTTACACCAGCTTAGATTCATCCCGCCGCTTTGTGACAGGAGATCTTTCATTGCTTCCTTGTATTTGCTTAGATGTGGCGAAACACAGACTGAGCCAATAACGGAACGGGCTGGAAGCTATTGTATCTGAAATCTGCATTTGGTTAAGCTCTACACGCAGCGTTGTATTTGGTGTGCTTTGCAGTAAACACATGGCCTTTTTAAGAAATGTATTCACAAACACTGGCAATCTAGAACGATTGGCGTGGAGCCAGATTTCTGCACTGAAAATAGCTGAAGGCCTGGCTTGCAAGCTAAATAATTGAAGCCTGAGCGTGAAGGGCGAGCTGTGTTTTGCAAACGCAGGAAGTGGGAGAAACTGACCAAAGCCACGCCCCCAACAGCTTATGAGACTAGCCCACAGCAGTGAACCCCGAGCCTGATGGGCGAGCAGTTTTATGCAAACGCAGGTGCTCTGCATAAGCAGGAGGCCTACACAAGAATCTCCTCAAATCCCGGCTAGTGAACCGGATCTGTGATCGTAATGATCCCTAACCACCTTTTCTCAGCCTTACACGGCTCCATCTATCATGCGAGGCAGTGAGACACCTGGATTTGCCCGGACTGCCTGGATCTTGTGGAAGCACTAGAGCGGCAAAGGTGATTTGGCCTGAAGCTGGGGGCTGACTGTGAGTCTTGTTTGATTTAAGTAGTACCATTCAAGCCCTGCTAAGCTGCTACATTTCACAAACCACAAGGAGAAAAACAATACCAAAGTGAGTTTCTATATTTTCTATAGTAGATCTTGACTTGCAGAGGGGGTGCAGTCTAGTATTTGCTGCCTCCCGTTTGTATGGATGCTGGTGGCACAGCTAGCAGCCTCGTCTTTAGCCTAACGTGTGGAGCAGGGGGGAGGAGTCGGACTCTGGAAGCCGCCTAAGTCGGGCATGCCCTGCTCGCAAGGGTGACATTTTTGCTTCTGTTGTCTTCACTGTCTTAACTAATTCCTATGGCCTTACAATGGTCAAAAGAAAGACGGATGACCCAAATCTAGCTGGTGCTTCCTAACATAAAATATCTATAATGCTCAAACTGATAAAAGATGTAAACCAATTGATCAGTGAAACTGAGGGCCTCTTATCTGATATTGATGGTGACGGGGGAAGGGTTCCACAACTACTACGACAGCCGATAGCTGATTTGCAATGCGAACCACCAGAGACCAACTGTCCAGTCCCTGGTGTTTCGGATCTCATCTCTTTTTGTGATGTGCCAAAGGAACACTTCCTGCCCCTGCTAAATCCTGCCTCGGTCCCCACACTTTTAAAGAAGACATCTGGGGGCCCTTCAAAGTGGCTCACAAACCGGGCCAATCAGGAGGCCATTTGTTTGAGTCATCTAACACTGGGCTGCATAGGGGGCTCGATGATCTCCAATATAATCGAAATACATCAGCAATCAAACCCTGGAAAGTCTTTGAACTCTTTGACAACTCTGGCTGATCAGTCGGAGTCTTCACAACCCCAAAATCCCCTAACATCACCTTCTAACCTGTCTCGACCCCTGTACTCTGTTATCACAGGAGCATTGTGCATTGACTCAAATAATGGGAATCATGGGGGCCTGGTGGTTACTGCAATGACTAAGCCTACCTCTGTATTATCTGCATTGTTCCTCGGCAATCCTTTTCAACCCCTCAGTGTGCCCTCACCAACGGCTGATGGTATCTCTCTCCCCTCCCAACCTATGCAGCCTACACAGAATTCACGTCGATGGACGTTGGCCCAACGGAAAAGAAGGCGCAATCGGGTTGAGAAGCCACCAGAGTTAGGTGGTCCTAGATCTTATTGTGAAGTTGGTTCCCAAACTTGTGACCCCAAACTGACCCCTAAATATTGTCCTACTATTTGTCCATCTGTCAAGTCAGTAGAACAAATGTTAATTGATATTAAAACGTCAATCATATCAAGAATGATCAAGTGGGAGGGGGAAATGGGGAAACTGGTGGAAGAAATCAAATCTGTCATGGCCAAGGTGGCTTTCTTGACCCCATAATCTAATATTATGGTACCCACAGGCAAGCAGTAGTCTGAAGGTGGTATTGGGAGTAAAGGTGTTTTTTTACCGGTCCACAGGCCAGAACTACACAGGATACCGAGTAAGTTGTGTACTCCGAGTATGAGTTCAACAAAACCCAGCACTGTTGTACATTCTGTATCTGCAGCCGTGGGGAGGTGAACTGTAGTTGGAGGGCATTCCACCCCCCCAACAACCGGGCACCTCCTCTGACCGGCCCTAGCGTATTTCCACTATTTGGTGAAGCACACGCCTCCGTCAGACAGATGCACCTTAGTGGCGTAGGTGGGCGAGTTAATAGACCTTCTATAGTGAGGACTAATGTTCCTAAGCTTGGCCCCCGCTCGTTTGAAGATCAAGAATCACTAACAAATGCATTTTACTGGTTCCACCATGTTAAAGGATGTCTTTCAGTTATTAGGAATGATATCCAGTACTGTGTTGAGGTGCTCAATCCCGGGCATGGCCCTGGATTATATACAGGTTTTCTTCGTATCGTGGCACCTTGTAGATGGACTTTGTGTTATTGAGCGTAGGGTATGCCGTACCGGAAAACCTAACATCTTGTTAAGGTCTGCTGAGATCTTTTTTTAGGGTACATCCCGTGCAAGAGCCATCCATTAATCATTCAAACCAGTCCTTTCTACCTCGGGACTCAAAGGGAGTACCCACCCCTGCGGGGAATTTCCCCTCCTATTACCAATAACAAGGAATATGGCCATGTTTGTGTAGATTTGGAAGAAGTAGATTGACTGGGAAGTAGAGGTGGCCTAATATAGGGGGCTTACCTCCACAAAGGTAATCTCCCCCCAAAAAAATGCCACTGGAGATCAATTTCTCAAAGCGGGAGAGCAAAATTAGACTAGCTATACAAAAGTGAGAAACAGATTACCTCTCTTTATGTCAGTACGGATCAAGGCTTGGTGATAATCTGTACTATACCAGAAATTAGTACATATATATCATTTGGTTAGCACACAATCTTATTTACCTTGTACTACCCCAATGCTAGCGCCACATTTCTCTGTATTATAGAACCATCTATCTCATAAACACTCAGAAATTCATTAATCAATAAAAAAAGGTTTATTCAATGTAAAACAAAATGTATACACATATGTAATAAAACCAATACATTGTATTCTCAGCACATTCCTAAAAAACAGTATCATCTGTAAAGGGGTTAGTTGAGTAAATGGAACAAGCTACATCCAACTTGTAGATGTTTAGCATAAGACTTCAATTGTTCATAAGTCTTTTGTCAATTGTCGACATGTTTCCGCCCTAAGGGAATATTGGACACTATGGGCCTCATCACGAGTTGGGCGGTAACGCCGGCGCTATTACCGCCGGTGCTATTAGCCCTACCGCCAAACCCCCCGGCGCTATTAGCGCCGGATCACGGGTTTGGCGGAACGGTTAGTGCCCATTCCCCATTGGGCCCATTCGGGAATTCCTCACTCCCCATTGGGCCCAATGGGGAAAATTCACGCTCTTACCTCCGGCGGATTTCCCACTGGCGGTAATAGCGCCGAAAATCGGCAAATTTGCCACGGATTTCCCCCGAGCTCAGAGCTGGGGCTAAATCCGCCAAGGCCATGATCTGGCGGACCCTTAAATGCGGCGGTAATAGCGCTACCGCTGCATTTAAGGGTTACCGCCAGACTCGTGATGAGGCCCCATCTCTAGTGTCTGTTAAACCGTTAATTTCCGCTGCCTTCTTCAGGACAGACAATTTCTTCGGTGTAGTAATTAAACTTTCATATACCCCATAACAGGTTTGGCAATATCTAAAAACAAATAATACAAACACATTACATAAGATAGTGGTTCTATAACAACATAGCTCTATTTATAATGACTTTACAAATCTAAAACATGATCTGACTGTCATATCAATCACAAATTCATTAATCGACAGCGTTTATATGTGGCACATCTCTAGAAATTGTGTATACTTCCCAATAAATGGCATCATAGACACAACACAATAAATATCACCAAGCCTTCACTTACATCCAGTACAGACATGAGCACAATGGCGGCTCAATTGTATCCGGTCGAACTTCTAGTTTCAAAAATGGATCTAGATTATATCACCCATGATTCATTGGCATCCCAATTTTGTTTGGAACCTAAAGAAAAAGCATAAAAGATGGAGAACTATTGCTCTATGCATTATAACGAAATAATCAAATTCTATATTCTTATTGGATTTTAAAATCCAATAAGAATATAGAATTTGATTATGTAAAAAGGCCCTTTATTGTACAATATGTCTATTGAGGACGTGACTGAGTTGACAATAATGAATTAGGTCTAGATATTTCGTTATGATGCATGTTATGAGAGACATGTTGAAGAGAGAGAATTGATGAGGGTTCGGTTGACTGCGCTAGGTGTGGCTGAGCTGAGTGGGAGGACTTTGCTGGGAGGTGACGGGGTGAGAGGCAGGAGGAGGAGCAGTGTGATGTTGGATTTTGTGAGGCAAACGGGGCGGTGGGAGGAGTTGTGAGTTTATGTAAGCTAAGTAATGATTGGTGGGTCTGGTGCACATCATCCTTTAGGATGGGGAAGCGCCTGCGTGGGTCCGCCCACGCCTCCGATAATTGAAAGAAAAAAAAAGAAAAAAAGACACTAGAGATAGTGTCCAATATTCCCTTAGGACCGAAACATGTCGACAATTGACAAAAGACATGAAAAATTGAAGTCTTATGCTAAACAAAGTTGAATGTAGCTTGTTCCATTTACTCAACTAACCCCTTTACAGATGATACTGTTTTTTAGGAATGTGCTGAGAATACGATGTATTGGTTTTATTGCATATGTGTATACATTTCTTTTTACATTGAATAAACTTTTTTATTGATTAATGAATTTCTGAGTGTTTATCAGATAAATGGTTCTATAATACAGAGAAATGTGGCGCTAGCATTGGGGTAGTACAAGGTAAATAAGATTATGTGCTAACCAAATTATATATATGTACTAATTTCTGGTATAGTACAGACTATCACCAAGCCTTGATCTGTACTGACATAGAGAGGGGTAATCTGTTTCTCACTTTTGTATAGCTAGTCTAATATAGGGGGCCCCATATTAAATTAAGCTGCAATCCTGGAATATAGCAGGACTTAAACAGCAGCTGGACAATCCCGATTGGTGTAAGTTTGTGAGGAACTTCCACATTATAATGCTACAGGAAACCTGGGCAGTAGAACCGCTACATCTCCAGGGATACCAGGCATTTGCCATCCCAGCAATTAAGGGCCACGAGGGTCACCCTAGCTGCTGTCAGTTGGTGTCGACTGACATCACTTTGGGATGGAGGGTTGAATCTTGTTCCTCGGATTGTGCAGTCTTGCAAGTCCTGTTATTTAAGAACAGTTTGGAAGCCTTTATAACCTCTACAACAGACCCTCTTCATCCGTCGGTCTATCCACATTGAACTCTCTGCAGGTGCACATTAGCAATAGACCATCATCAGGGCTCTCTAGGAGCAGCGTTCTTGCTGCTGGAGGTTTTAATCTCCAATTTAAACCAGTGCTGTTGAACATGTGGGATGACCAGGATCATGCCTGGGATATTCTGTATTGGTAGCCACTAGCCCCAAAAGATGCCACAAAGTAGCTTTGGCCTCCTGCTGTTTGCTTGCCAATCTAAACATGAGGACCTGCAATGGGCGGTTTAGCAAAGACCAACCAGCTAAATGTACCTTCAGGGGGGCAGATGGGAACTCCCTCATTGACAATATCGTTATTACAGGTTTGGATTGGTCAAAGACTGGGCGGACAGGGGCAGCATAATTAACGATATTCAGGCGGCCTTCAGAGAAAACAGAGGAACAATTGATCAGTGTTTCATGTTCTTTCTTTAATTACAAAAATACATACTGCTTTAAAGAAGATGTGCCTGTATGTCGCTTTTGTCGACTTAAAAACTGCATTTGACTCACTCAGTCTGAGGAGACACTCTATGGCAAATATTGCATAAACGCAAAGCCCCTGGTGCTTGAGTAGCATAATTCGTCAGCTTTATTCCTCAAACATGGCTAGTGTATGCTTTGGGGTAGGTGATGAACTGACTCAGCCTTTCACTGTTGAAAGAGGGGTCAGACAAGGTTGCACATTGGCGCCCTTCCTTTTCAATCTCTATGTACAAGAAGTGATTGACATACTACTGAAAGAGGGTCAAGATCGTCCCAAAAGTGATGCTGATAAATACCCAGTACTGTGTTACAACGACAATGCAGTCCTTATAGCAACAACCCCTCAAGGGCTGAAAAAAACATTCTGTCTTTGTGAAGAAATGTAATTAGTTAGACCTTGCATTGAACATTGAATAATCTAAAGTTATGGTCTTGCGACCCAAATGTGTAAAACCTAGGCTTTTAAAGGTGGAAGTAGATGGCTCTGTGCTTGAGCAGGTGGAACGTTATGATTATTTAGGGCTGAGATTTGAGGAACAGGGTGGCTGGGCAGCCCGGGTTATTAAATCGTCCACCACCTTAGAGAAAGTTGTTGGAGCAAACTTGGCATTCCACGCCAAACACTGTAGAGATGCAATTTCTCCTGTGTTGGACCCATTTCATAAACGGGCCATCCCTGCTGCTCTGAACGGCTCCAAATTGTGGGGATACTGTAAATGTTGTGAAGAAATTGTTATTGCTACCTGCTTATGCTCCATCAGCTTTGGTTTTCCTGGAACTGGGATGTGCCCTGGTCGCTTCCGTGATACATGCTAGACCAGCCCTATTCTGGGCACGACTATGGAGGCAGCGTGGCCTCGAGAGTTACCGGAATGCAGCACTTCACCTCTTAGCTATGGCGGGTGGTAAACATGTACAGTGGGCGTCTCATGTTAAGTCATCTCTTCAGGATCTTGAGCTGCTGGAGTTATGGCTAATCCCTTCAAATATAAGGCCCTCCACGAGTGTGATACTAAGAGAAAGGATCAAGTGGCAATGAAATCTTGCTGGTGGATGCTGCTGCCTTAAGACTGGGTCATGGTTATCTGGAATAGAGGCACACAGTGGGACATAAAATGTACTTGAACTTGATAGACCCAGCTTTTGAAAAGGTTTTGTACTTGCATTTTCAATTGGGAATTCTTCCGGTAGCCGCAGTAACACAAAAGTGGTCAACCGGCAATTCAAGTGTTTGTCCACTTTGCAAGGAGGGCACAGAGACAGTTATGCACTTTCTGTTATTCTGCAGCGGGTCTGTTGCTCTGAGAAACATGTATTTGACCCCAATTTGGAGAACTGCAGGGATTCTGCAAGCAGTTAGTGCTCTTAGATATTTGGGTCAGTGTCTCGGTATCCATGTTGTTAGAGCAACTGCACATTATATTCACAGAGAATGGATGCTCACAGCCAAGTCTCATGCCTAATTGTTGGGTATTATTTCACATTATAGTGATCATGAAAGTGGGGCTGCGAGCTGTTGACTCTCCTCAATTAGTTTTATACTCTGTCATAATTAGTGACTCAATCATACCAAGTTCACAAATTCTGCTGCACACTTTTATCTCTCCTCTTAGATCTAATGTACTGTATATTATGGTTACATTAATGGTGGTTATGAAAGTGGGGCTGCGAGCTGTTGACTCTCTTAAGTTTTATCTATTGTTAGAATCATTGACTCAATCATGTTAAGCTCATGTATTTTGCTGCACGCTTTTATCTTTGCTTTTAGATGAATTGTACTGCATTTTATTTGATATGTTAATTGCGTAAGGACAGCTGTACTGAAGTCAATTTATTCCTTTTTAGCAAATTTATCGTCCTATTCTATACTGTTATTTTATTCACATGTACTTTTATGGTTGATTAATCGAAATAAAGTTGAAGATGATGATAATTGAACGGCAGGTGAAAGTGCTCTGTTGCCATGGATGCAACTACATTTCAATATGGCATTGCTAGTTCTTTCGAGAGATAGAGATTTTTCCACTTGGCCTGACCACCTGCTATTGCTCCTAAAGCTATAAAGAGTGCACAGCCCTGTCTTACCCCCGCACTGATATCTATTGGTGCTGTCACGTCCCTGCCAAGACTCCAATGGACTCTTGCTGTGCTACAGTTATAGAGACCCTGGATCGCATACAACAATTGGATCAGGGCATGCAGTGCCTCCCAAGGTTTTGCCCTAGGTGCCCGTCGAATGCACTGTTCAGATCGGTAAATGTTACACAGAGACTCATTATTCTGAGAGTGACATACTTTTGAAAGATATATTTGTAGTCTAAAAGATTGGTCCACTGTGCTGGTTCCTGGATGAAAACCAGCCTGGAGGTGAGTAATAATCTTATCTTGCACCCATCCTTCAAGGTGGGAAAGCAGTACTTTCGCGTAGACCTTTCCTACTGCATCCAGCAGGCAGATAGGCCTAAATGTGGCAGGGTCCTCCCGGCCTCTCTTTTTATATAATGGTACAATGATCACCCTTGTTCATGAACCTCTCATGATTCTAGGATGGCATTCAAAAGGCGGTAGAAAACCGGGGCCAGGAGCTTCCCCCATCTCTGTTGTTCCGAGGCCTCATTGACTTCTGTCATTGTACATTTCAGCATCGATGGATTCCAAGGAGGCGTTCCCTGGCAATGATTATCATCCCGGGTGACCATTGGGCACTGTATAAAGGTTGGTGAAGTGATCTAACAAATCCTTTTCTGGGATGTTGCCCTGAATTATATTCCTGTCATCAGATTTCGCTAGTGTTATTCATTTCCAAAAACATCTTATCCTTGTTCTCAACTGTGTCTAATAAGCCTTGCCATTGGCATGCAATAAAGGCTTCTTTTTTCCTTTTGGTTGCATTCACTGGCATAACAGGGGCCCCCGCAGCCCCCGCGGTGCGGGGGGGCCCGCTAGCACATGCCTGGGAGGGGGCCCCACATGGAAAAAAAAAAGAAAAAAAAAAATATTTAATATTTTTTTTGAATTTCTTTTTGAAATCACTTTGCCTTCATAAAGAAATTATTTCTGTAACAGAAATAATGTCTTTATGAAGACAGAGTGACTACAAAAAGCAACCTTCTTTTTGAAGTCAGAGGGCTCCCCCTACCCCATGACATGGAAGACCCCAAGCTGGAGGCCTCCATGTCATGGGTTGGGGGAGTCCTATAAATTAAAAAAGAAAGTTTATTTTTTAAGTCACTCTGCCTTCATAAAGAAATGATTTCCGTTATGGTTCGGTCCTTAACAGAAATAATTTCTTTATGAAGTCAGAGTGATTTCAAAAAGAGACAATCAGCCTCATTACAAGTTTGGCGGTAGCCTTGCCGGTAAAACCGGTAGGCTGCCGCCAAACTTGCCCTTTTTTCTGGCACCTGCGAATGGGCAATTACCAGTAATTGGCCATTTGCAGGGGCCGGAAAAAATGCTCCCCATTCTTATTTGAACCTCATAGGGTTCAATGGGAATGGGGAGCTCGGATGCACCAGCACCATTCAGAATGGTGCTGGTGCATCCGACATGCTCTGCTCGCGGGTGCCGGTACGCCCGCCAGGTCAGACCTGGCGGGCAGTAACGCACCCGGGACCAGAACTCGTAGTTTGCCGGTCTGGTAACAACGGTACCGGCAAGCTTACCGGTACCGTTGTTACCAGACCAGCAAACTTATACTGAGGCCCAATTTCTTTTTTAGTAATAGGGCTCCCCTCAAACCAATGACGTGTGTGAGTGTATTGTGAAAGGGTGTACACTTAAATGTGGAGGTGGCTATCTGTGTGAGTGTATGGTGAAAGGGTGCACACAAATGTATGGGTGACTGGGTGTGCGTGTGTGCGTGTATGGTGAAAGGGTGCACACTTAAATGTAAGGATGGCTGGGCGGGCATGCATGTATATGGTGAATGGTGTTTGTGCTTGCGTTCAGGGGCACAACAAAACCTACATTTCGGGGGGCTGATTCTTCAAATGTTGGAAGAGGCGCTAACTTCACGGGTGGTGGGGGAAGCAAACTTATTTGTGTGGGGGCATCTAACCTCTTTACGCATTTTAATGAGACTATTCTAGTGCAGCTTCAATGTTACAAGCAGTTAACTCTCTCCTTTAAGTGAAAAAGCACCCACTTATAAACTGTTGTGAGAATGAACAGTCTCCTGTTCCCTTTCTACCCTTCCAATCACTTCCCTGGCATGAAAGTACTAAACCCACATCAAATTTCAATTGCCTAAAACATTTGGCATTTGGATGCAGTGAAATGCTTTACGTTAGTAACGGCTGGGCCCTTGTTAACAGCGAAACCCAGGTGCCATTTAACATCTGTGTCCTGTTCCGGTAACTGCTCTGCAGGTCAGCCAGGTTGAGTCAACATAGCCCACATTTTCTGGGGGTGAGTGCTGCAGCCCATTCAACTGAATATTGTTAAGCCCCTACTTGTGTTTAATGCCTTAATTACTTATTGGTAATCGTCATTAGTCCTAGCCCTATTCTTCCTTGTCCCTGTACTTGTGTATGAGGCAGTACTTGGGTATGAGGCTCCATGCCTCATACACAAGCACTGGGATGAGGTAGAGGTACATGGAGGTAATGCCTGACTTAGCTACCTGTATATTCATTACTCCTAATCCCACTCTTCCTCATGCCAGTACTTACCTATGAGGCAAGGATCCTCAAACGTAAGCTCTGGGACAAGGAAGAGGGACGTGAAGGTAATTCTGGGCCAAGGAGCTGATTTTGGAGGTTGGGGTAGGGCATGGGAGGGAAAGGGGATGTGTGGGCGGTGGGATTGTGCGATAAATCATAATGGTTGTCCATGTCCAGGCTAAGCAGGCATGATATGTGGTATTAGTGGCTAGTGAGGCATTTTGGTGCACCCAGTCTAGTTATTCCTCAGTTTATTATGACCTTTTTTTAACTGCACATTTCTGATAAAGCAGTCCTGCTAAGTGTAATTACCTGGCTAGATTGTCATTTGGGTGCTGCCAGTCTAGCCATTTCTTACTGCAGCATTGTATATTTTTTTGAGCATCTGTGATAAAATGATATGATATAAGTCTATTATAACATGCCTATACACATGTGTTTCTTGGTGCGACAAGCAATGGTGTGAAGATAGAGGGTGGACAAGACAAATGATCTTACTAGGCCTTGTGTCATTCAAATCGTGCAAGTGCGAGAATGAGAAATGCAAGGGGAAAGGGAGGGGGAAGTGCAAGGAAGAAGGGAGGGGAAAACAGGGCTGTAATGCTCTGAGTAAGTGCAGCCAGGACAGTGAAGCTCTAGGTAGTGCAAGGAGGACAAGGGACTGTAGGGTTACAGTTACAGTCCCTAAGTGTGTGGTAGGCCGGAGGCAGTGCAAGGGTGACTGATCAAGAAAGAGCCTGGACTCTGAGACTCTGAGGGTAGCCAAGCAACCAGTCGGTACAGCAGACAGGTAGGTCAGGTAGGTCAGCAGGGGACGTCAGGTAGGTCAGCAGGGGAGAGAGAGAGCGAAAGCAGAGGAGAAGAGGAACGTTTTGAGCTGCTTCCGGAACATCAGGTGTTCCGCTAAAGTTTGGGAGGGGCAGGGAGGCATCTGCAGAGCAAAGAGATCTACCCCCCACTCTCTGCCTGAAGAAGCGTCTAGCCCTTAGAGAATTGGAGGTAGCCGGGGGAAGGGCTCGGGAAAAAAGGTATTTTGGAAGAGAGCATTGGATGTAGTGTGAGCCCAACCCCAGGAAGCCTTGTGGACAATGCAAAGGGTCTTGAACCTGATTATTGCAACCACCAGGAGCCAGTGGAGAGATTTCAGGGCTGTAGAGATATGATCCCTGGGCTTGTGGCCAAGGATAAGTCTTGCTGTCCTGTTCTGGATTAGTTGCAGAGGGCAGAGAGAGGAAGGCAGCTTGAGAAAGAGGCTGTTGCAGTAGTCCAGCCTAGAGAGAAACAGGGCTCTGGAGACAGTGAGCTTCTGGGGGAAAGTGAGAAAGGGAAGAGTCCCTTTGAGGAGGATCAGCTGGTAGGTAATAGGACTTCTTGGCAACATCCGAGATGCGAGGAGAGAAAGAGAGAGTGGAGTCGAAGATGACACAAAAGGTTTTTTGCCTCGCAGGAAGGTGAAGGAAGAGGGCCCTAGGTGGGCGGCCAGGGTGAGAGAGGGAAAGCAGGGGCAGGGGTCCCAATGAGAAGGATCTCCATCTTAATGGCACTAAGGTAGATATCATTGGCGGTGCACCAATCCTGAATCACAGATAGACAGTCAGGAATGAGCAAGAGATGAGAGGAGCCTGAAGGAAAGCTCAGTGCCATCCCCATAACACTGAAAGTTAGAGGAGAAGGTAGGCCAAAGGGGCCAAGTAGAGGTTGAAAAACAAGGGTGAGAGGATAGAGCCCTGGGGAATGCCACAGGTAGAGGTGGCAGAGAGAAAGGGACCAAGTTGGACCTGGGAGGGGCAGTCCAAGAGGAAGGAGGTCAGCCACTCCAGGGCCTGATCCGTGATGCCCAGGTTCTCACGTAGTCGATTTATCAGGATGGCATGGTTGACTGTGTCGAAAGTAGAGGAAAGATCAAGGAGGATTAGGACAGAAGGAATGCTGGAATCAAAGTTAGAGAGCAGATCTTCACAGGTGTTCAGGAGAGAGGTTTTGGTGCCTCTGGCAGCTCTGAAGCCAGACTGATGGTCATGGAGACAACCAACAGATTCAATGTGGAGAGTAAGCTGGGAGATGGCCAGCTTTTTTCCAAGAGTTTGCCCAGGAATGGGGTGATGGAGATTGGGCGATAGTTTGCCTGACAGGTAGGATTGACAGACGGCGTGTTGAGGAGTGGGTGCACAAGGGAGTGCTTAAGGGGAGAGGGAACGTTCCAGTGGTGAAAGAGTGATTACAGAAATCGGCCAAGGTGCAGCAAGGGTGTCAATATGGTCCTTGATGGTTCTGGAGGAGCATGGGAGCACCGTTTGGACAGCACTTTCATAGATCGGACTTGTCTAGAAACCTTGTCAGGTGTTGTCAGAGAGAAAGAGGAGAAAGGACGAGGAGAGGTAGAGATGGCCAAAGGGGGGGCCAAGAGAGGGAGAGGAAGAGGAGATAGTGGACAGGATGTCCTGAGTTTTAGCAGAGAAGTGAGAGGCCAGAGCCATACAGAGGGTCTGGGAGGAAACAGGAGAGGTGGAGACCGCAACAGGATTGACCAGTTCCATGCAGATTTTAAACAGTTTGGCTGTGTTGTTAGAGGCAGCAGAGACCCAGGCTTCAATGTGTGCTCTCTTCTTGATGAGTGTTATTGCTTCGACTGGCATTTTTGCGCAACCAGTCTAGGTATGTCTAAATGTGGCCTGGCATGCTTTACTGGAATGTTATAATGTGTCTACACTGGTCTACATTGTGCAGCCAGTGGGACATGTTTTCAATGTGGCATGGCATTTTTAATAGCAACGCGTGATTTGCATGTATTGGATTGGTTTTACCCTACAAAACAATGGCAAACACTCTGGCTTTTTAGCCAATTTTTCTCAGAAAGTGTACTGCATATTGCATTAAAACACATATTTATATCTTTCCCCTAGTACAGTGGGGGGCGTACCCCTGCAGCAGCACGTTCGTGTGTATTGCGCAAGCGTGATAATCTAGGCCGGTCCAGAGTGTGGCACGACCCATGATTATTTGCCGAGCTGTGGGGGCCCCCTCAGCATGGCTCGCAGGGGGGCCCCCACATTTTGTGTTACGCCACTGGTTGCATTTCTTATAGAATGACCATGCCAGTTTTCGGGCATGCCTATCAAGGTTGGTGCCTTAATTTCCTTGATAATGACTCCTTGTCACGGGCGACGAGTACGTGGGGGCTCTGGGGCCCGGTCCCCCACCAGGAGAATACGTTCAGGGCTGAGCCTTGTCTGGGGTCGGGCCGGAGAGAAGACGCAGTATGTCTCTCTCTCCGGCCCGGGCTGTGTGTGTGTGTGTGTGGCACTGGGAGTGTCTACTCGTCTTGTCCACCTTGGAAGCAGGAAGAGCGCTGCGCTAACCCCCGGTACGGCTGACCTAGAAGCCTGCACTTCACTTGGTCAGGAATGCAGCCGAGGGCGACACGGGACGGCAGTAGGTGAGTTCTTCGTACTGCGAATGTGAAACACAGCTCCACCTTTCCGACCCTTAACTTCACTGTGCAGGTATAAACGCAGCATGAAACAAACACTTGGTATATTTGAAATGTCAAGAACAGCTCAAGGGCACATTATGACGCCCAGAGCTGTAGTTTGCAAGCTGCAGGTATTGGCTTCAGGTCAGGACAGTACTATGAAAACCTTGCCTTTGCATCACCTTGAAACCCCAAAAATGCAAAGCACACGCTTTATTTTGCGTGGCAACATTAAAGGGTGACTCAGTGGAACCGACAATTTGCAAATTGCACGTGTGCAGTCATTGCAGTGCGCTGACTTTGCAAATGCAATGGCTTGAAGGCTGCGAGGTATTGGGCTGGATGTTTGCAGCTAGGGAGCCTGGGACTGGAGGAGGTGGAGTTTGCCCGCGCCCAGGTTGCTACTGCTAGAATATTCCAGACGCACGTGAAGTCAGATAGTTTGCGCGCCCAGCAGCCTGAACCATTTCACGACCCGGATTATTTGGAGTCCTGCGCTGCGGGTGTTGGTTGGTTCCATTGGCCTTTGCCACTCTGACTTATTGCTGCCAGACAGTGCCACTGCCCTGCCTAGACTGGATTTGGAATCTGGTGGTTGGGAGTGAGACCGAGCCTCACCTGGTCTGCAGTGTCATTGTGTTGATACTACACCACTGCTCCATTCAGTTATGTGGGTAAGGGGTTCCCCTTCATAGCTAGCCTAGAGCTCCCTCTCTGCCTCTCTCCCTCTCTCTTTTATCTTTTTCCTATCTTTTCTCCTCTCTCGTCTCTCCCTCCTGCTTGCTTCATTAACGTTGTCACGTTGACAACGTTGTTGTCCCTTCAGCAGCGGCTGAATCTCAGTACCTTAAATTCTGTGTTATTATGCCACGGTTGCGCTAATTTAAATATGGTGTTTTAGGTCATGCCTTAATAAACCCATCAAGGTCGTTTTACAGGGATATTCATGATACTGCTATCAGGTGATTCCCGCTTTCCTCAAACGTATATTTTCCTCAACCCACAATTCAAATCCAGATGCAGCCCAGCGCCATTAATATGATCCGGGGCCATTAATATGATCCGCATTTCTTTCTCTGGAGGGATCATCCATTTTCAAAGAGGCAGCAACTGAGCAGACAGCTCTCGCCCCTGCGGCACAGGGAAATCACAGGACTAGTACCAACCGGTGTTGTGTCCGAAAACAGCCCTCAAAGTCCAGGCTCCATGTAACCACTGACCCCTGCCCACTTCTCAACGCTTACCTGCACTGTCAAAAAGAATGACCAGCACCCCATGTAGTGTGAAGCAGTGCCCATGTCTTCCATTGGCAGCCATTACTAACCATTTACCTTTCTGACTGCTCTATTCTATGAACTCATGGCAGAGGAGTAGGGAATTCATAACCTTGAGTTTTTATTTTATTTGTGTTTTATTACTGGTTGGTGCTACACGTCCATCGCTCATTAGAGCCCCACCCCCTCAACCACTGTGTCACGATATCACTTCCTCTCCCTGCACCTCTGAATCCTGCCCCACCATTGAACACAGGGGGTTGCTAGGTCTGGAAAAGATCCGGGGCTGCGGCCGCTAATGGGACTGTGGGGACTCATGGCTATCTGGCCTTTTGGGTGTAGCCCCTCAGCTTTCTATCCAGAGGCTATAGCCCCCCCCAGCCTCTCCTAGTGACGCCTTGGATTGAACCAGTGGCTGAGTTTCCCTCCTGTTGCTACTTAGATGTGCAACTTGCTTCTTGAATCTCTTGTTTTCTTTGCGTTTTTCTCTTCCTTGAGGTTTTATTCCTGCCATAAAAGAGCAGCAATGGCCGACCCATGCATGTTATTGATGTATGCGGCTTTCAGCGCCAACCTAAGATTGTGATTATCTGAAGGTGCGCTTTCTCTCGCTGTGCGCTAATGGAATGCTTTTTGCACTGTCACATTATCTCGCAGAAACATTATATTGGTTCCTTGTGCAGGCAGCAGGTGGTGAGATATTTTCCTCTGCAGTTTGTAACTTTGTCCACTGAGATAGTTGTTCATTTGCTGTGCAATCTAGCAGTGTGGGGTCATTCACACACAGGCTCCTCGCATTCCATATCATGTGTCCTTCTTCTGATGAGCGCGTGCTGCTGCAGTGCAAACTGAGTGTGATCGGCAGGTTCGAATCCCGGCAAGTCCAACTCAGCCTTTCATCCTTCCGACTGAGGTCGATAAATGAGTACCAACTTCGGTTGGGTGGTGATTGTGTGTGTGTGAATATGTCCTCTGTACATTCTCTTCCACCACTGTGACTGTGGATATGCCCAGGACATGAGGTATCACGCTGTTCCATCCCCACACCCAAGGTAAGGCCTGAAGCAGTGTTTAATATACTTCTGGCCAAGGCATAGTTCGGGGTCCCACTAGGTCACTATTAGATAGCCACCTTGTAGTAAAGTTGAAGGCTGAGGAGATAAACATGAATGGTTAACAACACTGCTTCCATTTGTAAGGATATAGAGTCAGGCTGTCATATTGGAGATAGCAAAGCTCCCTTGGGCAACTTGCTGCACTGTGCTCCATAGCAATTACATTTTGGGTCTGTGCTTGGGTGGATATATGAATGGAGAATGTCCTGACACTCCACTTCATATGTTCCGTGACCCTGAAGCAGGACAACAGTATAACACATACTGCACACTTCCCTTTTGAACAAAACAACAGCACAGAAGATCCGGTTCAGAGTTCCTTTCCTTTGAACCTTGCCGGGCTTCTCCTTTCTCGTACCATTGATATGGCATTCCTCCATAGCTATTTGTGCTGCCAAATGTCTCTGAACAGCACTCGGGTTCCACCTGGTCAGTGTCATTGCTTCTTTGCTTTTCTGCTTCTGCAAGACGGTTTGTACTCTCACTGTGGTTGCTCTGTGACAGTCCAATTCATGTTTGTTGTTGTGGATCATTTTGTACTCTTCACATACTCTCGTACAAAGCTACCGTTTCCATGTCCAGACACTGTTGTTATCTGGGATGACATAGTTCCTTCCAACCCTGAGTGCTTGTTGGATCTGATTGTACCTGGACAATATTTTGTTGTTCTAGTGGTTCAACTTCCCCTTGACCTAATTGCCTGGATGTATGTCAGTAACCTCACTGCGTGCCTTTGGTTGTATTGATGCTTTTGTTTAGTTTGTTTTATCTTGACACGCCACTGTTTATTCTTTACTAACTTTACTAACACAATCTCAGCTAACCAAAGGAGAATAAAACAGGGGTCGACCCTTTTACCTCACATTAATTGGAACTGTGACACACGTGTGACAGAGCTGGTGCAAATGCCTGGGCTGAGACTGCCTTTATGTTAATAATCGTCACCACATGTCCTTCAACAGTAACCCAGTGGCCGTAAAGCACATTATAGCCCGGCCAGTTCTACGATGGCAGGCTTCCCCAAAGTAGTTGGGGCTGTGAACTGAGGACATGTGGCCCTTGTACCGCTCAACGAAGAGAGCAGGTCTTCTGAAACCGATGCATACAACACTCCATCAATGTGCAGATTGTCTGGGACAATGACGTGCACTTTACCCAATTGTGTGCTATAATTCCCAGCTTAACCCATGACTCCATGACTGAAAGCAGCCTGCCTGACATCATGGATGACCTGCAGCAATGCCGGGCATGGCTGCTGTGTGTGTATGAGGAATACCAAACCTTAAACGTATGCCATAAATCCTGTGGCCCACCTCCACCCCACTGTGCACACCAGGGGTGGATTGGCCTATAAGGAACTCTGGAGATTTCCTGGTAGGCCTCTGTACTCAGGGCCCCTTTTTGTGGCATTTGTACATTTTCTCATAGGAAAATGGTTGGGTTTGCTTAAAATGTGCAATATTGGGCCACTTTGAAAATTATTTCCAGGGCCTCTTTTGTTTCCCAGTCCACCCCTGGTGCACACAGAATACACATGCCTCTCTCTGAGTATGTGCATGAGTTCTGGGTGAGCAGAATGTCGAATGGTAGAAGCGATTACTGCACGGAATGTGTTGGCTGGCACATGTACAATATCAACTTGAAACTCGCATACCTTTGACTTATGCAATGTAAGGTATGCTTGAAGTCAAACTTCAACCTCAACAGCATTCAACACTTTACTCAACAGCTCATGGTTGGTCTTCAGTATAATATGTGACCCCAATACAAGTAGTTTGTTTCCATCTGTATCAATGTCCTGGTCACGTAAACCAAAGCATCTTTGCCCACACCATGCCAATGATCTCAAATAAGGATCTGCACACTCTTTATGCACTCAAATGATCCCAAGTCAAGAGCCACTGCTAGATCTAGCTATATCTATCTGCTGTAAAACACTCAATAAATTATCA
The DNA here is from genome assembly GCF_040938575.1 of Ambystoma mexicanum. Taxonomy (NCBI): domain Eukaryota; kingdom Metazoa; phylum Chordata; class Amphibia; order Caudata; family Ambystomatidae; genus Ambystoma; species Ambystoma mexicanum. The sequence continues at coordinate 719,204,038 of NC_090938.1, read as the reverse complement.
ACTAGATTTCTAGGTAATTAGTTTTTATTGTAATCTTGAATTCACTAAAACGTGCATCACTTCATTCTATCCGAACCTCATTATGTAGTTGCATTTTTCCTACAACATGTTTGCTACTTATGTACAATCCCATTTTCCTTATTAGTGTTATTTACCTCTCTTGCCCATGTCCAGCATATGAAGTAATATTGTTTTCAAGGGAGGCTGTGCAGCATCCATGTATTAGGCTATTTCCTTTTGTTTGTCCTAGTGGGGCAATGTGTCACCTCCCAACCTCCTACAAAGCTCTAGAGACAAATACACCCTCCCCGCAGCAGTTGAATTTCATATTGTGTATAGGAGGTATCATGCCAACGGCCTGGGTTGCAATTTCATTGACGTATTGACCCCCCGCCCCCCAATGGTTTGCAGTGAGGGACTTCATCAGAGGTTCATGGTGGTGGCAGTCAGAGTCTGAGAGTCTCGGCTGCTGTATGGTGCACGTCCTCATCCCTGAAAACAAGGTAAGACGTTATCAAGCATGAGTAGGGTGTAATTGTTTACACTCAAGGAAAGTGGGTGGTTTTAAAAAAACGGAGACGAGCATGGATACAACTTTAGACTGAGAGTGCTTCCGCTGGACCCAAACTTTACCTGGGTGCAGGGTGAGCCTAGGTAACTGCTTTTAACATTGTACGCTACTTTACCAGAATTTCTGGTAAACTACAATATTAAAAGCAATTAACGCTCTCCCCCCACGTCTGAAACCACACGTGAATGCATTATACTTCATCCGGACCATCTAATGTGTTTGTTCACAGTGAGGTTCACAGAAAGTGTTTCCTCACTTCCCCCCCAGAAGCTCAATGTCTCTACAGCTCCGGTTCTCTGTAGGCTAGACTACTGCAATAGCCTTTTCCTTATTCTGCCCTCTTCTTCTCTACGGCTACAAGACTTATCCATCTCTCCTGCCCTCAAATCTCTCCACTGGCTCCCGGTTGCTGCAAGGATCAAATTCAAATGCCCTTGCATAATCCATAAGGCTGTCTGGGGCCAGGGACCACACTGTCTACAACTGGCTCTCACTAAATACTCTCCCTCCAGATCTTTACATTCCTCCGGCACCAACTCTCTGCGTGTCAAGCGCTTCTCTAAACAGCAAGCTGGTGGCCAATCGCTTTCCTCTGCAGGCTCCCTCCTATGAAACCGTCTTCCTCTTCGTCTTTATCCGGATCCCCTCAAGTTCCAGAAGTTCCTCAAGAACTTCCTTTTCACCTCCTCCTTCCATTCCTCCCTCCTCTGCTGAACCCCACGGTTGCTGAGATTGGTGCCCAGGTGTGTCCTCCTGGGTCCTGGCCTCCCACACCCAATCTCCCCGCTCCTGGCACTTGCCTTGGCACCCACTGGCCTATGCCACCACAGGCCTGCACTTATCTATTGGCAGCGGACCACTCTCACCTAATCACTTAACAGCTACTCACTCCCTAGCACTTCCCTCTTTGGTACGCCCCTAGCACTCACCCCCCACTCCCTCGTCCCTTCCCTCTTTGCACTTGCACATTCTGAATGCTCACAAAGCCTATTAGATCTGTCTCTATCTTTCGTTGTTATATTTGCTTTTTATTCCCATGTTCCCTCCCTGTGGGCGCTTTGGCACTCAATTTACTTGATGTATAAGCACCTTACAAATGCACAATAAACAAAGTTACATCTCTAACTATTTGTGAACCTGGTGGCCCAGAGGTAACATCTTAGCAGCTGTCACTTGCACAATGCGATAAATCGATTGATGATAAACTGAACCTAATACAGCCTAATGTCAGGAAACTCGAAGAGAAATATAAGAAAATGTCGTGCTTTTAGAGATGCTTTTTTCATGAATTACAGCATCCAATTGTCTTTCTTGCAGTTGTATGCCAGTTAAACATTTTCTGAGACAGTATACCTAGCAGCGACCGCTTTGCCCACGTCCTCTGGAAAATACGCATCTGAAACTACAAAGCCATTGTGGAGAGGTTTATTACAATAACCCCTGCTAAACCAAAGCAGATGTCCAATGGGTCTGACAAAGCAGTTGCAGCAATTTCGAGCTCCACAGTTGCATAAACCTGCCAGGCACATTGCGTGCAAAATATACCAAAATGCACCTGCAGTCAGTGATGTTGGCGGCAGCATTGTGACACAGGAATGCTCCACAAACATGAACAAATCTGTTGCCTAGGGATCTAGGCCCAATGAAGGACGCACACACGGAGGGATTGGATGAACGTCTTTATTCTTTTACAACTAAGGAGTAACTGATAACTTGCTGCGCACGTGCCCCAGAACCCCTGTTCTTCAATCAGGCTCCGCCTTCCCAACGGCGGGGGCTCGAGAGTGTTAACTCCTTGAGCCCCGGGTAACACTACCCCCGAACAATATGTCCAAACATCGACTTAACACTCTGTGCTTAACTAACACCTTAACACTCTTCAACAAGTCTCATCGGTTTCCTTATGATTCGTCGCGGCCTCTCACCTTGAGTTTCGGGCTCTGAAACCTCTTGAGTTACCGCTCTTTGGCTCGTCTCTCCTGGATCTCCCTCTGGGGGAATCCACAACTCGTCCCGCTGTGTCCGCGGTTCTGGGGAGACAGCCCTCTGTGGTATTTCTGCACCTTCTCTTCTGACGTAGTGCCTGAACTGCTGACAGTTCCTGGTGACAGCTCTGTTCTGATCTTCAGCTGTCACCATCGTGCCTTTCACTGCGACTATCCTCATGGGACCTGGAGCAAAACGCGGATCCGTCTTCCTGGTAGTTGGCTGTTGTACCAGGACCTCATCACCTATGTGAAACTCTGGTGTCACCGCTCCGCGCCGTGCATCCGCACGGAACCTCGCACTCTCTTTTGCCTCAGCATCCCTTTGGAGTAGATCCTCGTCGACCGGCTCTGCACTTGACAGGTTTCGCGGAATGTGGGTTCGCACCTCGTAGCGAAACATGAGTTCAGCGGGCGTCTTATTTGTGGCATCATGAGGAGTGTTCGGGTAGTCTCTTAAAAGACGACATAGTGCCTGATGCGTGTTGACTGCGTCAAGTCGTGCTCTCTGTATTGTCTTTTTGATCGACGCCATAAAGCGCTCAGCCATTCCGTTCGCTTGAGGGTGCCGGGGGGTTATCTTCATATGTCTGAAACCCAGGTGCTCTGCCAATGTCGCAAACTCATGCCCACAGAACGGTGGTCCATTGTCAGATTTGACCCATTTGGGGATCCCCCACTCGCTGAAGACCTCCTCTATCGCCGCCGCCACCTGGGGAAATGCCGTGGAGTTGACCACCTTCACTATAGGGAACCTCGAATGTTCGTCTATGAACAGTAGGAGGTAGTCGCCTGCGTCAGTGGGCCCATAGAAGTCCATGGCTATCCGTTCCCACGGGCGATCAGGTATTTGAGTGTGTTGGAGTGGGGGCGGACGTTCAGCTGGGGCTGTACACTGGCAGGCATGGCAGTTCCGTACCCACTCATCAACAGCGGCATCCAGGAAGGGGAACCATACATGGCATCTGAGCTGTTTCTTCGTGTTTTCGGCTCCTCTGTGGCCTTCATGGGTGATGCTGACCACCTCACTCCTGAGCGTGGCGGGAATGACGATCCTGCACCCTCTTAACAGAATGTTATTGTCTTTCACTGCAAGTTCCCCATGCACCCTAGCCAGCCGCTCAATCTCCTGCTTGTTCACTCCTGGATGGGCTAGTATGGATCTGTGATGATCTTTCCATTTGCTGGTCGACGTGAGGCTGATCGCCAGGGCTGTCGTTGGGTCAGCTGCGGACGCGGCGGCAACCCTTTCTAGGGACAACGCCGGCGGCAGTGAGTGGGAGGCCACGTACTGTACATAGGCAATGTCACCCTTCCGGGTGAGCGGGGCTCCAACAGGGTGTCGTGACAGGTAGTCCGCAGGGTTGAGGTCACCACCCGGTCGGTGTACAATGTCATAATCATATTCTTGGAGGCGGATGCCCCACCGCTCGATCCTCGGTGGCATCTTGGTGTGCGGGTTGCCAAATAGGGATAGAAGCGCCTGGTGGTCGGTGATCAGAGTGAACCTCTTCCCGATGATGAAGTTGTGAAAGTGTTCACATGCCCAGACCGCCGCCAAGCTCTCCTTCTCGGCTTGGGAATAGGCCAGCTCTGGCGTCGACAGCGCTCTGCTCGCATAGGCGACCACATGCCTGGGGTTAACATCTGCGCCACTGGTTTGAGCCAAGATGGCGCCAAGGCCGACTGGGCTGGCGTCCACCACCACCTCGGTGTGCCATGCCGGGTTGAAATATGCGAGGCGGTGGGCTTCCGTGAGGGCCCGCTTGATGTTTGTGAAGGCTTGTTGACACGCCGGTGTCCAGTCGAACGACGACTCCTTCTGCAGCAGCTTTCTCAGAGGGTCTGTGAGGGAGGCGTAGTGGGGTATGTACCTCGCGCAGTAGCCCGCCATGCCAAGAAACGAACGGACATCCGCCACCTGTAGGGGTTCGCTGAGGTTGGTAATCGTGTTGACCTTGTCCGGGTCAGGCATCATGCCTTCCCTGGAGAAAATATGTCCGAAGAATTTGAGTTTCGTTTTGCTAAAGCGGCATTTTGAGATGTTCAGTGTGAGGCCTGCCTTTTGAAGGGCTTCACAGGTGTCGTGTAGTGCCCTGTCGTGGGCCTCCTTGGACGATCCGAAGATGAGAATATCGTCGCTGTAATTTAGGGCCCCTTTTATGGGTCTGATTATCTGACGTATCGCTTCCTCGAAAATCTCCGCAGCGGAGGAGATTCCAAAGTTCAGTCTCCGATACCTGAAAAGGCCGTCGTGCGTCGCGAACGTCATAATGGCCCTGGAGTCGGGATGGAGCTCCAGCTGATGGTATCCTTGGAGTAGGTCTAGTTTGGAGAACATCTGAGCGCTGTTTAGCTGCACGATCATGTCTTCGATGCATGGTCCCGGGTGTCTCTCCCGTTGTATTGCTGTGTTGGCTACCCTCATGTCCACACACAGGCGGATCTTTCCCCCTTCCTTGGGTACTACCACGAGGGGGGAAACCCACGGGGTCGGCCCTGTCGCCGGTTCTATGATGCCGTCGCGGAGGAGTTGGCGGAGCGCCTCCGAAACTGCCTCCTGAAGGTGGAACCCGACCCTCCTAGGGTGCTGCGGCACTGGACGCACGGTAGGGTCGATGTGTAGCTTGATGGGGGGCCCATGGAGTTTTCCTAGCCCTGTGCACAGTTTGGGGAAACTTCTCGCGATGTCGTCCTGCGAGACGAGCGACTGAGTCTGGTGGACTGCTATCGACCCTGTGGTGGTTCTCAGGTCTGGGCTGCCCAAGGTGGTGGTGATCACGTCACCCGCGTTCACGTGGATCTCGATCAGACCCAGGCGCGATGCTGTGTGGTAGCTGAGTAAGCATCGACTCTTGGCGAGGGACCGGATGACATGAATGGTCGCGTTCACTTGCCGCCCATTTAGAAGGAGGCATTGGGTATATTGTCCCACCGTCTGTAGCGGGGTGGCAGCCCCCCATTGAAAAATTCTGGACCGGGATGGGTCCAGCGGCGACGGGTGTGGTATCCGGCCATAATCCTGCTCGCCCATAATGTTCACCGTGGCACCAGAGTCGATCATGAACTGAAATTGGCAGTTCCCCATTTTGATCGGGATTTTCGGGGCCTCCCTGGCTTCTTCGTTGTCGAGTATGAGGTTGACGAACTCGTTGTGGTCGTATTGATCGTACGGAGCGTAATAGGCCATCGCCTGGTCGTCCTGGCAGAGTGTCTCAGGCCTGTGGTCCGCAGGAGGGTCGTCGTATTCATCCGTGAAGTATCTGGGCTGTTCGGCCGGGTCGTACTGCGGAGCGTATTCTGCCGGTTGGTATTCGTCGATCGCTCTGACGTAGCGCCTCTGCCCAAACCCTTGCTGGTAAGGTCTGGGTTGATTATACTGCAGTGGCTGTGGCCGGAAAGGCATCCTGGTGGCCACTTGGGGTCGCATCGGGGGGAATGGTACGCCCTCCCTGCAGACGGCCTGAAAATGTCCCTCTCTTCCGCAATTAGTGCATCGTTGGGACAGGGCCGGACATGACCCTGAGTGGGGGAAGGACATTCCGCAGCGGTAGCACTGTCTTTGTTGGCGTGCGGCAGGCATTGCAGGGGTCGCCGGTAGTCTGTATGGCTGCGGGCCCCTGTCCCCTTGACGGGTCGGCTGTATGGCAGCTATGAGCTCACCCGTGTCTGGAGTAGGGTTGCCGGAGCGTCCCATGGATGAGGCTTGCGCATCCACCCTCTCGTGGATGCGAGCGAGTTCACTCACTTCAGGTATGGTGAGAGGTTTTTTTAGCAGTTGCTTCTTTAGTGCGGGGGAGAGGCAGCCTTCGATCACCCTCAGCCGTATGGCTTCCTCCAGCGAGAACGCGTCAAATTGGCAGTTCATCCCTTTCACTCGTAGACGTGTGATGAATTCATCTACAGTCTCTTGTGGCAGTTGGGTGCACTGGTTGAACAGATATCTTTCGTAGTCCCTATTGACCTCGATGATCAACAGTTTGTCTAACGCCTTAATCAGATTGGGGAAAGTGTCTTGTTCCGCTGCCGGAATTGCTTTTACGACGGTTTTGATTTCTCCCCCTACGAGGTTGAGGAAAATGTCTCTTATGTTGGGGGAGTCCCCGTCGCCGGATCCCCTCACAAAGTGATGAAAATCATCCATCCAGTCGGTCCACCTGGGCCCTTTGGTTGCTTGGGGTGTCATGGTGAATGGTGGGGGCAACCACAGCTGTATCGACTTCGCCGCCCGCGGTGGTTGAGGTCCCTGGCTGGAACCCGGGTTGGAGGGTGGAGTGCTCATGGTGCCTGGGGTTTAGGCCTGGGCGAGATTGGTAGGCCTCGAGCCGGTCAGCGTGCGCCCTTCGGATGTCCGGTGGTCCGGGCGTCTTCTTCAGCGGGGCGGTTTCGGTGGTGACTTCTATGATCCGGGAGGGAGGACGTGGGCGGGATCGCCTCTGCGGGGTTCTGGAGGAGGAGGCTCAGCGGGCCGGTAGCCGCCTGAGCGTATCCGGCGGATTGCCGTGTTGCGCGGAGGAGTAGTAGGAGGAGGAGGCTTGCAGGGTTTCCTGCAGCACGAGCGCGGAAGCAGCGGACTGCTGCTGGAGGAGGGCTCCGGTGTGCGGGAGAAATCCTCGTCGCCAAATGTTGCCTAGGGATCTAGGCCCAATGAAGGACGCACACACGGAGGGATTGGATGAACGTCTTTATTCTTTTACAACTAAGGAGTAACTGATAACTTGCTGCGCACGTGCCCCAGAACCCCTGTTCTTCAATCAGGCTCCGCCTTCCCAACGGCGGGGGTCGAGAGTGTTAACTCCTTGAGCCCCGGGTAACAAAATCAAATGTTTTAAAGTCCCAGCAGGGCCGCACTTTCCAAAAGAAATGGTTAGAACCTATAATTGGCTTACATCCGATGAGTCTGTTGGAAAAATGTTCTGTAAAGTATGCCAGTCTGCTAATGAAAAGGGTATGCCACTGCCAAAAAGTGGCCGTGATAAGGATGCCTGGAAACTATCATTAAAAATGGCTTTAACCATTCTAAGAAGCCCATAGAGAGATGTAACAGCCATCAGAGTTCACACCTCCATCGGGCGGCTGCAATGGCACTAGCGTCTGTGAAAAGGGGTACAGATGTTGCAGCAGCTCTGTCTTTGGGCCGCCTCAAGCAGATGAGGGATAACAGAAGTGTGCTGGTGAATATCCCGACCACATTGTTGGCTTTAGTTTGGCAAGGTCTTGCAATTCGGGGCCATACTGACGAGGACTCTAATCTAAAGGCAATTCTGTCGCTTTGTGGCAGCGATGTCTCAGAACTTCAAACTTGGCTTCAAAGAACAGAGTACAAATGGATGTCGCATGACATATTAAATGAAATGCTGGCAATTATGTCACATAATTTGCTCCGTGGCCTGATGAAAGAGATTTATGATGCAAAATTATTTTCTATCATTTTAGATAAGACTGCTGATGTGTCAATAAAAGAGCAGGTCTCTGTAGTCTTTCGCATTGCAAAAGAGGATCTTCAGGTAGAGGAGATTTTTTTTGCCTTTTATCAAATGTCTAGTACTACACCACAAACTCTGTTTGCCATTTTAAAATATGTTCTCCTGAGGTTTGGCTATAAAATGGAAAACTGTCGAGGGCAGTGTTATGGCGGTGCTTCTAATACGGCTGAACATCGACAGGGTTTGCAGACATTGGTACAGGAGGTGGCACCAAAAGCTATTTATGTGCACTGTTTTGCACACAATCTGAATTTAGTAGTTCAGGAAGTAGGTATGGAGATTGACAAGTTCAGGGGTCTATTGGTTTTTGTACGGGACTTGATTGGGTTCATTTGAAATGAATTCCCCAAAACACCTTGCTTGTTTTGAAAGTTGTCAAGAGGAAGGGAGTGTCAAACTGCTTCCATTCTGTCCTACCCGATGGACAGTTCGAGCAAAATCTTTGAAGACTGTGCTTGCTAACAACAGTTCTGTAAAATAATTTCTGGGACTTGCAGCCGGTGCCCACAATGAAGAGGGAGCAAAAGCTCATGGGTTGCCCTTGTAGCTCCATAATCTCGAAACCTTTCTAGGTCTTCATCTTCTTTGCATGGTATTTTCTTGTGTTGAAACTGTGAACACTGCTCTACAGAAGGTCATTTTAAGGTTCCATGAAGCATCGGTTATGACTGAAAACCTTAAGACCATAATTGCACAAATGCGTGAGGGATTTGAAAACTTCATCTCAAAAACCACATCAGCGGCCGATGATTTAAATGTGGAACTAGAGGAACATTTTGTTCAAAGAATATCCAGGAAAAATCCACGGCGCCTGGATGACGGGTCAGTTGCCCATGTTTTCCTGTCTCCCAAAGACCTCTATCGACAAGGTTACTATGAACTCATGGACCGCACATTGGTAGCTTTGTCAGAACGTTTCAATACAACTGCACGTAACCATATGGTTAACATAGAAATATTTGTTACAGGGAATGCCACCAGTGAATATATCATGTTTTTTATAAGACTGACTTCCATGAATGCAATCTAGAGCTACATAGAAATATGTTCCTTTAACTTTTATAGAGGGATAAGACTCTGGTTATATGTTTTCAGGATGTCTTTGACTTATTCCAAGGTGAAAGGGGTCGTCCTATGTGCAATTTGTTCCCAGAACTGGCACCACTGTTTCAAATTGCAGTAACCATCCCTGTATCCTCCTGTTCTTCGGAGTGTTCATTTTCTTGCCTTTGGCGCATCAAACCATATCTGAGAGCTACAATGGGCCAAGCTCCATTAATTACTGATGCTTTGCTACATGGACACACAGATGAAGCGGCCCATCTGGATGTTGAAGCCATTGCAGATGAATTTATTCAACAAACTGTTGTCCGTAAAAGTAAATGTTGCATGGGGAAGGTGCTGCAATGAAAACAGCTCACCTGTTCTCCTGGCTGGCCAATCTACAGCAGCACTATTGTAAGTTTCATTTGTTGATGTTTTACTGGGCTGTGGCACCACACACATCTTGCTTGGCAATTTAAATATTTTCCAAGTAAATAGAAGAGTAGGATGCTGGGTATCTACTCGCTAATATTAGCAATAAGTGAACTGTGTATTTGACTATACCATTCTTAATGCTCATACATTATCTTTACAAGTTAATAAACATACATAAATACTAAACAAAAGTGAGCATTTTGTATGTGTTTCTATTTGAGTATAAAGGCCACTACAATGCAAGTGGTTTACTGAAACTGTAGCGAAGATACTGATGGCATCTAATGTTAATCAAAAACACAACAAATGGGTAAACATCATAATATATATATATTCACACAGAAGGTGAACCCAAAACAATACTGCTGTCCAATAGTAGGTCTGCCCGGTTCTCGGGGGTAGTAGTGTCTCTTGCACTCAAGTGCAGTGACCAACTTCCAGAGGGTCCTTCTGGTACAGCAAAACAGTCTAAAAACCTGCCGTAGCTTCAAGTGGGCATTTAGACCACCTTTGGGGTGATGGTCATGCTGTGGTATGAAGGGTATGATGTAGAGCATGACAAAGCACTGTTGTCCTTTTTAATCAGGAAACTTCTTTACTTGTTTTCTCTTGAATTGGGAACTTTTTTTGGTGTTCGTGGAGGTACTCCACCTTGCAGCTGTACCTTCTGTTTACCGAGCATTTCGTTCTCCCATCCTAGTTGTGTTGCTCTGCCTTTTGAGGGCTACTACAGCCTCGATGATTATAGAGGGGTGAAGTAGGGGCAGTGACAAATATACACAATACTTTACCAGGAACCCACAGCACGGAGCTGCCTGTCTGGGCTGCCTGGTTTAATTCGCTGTATGGCTAAAACCAAAAACTCCTTCAACGCCATTAATGTCAATGCACGGCTACTATATGTTGCTCACCAGCCCCAAACGTAGCAAACGGACACCGATTGTTGACGCTCTTTGAGAAGGGATTTCGATTTACAAAGTCACATTTAACCACAAACTTTTTCTAGAATGGGACATTTTTATGACCTTGTGCTTGAAATCATTGAGTCTGAAAATGTAACACTGCAGATATAAATGTGCATAACCGAAGCCTGTGTTTGTGTTGTTTTTCAATTCTGGAATGAGAAAGTTAAATGGCTGTATGGAAGTTCTATAATATGAAATGGTCACCAAAAACGTATTTTTTCTAGTGCACTCTCTTTATAGAAAAGATACCAGTGCAGGGAGGCTGACGGGTGTATATCGGAGGGAGATACACCAAAGCAGGGGGCAACCCAAGAATCTCGAGATGCCAGAGGCATTATATTGGTAAGCACAGGCCCAACCTCTCCGTATTTATTTATGCTGCTGTCTTTTTCTTCTTGAATGGTTCATACCTATGTTTTTTTACATTTATTGATGGCGATGTAAGCGCAGATGCTCTGCTATAGATGAGAGAGAATGATGGAGACCTGGCTTCTGGGCCTTATCTTCGACCCATTTGGTGCCCATTTCTTCATTCAGCACCAGGTCCATGCTCCACCGCCTCCCCACAACCCCCTTGAGGTTCTCATGCTGCATGCAAGTCACGTGTCCAGCCTACATTTGTAAAGTGTGTCCCCAGATGACCTTTGGCAGAAGGTGCATTTGTCCATTGAAGATGAAGGCCCCTGTTGCTCTACAGTGGGCATTACTGCAAAGAAGGCTTCTATCTTTAACCTTTTGTGAGCATTCATCCAGTAAGTATCAGATCCATGTCCTGCTATTAAACTTGTATGATCCGCTGCCTTGAAAGGGGGCTGACCGGGCAAATACCTTTAGAACCAGGGGCCACCCCTTATATTCTCAGGATATTCACCAGCAGCCGGGAGGCTGAAGGTTGGATATGGGAGGCAGGTACACCAAAGCAGGGGGCAACCCAAGAATCTCGAGATGCCAGAGGCTTTATATTGGTAAGCACAGGCCCAACCTAAACTGCACGTATTGAGACATCCAAGAACTTGTCTGGCAAAAGTCATCAAAGCAGCGAATAAAGAGGTGGGGCTAGTGACCCCACTAATAAAATGACTCTTCAATTAGTGGGAAGAACTGACCCACAGCCGTTTTCGGATGGATGCATCAACCTCATTGGCATGTTTGGGTACAAAAATGACAGCGAGTATTAAATATGTGTTGAGACCGACATCGGGACTAACTGATGAAATATCGAGTACTCAACTTGGCATAAATGCAGCTGAGGAGTCTGTCAGGCTGGCTGGTCTGCATCCCTCAGGTGAACCCAAATAGGTGGCTGAGGAACGGCGCACCTGCGGCCTCCTCATTAGGTAAGCTTTGCACAGAGCTACTGCTCTTTCGCAAAGATAGTGCTGCTTTTTGCACTTTTTGATTAAATAAAAGTTGTAACCTCGCTGTGTGCAGCTTTTACCTTCCCTACTCCCAGCTCTGAGCCTCTTCCCCGTTTCCCACTCCCCAGCCCGTCTCCCAGCCTCCCTCTAGACCCTATTTGGGCCTGGTTCCCCCCCTGCAGCCCTCAGGTGAATCCAACTAGATGGCTGAGGAACGGCGCGTATTTCCATCCGGCGCTGCAGGTGAGTGTATCAAGACCATAGCAGGCCTGTGGGCCAAATTGAAGGCTTTACATTAAAACAACTGCATCCAGCGCCTACCGCACTCTCTGTGCTCCGGCCTCCCAGTAGGCCTAACTTCCTGATTCCTCCCCACTCCTCCTGCCTCCCATCCCTCCCACCTCGGTGGTGGACAGAAACCCTTTTACAATAAGCATCCAGGGCAGCCCCGGACCCCAAGTCAAAGGACAACAGCTCCTGAAGAAGCAGCTCCAGACCGTGTTGGCCCGTGTTAGCCTGTGGAGCCTGCAACCGTCACCCAGCAGCTACTGACTAAGTGCGGTTATGGGCAGGGGGTACAGCCATTACTGCCCCCCACTAAACTGACCAACCCTAGCCACCTTATTAATTTTGCACCTAGCCTGATTGTGCCAGATAAACTGATTGTGCCAGATAGCATTTCACATTTAGCCTGATTGTGCCAGATAGCCTGATTTTGCCAGATGTCCGGATTGTGCAAGATAACATTATTTCCCATCTAGCATGACTGTGCCAGATTCTCAGACTCCGACGGTTTCACAGTAGTCACAATACCCTTGTCCTCACCTGAGGTTTCTGTGTTGTAGTCGGTTGGTTCGTCAGAAGAAGTCTCCACCTTCTGTTCTTTCCACGCACTGGTTGTCCTCTTCTTCACTGACTTGCTCTTCTTTTTGAAGAGATAGGGACGGGCTCCCCCAGAGGCCACTTTGCCGGGAAGTCAAACTGCCCGGCAGCCAGGACCCCGGGGAGCCCACACCAAATCAGGGAAAAGCCTTAGCTGAAAAACTCTGGGAAGGTCTTGTAGAGTAGAGGTGGCTGTAGATGATCTTTAGCGGGTCTGGAAGTATTTTCTTCAGAGCTGATTTCCTTGCTGTGGACCGCGAGTTCCAGAATGCAACAGAACAAGTGATGTCCAATGAGGGCATAGGTTGGAAGTAGTTTGTACTGCAACAGGACAATTGATTTCCAATGAGGGAACAGGTTGGAAGGAGTTTGGATGGAGTCCAAAGTGGGAGAGTATGCATTGATAGCTGTAGCAGGCGTATAGATAAAGGGGCTGGAGCGGAGCGATTTGAAGAAGTGATACCAGCGCGACCAGAGGGCTGTACCGCAAGAACTCCAGCCGTAATGGTAGCAAGCAACAGAAAGCGTAGAGAAAGCAGAGAGGGACGCTGTACCATAAACTGAAAGAAAGAGCAGGTCACGGTACTAAGCCAAGCGCGGCACTGCAGCAGGAATCGGGATCGGGGAAAAGGAGGAAACAATACCGTAAGTCTTCATGAAACAGGAGCGCTGTTTCGCACACGGAGTACACAAACGAAGCATTGGTCAGCAAAGGAGTTGCAACGCGCCGAACGCCTCACCTGGTGGCTAATTATAGCACACGGATATTCCTGTCAAAAGACTAGAGCGTTACTCCGCGTATAGGACAACGTGAAGAACACTAAGTCCCCTCTACTATGTCCATGCCTAGTATCTCCTACATCTATCCCACACTTTCCACGTGTGATTCGTCAAACAGATATCCTGATTGTACCAGATAACAGCATTTCACATTTAGCCTGATTGTGCCAGATAACCTGATTGCGCCCTGATACCCTGATTGTGCCAGATAGCAGCATTTCACATTTAGCCCGATTGTGCCAGATAACATGATTGTGCCAGACAACATGATTGTGCCAGACAACCTCACTCCACATTTCACCTGATTGTGCCAGATAACCTCATTGTACATTTAGCTGGATCGTGCAAGATAACCTGATTGTAACAGATAGCCTCATCTCACTTTTAGCCTGATTGTGCCAGATAGCCTAACCTTGCCAGATAGCCTTACTTCAAACTTAGTCTGACTGAGCTAGAGAACCACATTTGGCATTTAGCCTGAACTGTACCTTATAACCATAGTTCAACTACCTAGGAGACTCGAATCATGGAGTGTCTCTATAACTACTGTGCTCTGAAAGGTAGGCCTTCTCCACACTATTCAGGAAACACAAATGTAGGTGTCTCTCATTAACTACTATATCTAAAGCTTAGACAACCCTTTATAGAGATAACCAGAAACCCCAACAATAAGCCTTGAATCCCATCAAGCCTAGGACCTCCCCATCGTATACCATCCCTAGTAAATCCAGCGGTAAGGCAAGGACCCCATGGCTACTTCGGCGAGAGCCTTCCCAGCCCTCCACCACAACCACCCGACATATCAAGCCATAACACCACCCAATGCTAATATTTAAAAATTTTAAATAAAGACCACCCGACGCTAAACCATTACGCCTATAATGATATGATATGATATGGCATTTGTAACGCGTCTATACACAAGTGTTTCAAGTGTAATCACAAACACAAGGAAGACAAGAACTATCACAAACCAACCAGGAAAGCATTGCATGTGGGCTACCGCCCCTGCAACCTAAAACACAACCTAAACGCAAACAAACCTATAAACCAACCAAACCCAAAGGATCACAACACAGACAACCCAAAAGCAAAGAAACATCTAAATCAACCTACTACTAAGGAACGCAACATGCCACGAAAACTAACAGGGCCACACGAAAGACAACCAAGAGAAGGAATAAACCAAATGGAATCTTACCACATAATCACAACTGCGGAGCACACCCCCACAAACACGGTCGACAACAGAACAAATGCCAAGAGAAGAAAAAAGTTGCTATACTTAACACCATACCTCACAACCAACCACTCACCGAACAAGTCAATACGACCAACCATGCGAGACGTATCAACAACAAAACAGAGCCACGCCGAAAAAGAACAGCAACATCCAGAAGGAATACAAACAAAATCGACGCCCTCACTCCATATATAACACAAAAACACGAGGACACCTCCCTCAAATACAACAAAATATAGAAGAGGAACATGAAGAAAACAAGAACCGAATACTTAACCTAGTAAACCTACTGAACAACGACAGAGACGCGACTGAGCCACCATCACACCCTGAGAGCAACATGGGACCAAACCAATGCAACAATCACAAGGCAAAACTGATATTAAAAAAACAAACCGGGCCAAAAAAATCCACAGCAACCTAATCAACGCAAGATCAATATCAAAACACACCACAGAGATGTACAACCTGCTCTGCGACGAGGACATCAGCGTCGTATTCATCATAGAAACATGGTTGGATGACAACTACAAAATCACACTCGACAGCTGCATACCCGACAACTTCCAGTGCACACAGTTAAACAGAAAAGGAAAAAAAGGAGAGGTCTTGCAATAGCATTCAAGGAACACCTGAAAATAAAAACAGACAAACCACTAAACATCAAAAACTGTGAATTCATGGTCCTTCACTTGACAGTAAACCCAAAAACAAACTTAAAATTCACAGATTACCGACATACAACGCAACTTGCGTCAACAACTTCATAGAAGCCATCACCAACATAGCCATCCAACATGAACATTTGATAATCCTCTGGAATTTCAACATCTGGTTTGAAGAAGAAAATGCAAACTCACAGAAATCGCTAATCGAGCAACTAAAAACCATGAAACTACAACAATTGGTCAAAAGAGCAACACACACGGCGGGACAAGCACTGGATGCAATCTTCACCAGCAAAACTCTTATCACCACTGCACCACCAATACAGATACTCTGGAGCGATCACCTCATCATTCCATTTGTGATCATGCTACCAACTAAGGTAGCCAAGCAGCCCAATAAACTCCCAACTACCACAAAAAGAAACTGGAAGACCATCAAAGAGAGCAACTTAATAGAACAAGTTGAACTCACAAAACCAATTACCATTAACCTGGACGAAGCTGACCTCGACGGAAAAACCGAGCTACTTCACAAATGGATCGCTGAAGCAATCGACGTCATCTCCCCTGAAAAACCTTTCACCCCGTCACGAAAGAGAGCAATGGCAAAATGGTTTACCATACTGCTCAGCACCATGACAAAGAACAACAAGAAACTCGAACTAGAATGGAGGAAAGAATACGACCAAGAAAAGAGAGCCCAATTCCAATGACAAATCCAGTCTTACAAAAAAGAAATCCAAAAGAACTGTTCAACATCATAAATCAAATGAGGAACCCACCGGGATGCAACAACACTCCAGTACCTTCACAGAAACTATGTAATGACCTAGCGAAAGACTTAAAAAAGAAATCTGCGACATCCATCAAATTATACAAAGCAGACCAATCAACCAAAACCACAACCAAACCCGACAAACGTAAAACCACAGCATAAACTCCAAAGTTTCCCACAAATATCAGTAGAGACATTTGTTGAGCTGATAAGACATAGCAACAAAGCAGGCTCCCCCATGGACGCTTGCGCCCCAGACATTTCCAAATCCATCCTCACACAGGGCGCACCACTGGAATACTACATAAACCTTTTTAACATGTCACTCGCAACAGGGTAAGTACTGCGATCATTCAAATCGGTGCATTTCAAACCACTGCTCAAGGACACGAGAGGCGACGTGGAAGACCTCTCCAACTACAGACCTATTTCAAACATCCTCTACCCAAAAAAGTACTACAAACTAACACAAGAACACATAGAAAAACACCAATTGCTGAATCAGGTCCAAGTCGGCTTTAGACCCGGGAGAGGAACAGAAACGGCACTCTTATCTATCTGGGATGACTTAAAGACAAACGCAGACTACAACACAGCATCTGCCCTAATACTACTCGACCTCTCCACAGCGTTCGTCACAGTCAGCCACAACATCCTCAACAAGAGAATAGAAGAAATAGAATAACAGACTTAACAGACTTAGCCCTACTCTGGATTAAACCCTTCAAATCTGCTCCACTGGACACCGACTGTGGAGTACCACAAGGATAATCCCTATCCCCACTGTTCTTCTACATCTACCTGGCTCCGCTAATCAAGATCATCAAAAAACACAACCTTACGTGCTGCAGACAACACACAAATCATCTATAAAATTGAACATACACAAGAAGCGAACACAACTCTGGGAGAATGTCTCAAAGAACTCTACGACTGGATGAACACAAACAGCCTAAAACTCAACCCAGGCAAAACAGAAATCATGATTATATCCAAAAATCTTGAAAATAACATTTATATCCCATGGCTCACAGAACTAGGAACAGCACCAACACCATTGAAAATAGTCAAAAACCTTGGAACCCTAATGGATAACATGCTAACATTAGAACCACAAGTAACCGCAATAATCAAGAAATGCTTATGCCTCCTACACTCGATAAAAAGAATCCTGCCGTTCCTGTCCTTCACCCATAAAACACTGACAATCATCGCCCTCATCATGTCGAGAATTAACTACGTCAAACAGCCTCTACCTCGGAATGCCAGAACACCTGCTGAAGAAACTACAACATATCCATAACGCAGCAGCCACATTCCTCCTGAAACTATCGCGAAGAGACCACATCACCCCGCGCTAAAAATGTTCACTGGCTTCCAATCAAACAACTAATCACATTCAAAACAATGTGCATAACGCACAGAGCAATCCACGGCCACGGAGCAGAATTCCTGCAAAAGAAATTAACGTTTTACCAACCAACAAGTACATTCAGATCAAGCAATGACATCTGCCTAGAACCAAAAGAATTCACAAGGAAAAGCTAGAGGGATCCTCCTTCACTCGCCTGTCAGTAAAAACTTGGAGCACCCTCCCGAAAGACATACGCAATACAAAAGACCACCTAAAATTCAGGAAACTACTCAAAACCTGACTCTTCACCACAGAACCAGACGGAATAAACTGAAATGAGGAAAAAAAGAAGAAAAAACAAATCCCCAGGACTCACCCTCACAAGCCAAACCCTGTCGCTAGGCAGAGCCCAAGGGACAGGGACCGTTGCTGGAGACAAAGGAGCATTAGTCACTAACTAACACCCAACAGGACAGGGTGCGCTTAGAATTCGTAGGGAAGGGACCACACCTTAGGAGCTCAGACGGCCAAGGCAAGGAAGAGCCCACATACGACCAAAGAGCAACCCATAACCACAGCAATCTCAACCCTGGGTGGGGAGACCCTCACCTCCTTTCCTGCCCACAGATCACTAGACAGCCACAGGGATAGGCCACCGCTTCTCGCAGAACCAGGCGAATGAACTCCATCAGACTGAAAAGCCAGACACCCTACAACGACGCCCGAAAGAACAAGATAACCCCAAAAAACCATCTGCTGAAACCTCTACTTTCTGCACAAGCCTCTCATACCCTAAACAACCACAACCACTCTCTTACACTGCAAACCACAAGCACTTCACTACACTGCAACAACAAAACAAACCACACATAGTATCGCACAACAGCACAAGGTAGCCCGCAAATCCGTAAACTGCACCCATCCTCAGCGAATGGTGCTAACCGAACTGAAGCTGCCAACAGAACATCACAAATTTTGCACTACCTTTATCCCGCTCCACCCTACTAACTGATCCTACCCTCTTAACCTTCAGATCCTTCAGACCACCGGGGGAACCCTCTGGTGGTGATAGTGCACAGTATAAATATCCTTTAACACAACATAACACACACCCATTCACACATACATTACATAACACTCCTTGCACATATGCATGTATACATACATAATGAGCTAACATGCAGCCCTTTAACACTGCTAGTTTCAGGAACGGCCTCCCTTGCCCCACAGCTGAACAAAATGGAGCACATGTTTCCCCCACAATGTGTGATTTTAGCAGCTTTTGCTGCTTGAAAGCACAACATCTCCCATCCAATATGTACACCCACCTTAGAATGATGGTGCTGGAAACTGGAGGGGAGAATGTCGTATTTCCACACACTTTTTATCACAAGCTCAGAATCAGGCCCCCAGACACTCTTGTACAGAACCTGAAAAAAGGAACAAGTCTACAGAGATGGACAATCCTAAATAAGACCCTTGTCTCTGTGCCGTTCTTCTTGCCAATCTTACACTTTCAAATGACATCTTATTCTCCTAATTGTTCTACAGCAGCAGCAATACAACTGGTGCAGCAGAAGGACATCCTGATGCTGGAAGGCAGAGTGCAGAGAAGCCTTGAAGGTTGCATCTGGGACAGGGTCAATTTGGTAGCCTCTGTCTACAGTGGAACAATGAATAAGGAAAGATTGGGGATTAGAGAAAGTAAGTGGCTTAATCACAAGATCATAATTGCTCAATATAGATGCAAGATTAGGAGAAGTGCATGTGATCGAAGATTTAAACAGTATCACACAAACAGTATTAACAAGTCTAATATTTATCATCACAATTGCAGATCAAAGGATCGAGAAGGGCATCGATTACAGAGCAGTGGAAGATTACCTGCACGACCAGCTCAGATCAACCTGTGATGATTTCAAGCACCAGTCATGGCCTATGGCATTAAATGAAGATTCAGGAGTCTAAGTGATGCTGCGGCCCTGGAGGAATGCGTGGAAATGGTCCAAATGACACTGCAGCATTGAGACGGGAGGTGTTCCTTCAACAGGTAAGCTTCAATGCATCGGATAATGCTGGGGATCTGGGTGAGCTGAAGATAGGACGGGTGGTCCTTTGAGAAATCTGGAAATTGCAAGTTCCTAGAGAATCCAGTTGTTATGTGGTCAGCATTCCCCAAATGAAGAGAGATTTGTGGATTGTAATCAGAAACTACATGACATTGCGGCTGAGAAAGCCCCCGCAAATCTAATCTAACATGGCGAAACCAGGTCCTATTCTGACTGTCGAAGATCCAATTGGCTGGGAAGAAGTTGCCAAAGGTTTAATGCTCAATGGAACTCGAATGTGTATCAAAAATAATAGTTTCATGGGCCTGAAGAAAAGACTTGGACTTGATGTGAGTTCCCGTTATTGGCTATAACTGAAAATCATGACATATTCTGGCCAGGAGAACTGAAATTTGAAGTGCATTTAAAAGATGACATTAAATTTAATTGGTTTGCCATTGTTTCCTATCTCTTTGATAATTTATTGCAATTTTTGGTCATTGTTCAGAGACTGTTATTAAGAAGGAACTGTATGTATTGCAAGTAACATTTAACATGAAAAGAATGCTATTGAACAGTCACCCTCTGTACTATACTGGATGTGTTGTGTCACCTGTGATGAATCTGATAGTATCATCACTTCTCTCCCTGAGGGAGCCTCTCCCTATGTGGCCAGGGGATGGCAGCTGCTACCTGATCCTGACCCTGGGGGTAACTATATGAGGGAGGACATCTGGGGAGAGGCGACCATCTGAGGATAGACATGACATCTTCAGGGAAAAACATATATCCCCCATTACCCTTTAGGGATGTTCCCTCCATTCCTTATGCCTTGATGACTTGCTGCACCACTAATCCTCAGCCATGTACTGAATCCAGTATTAATATTCCCCGACATGACAACCAGAGTAATACATTAATTACTAAAATGATGAAGAGAGAGGGAGCAGTAATGATTACTCCTGAGATAATCCCATGTAAGCTTCCTCGGCAACACAAGGAATCCTCCACCAACTACTGAGAAGAGGAAGAGACAAAGAACAGTAAAGATCACCAATGCCTGGTCTAGTCTTTGGAAACTTTTTTATCAGACTGGGAAGCTTAAAACACACACAGCCGACAGCATGAAAGAGAGCTGCAGTCGCAGAGCTGCGCGGTAACCGGCACAAGCACCGGCCGGAGTGTTGGGAGAGAGACGCTGCAGGATATGCTACCAAAGCTAATCTGCCCAGCAGGATAAGATACCCGAGTGGAGAGGATGCGCTGCCTGAGAGGGAAAGGCTGCAGAAACTGAAGACTGGTACAGCTGATGCGCAGAGGATGATTAGTCGCCCGCCGAGCCCACAGTGCAAAGCGAACATAAGCCGAGAGCCGCTAAAGACACTTGGAGCAACTGGTAAGCCAAGGGAAGTGGAAAGGGGTACCGGGTTGCTTGAAAGTGTGCACTGCTTCAAAGTAGCTATCCGTAAGCAAAGTGAAGTATGTGAAGAAGCTAATGAAATCTTCAGGGAAAAACATGAATCCCCCATTCCCCTTTAGACATGTTCCCTCCATTCCTTAAGCCTTAATGGCTGACTGCACCACTCACCCTCATCCATGCACGGAATCCAGTATTAATATTCCCCAGTGTTAGGAAAGATTTCCATTTCTGTGTAATTTTCCCTCCAGTTGTGTACCCCCAACTTTTTTGCTGCTGTTTAACACCATAGTCTGACTTTGCCAGAGAAGCACAGCCTTCAGCTGCACTTTTCTGGGCTTTCGCTCACTTTTTATGGGGAAAATGACATGCCCTTCAGACAGTCAGTACTGGGAGACTTTGTTTCCCTTAGTCCTTTTCTGTATTGAAACTTTTCTGCAACATGTGACAAGTGCACAATGTACCTTCCAGTACAGTGCACTTCGGTCTCTTAGGGCCTCATTACACGGTATGCGTTAAAAACCGGCAATTACCGGCATGGCGTAAATAGCGTGTCCGCCCTCGCAAGAGGCCGCAAATTGCATGCCATTACGAGATCGCGGGCACGAGCCTACCGCCATGCCGGTAATGAGCCTACCGCCATGCCGCAAAAGTCCCCAAAAAGTCCCTTAACGGCATCCTCGAAAGCGCTGTTAGCACTTCCGCCCTGCCGCCACATGCAAATAGCGGTTTCCGCAAATAGCGGTGACCGCCATTAGCGGTCACCGCTAATAGCGGTCACCGCTATATTGCGGAAACGGAAATAGCGTCATCGCACCGGAACGGGAAAGAGCACGGCGGCCATCTTTAAAAACACAATCCATTGCCATCCCCCTTATCCAGGACACCTTACCAGGAACCACGTTGGGAAATACACCAAGGACACCGTGAAGATGCCCAAGGCCATTAAAAAATCGTCTGAGCGGCAACGCAAGGAGAAGTTTTGCAAGGAGGAGCTCCTGATGCTAACGCAGACACTAGCAGACAATGCTCATGTCGTCTTCAACAACGACATGCGTCGGGAGACCATTGTGAAGAAGAAGGCCATCTGGGAAGAGGTAGCCCACAAGGTCAGCGCGGTAGGCACCACAACCCGCACAGTCAAAGACTGCCGAAAGAGGTGGGATGACCTCCGGCTCCGTGTGCGGAACATTCTATCCGTGAACCGCAACCTGGCTACGGGCACAGGAGGAGGCAGTGAATCGCCAATCAAGCTCACCGAGTGGGAGGAGACATGCGCATCAACCATCGGGGTGGAATGCATTGAGGGAGTTGGACAAATGGAGCATGGCGTGGCTGTTTCGTCCGATGGAGGTGAGTGTATGCATCAATCAATGCACAGTGAAGTGTGATGTTCCCCCCAATCATGTGTCCATATCAATGCCGTGGCTCCAGCCACAAACAGACATGCATGCATCACCACATGCCCAAACAACACAGACCCATTCATGCATGACCCACCCAACATCCCCATTACCTGCATCCACACTGAAGAGCCCGGAATGCATAGAACGGCATGACGTATTCATTTTGCTCAAGGCAGGTCGACCCATTACTGATGGTTGTCAACATTTCTCACCCTTGCAGGATCACACACTGACACTGAGGAGGCACGCACTTCCACACCTGCTCCCACATCCAGCAAAAAAGCAAGGAGGGATGCCACTGGGGACACCGCCACATCCACAAGGGCAGCCAGGACGAGTGTCCATGACCACAGGGACAAAAGCAACCGGAACACCAGTTGCACGCATCCACAGGCCATGGCTGCTCCCGTCGTGGCACCCACGGAAGTGTGTCTCCCAGCAGGTGAGGGCAGCATCGAGGGAATGCACTCTGCTGCCACCAGCTCAACGGGTGAAGCAGCAGCCACGGCCCCACCTTCAGATGAGGAGGACACACCTGCCATTGATGCTGATAGCCAGAGCCCCAGACCAACAAGCCCCTTACTGGCAAGCCCGAGGTACTCCTCAGGTCCGGGTAGTCATGGAGATTCACCCACCCCTGAAGGGATATGGAGCCCCCAGATATCCTCTCCTGATGCAAGTGCAATGGGACCAGGTGCATCAGCCATCCCACCAGCACCCACCATGCGACATGACCTCTCGAGCATCTACCAGAGGCAGAACGAGATGAGTGGCCTAGTAGGTCAACATGTGGCAGAGACAGTCCGCCTGAGGGAGGACATTGCTACATTGGCACAGCAGACAAGGGAGGGCATGGAGGCATGCACCAGCCGAATCTGCAGTGAAATGGCCCAACTGCGGCAGGCCATGAACCGCATAGCAGACGCTATTGAGCGTCGGTGCCCACTCACGGCCCAGGAAGAACCAGGCCCCTCCTCGTCTGGGAGTTCACGCCAGACTAGTCCCCTGCGCCGGTCTATGCGGAACCTGCGGCGCACGGCTTCACAACCACCAGATGACGATGCAGGCAATGGCAAATAGGGCCACCAGGATTCGTGTGCCACATGTGGCGATGGACACAATCACGTCATGAGACTCACATGGGAGTGTTGACGGGGGAGGGGGGTAAGGGTCTGTTTGGGTGTGTTGAGGGGGGAGGGGGGTAAGGGTCTGTTTGGGTGTGTTGAGGGGGGAGGGGGGTAAGTGTCTGGTTGGGTGTGTTGAGGGGGGAGGGGGGTAAGGGTGTATTTTGGGAGTTTGGGTAATGCACTTTCGTACCACAATATGTTCAATATACACTGTTCAGAGTTTGAAACCCAAGCGTGGTCTCCATTATTGTGTATGTGTCATTCATTGTGGACAGGGTCCTTTGTGGGCCTCGAAACATGCACCAGGGCAACAATTCCCATCTACGTCCATGCTATTTCACCTTGGTGCATGATGAGATTACAGAATCAGATGCTGATGTACATCGTGTGCCTCCTTGGCACTGCCTGTTTCATGTCCTGCTGGGGCATTCCACCTGCACTCATCCTCAGCCACATCATACTCTTCTGTTGGTTGCATGTCAATTTCAGGTGGCATAGGCACGTTCCATCATATGCACATTTTGTGATGCTCTACACATGCCATGGTTGTCTTTGCCACTTTGACACGGCCGTACAGGAGTGCCACACCCAGGCCGCTTAGGCAGCGGAGCACTGTCATTGGATGGATGTACTATATTGTTGTCCTCTTCCTGCTGGTTCTGTGGGTTCCGTACAGGTGTTGGGAGCCACCTCCTCAGTGGATCGCTGGCATTGCCTGTATGGTGTGAGAAATGGGTACCTGTTACGGGTCACCTCTGGTGTGGGCTGTTGTTGTTGGTGCTGCACTGCTATCATGTAGTCAAGGCTGTCATGTCATGCTGCTGCTATTGGCACCATCTTGGTGTGGGAAGGGGTGTGGGTAGGGGTGTGGTGTGCTCTTTTGTGCTGCCTGTCTCCATTGCATGCACCTGTGCTGATTGTGTCCACTGCTCAGGTCTCTTAACGGGTGCTTTTCTATGCCGTTATTAGCGCCATGCCGGTAAGGGGTTTTTGGGTGTTTTACATGCCGCTAATACCATGTCCGCATGGCTTGTGATGGCCTGGTATTAGCGCCATGGCGCTAATTCCGGCCTGGGGGTCGCGCGCCCGCGGCCTTGCCGCTATTAGTGGCACGGTAATTAACGGGTGCGCAGATATCGGTGGGTGTCGGGTCGTGATTGGCTTAGGGAATTAACGGTACCGGTAAATCTTTACCGGTACCGGTATTCCATTACCGCACAACGTGTAATGAGGCCCTTAGTCATTTCCAAAGGCCCTAGATACTCTCGAAGGATTTTTTAGGAGATGTGCAGATATGTCACAGACAGGGCTGGTGGCAGCTTATCTATTCATATAATTTTAACCCTTTCCTGCCAGGTAAACCGCGATTACCACATTTGGCACGAATAGGTGGCCTGGCTCCAAAATGTCCATGCCACGAGGTTCTTTGTCCTGTCCTTTGGCCATCTTGCTCCTTCCCCTTCCCCAGGTCGAGCCGACCCGGGTCAGTCCTTATTTGGGCATGCATTTTCCCACAAAACGCAAAGTGTTTGTGTGTGTGCCTCCAGGATGTGGGCTGGGATGTCTGTTCCCAATACACATCCTGGGTGCCAGAGAGTCTGGAGTGCTGTGAATGCCTGGGACCACCGTGGTCCATAATTGGTCCACGTATGGTATGCCTGGATGTGAGCAGATCTCCCATTGGGTCCTCTTCATTTTGGCGCGAAGGAGATTCTGGATAAGAGAAGCCCCCAAACAGCCATACCATGTCGATCTCTGGCGTTCTCACTGAACGAAGGATAGGATCCAAGTATCCTGAAGCTAAGAAGCTGAGTCGAGGAACCGCTGGTGACCCGCTGAAAGGTTTGGCACCCTGAGCCCGCAGTTGTCCAGTGGGACCCCTCTGCATCTGGTCGTCCTTGAAGGTCTGCGAAGACGCTTTGACCCATTAGAATAGTAGGACCAACTATTCTCGGCACCTTCAACAAAACCTGCAAGTAAGCCTTCTCGGAAGTGTCCCTGGGCCATCCAGTGGGCTGACCAGCTTACGCAGGACCTTTGCTCTGTCTCCGCCGCCGTTTTGAGAAGACCCTCGGAACTTGGTATACTGCTAGCACTGTGTTTGCGGCACCCTCACACCGAATTTCGTACACTTGGCGTTCCCAGGTCTGAAGTGAGACAAGTGCGCCAGAACCGGAGCATACGCGGTTACCGTGTCGCCCAGCTGCGGTGACAATCTTTGCAGGTGCGCTGCATTTGTGGCCCTCTTGCCCCTGAAGCCTGCTATAGTGAAACTGGCCTGATCCATTCACCAGGAGCAGAGAAATCGCCACTGTCCCATTTGGGAATCATCGCTGTATCTTCATCGCTGAAAGCCGCAGAGCCGACAAATTGCTGCACTTGAACCTGCAACCGAAGTGGACTCGACTGATGAAGTTTGGTCTGGAGTGTGCCGGGGTTCGGTGAGTAATTGCAACCCTAGCCGGTAGCCCCTAGCGCCTCCACCCATTTTTACACACAAGTGGCCCCTGGGGGCCCCTCTTCTTTCCACTTCTAGTGCGAACTAGCGAACTATTCCCAACTCTTGGAATCGACTCTGCCCTCAAGTGGAGACCCTCCTCGAATAGTGGGAACTTATTCTTCATCGCCTCACCCACCTTCCTGAGCTGCTACAGCCCCCTGAAGAGACCCCGTTTTGCCCATTGGAACTACTGCATGCGCTTGCATTGCCTGTACTTTTGACCATTAGGCTCCCCTCTTCTTAGGGACTGGACTGCCTCTTAGTTAGGAGTGTGTTGGATGCAGAAGGGGCTAAGGACTACTTGCACTACTGTTTCCTTCCCTTTTAGGTTGTGGACCCATTCATGCATTTAACCCTTTAGACCCTAATGTTCTTGTATATATGTATCTTGATAGTGTTGTGTTGGCTTCATAAGTATTACTGTGATTTGATTTGTATGTTTGAAACTCAAAGGCCTTGAAATAAATCTATATGTATTGTTAATATATCTACACCTGACTGGGAGTGATTTGTAAGTGTCCTTTACTCTGTGTGCTCATTGAGGTCTTTCAGTCACCCTCACCCCTCCTGAGACCTAGTCTTGAACGCCACCAAGCTACCTTGATTGGTATGGCTTGTCCAGAAGGTTACCCTGTTCCAAGAAGCTAGGCTGGCCTCCTGAACTTCTGCCCACCAGGTCAGAGTTCAGAAATCCATCTTAACACCCGACATGAAAACCAAAGTAATACATTAATTACTGAGATGAGGAAGAGGCAGGGAGCAGTAATGATTACTACTGAGAGAATCCCATACCAGCTTCCTCAACAACACAAGGAATCCTCCATTAACTACTGAGACAAGGAAGAGACAAAGAACAGTATAGATCACTAAGGCCGGGAAACCTATGCTGCGGTCTACTCTTTGGAAACTCCGTAATCAGACTGGGAAGTTTAAAACACACACAGCTGACAGCAATGAGAGAGAGCTGCAGACGCAGAGCTGCGTGGTAACCTGCACAAGCACCGGCCGGAACGTTGGGAGAGAGACGCTGCAGGAAATTCTACCGAAGCTAATCTGCCCAGCAGGAGAAGAAACCGGAGTGCAGAGGACGCGCTGCCCAAGAGGGAAAGGCAGCAGAAACTGAAGACCAGCACGGCAGAGGCGCAGAGGATGACAAGTTGCCTGCCAAGCCCACAACGCGAAGCGAACATAAGCCGAGAAGTGCGAGAGACACTTGGAGCAACCGGTAAGCCCAGGGAAGCGGAAAGGGGTACCGGGTTGCCTGAAAGTGTGCGCTGCTTCAAAGTAGCTATCCGTAAGCAAAGTGAAGTATGTCAAGAAGCTAATAAACCTAAAAGCTATACCACGACTGAGCAAAGTGAAGTATGTGAAGAAGCTAAAAGACCCATAAGCTATTCTACGAATGGTTCATTGAACTCGCACCTTAAAGGGGCAGAGAGAGAAAACTGAGCGACGGTGAACGAACTTGAAGGGCAAAAGCCAAATTTGTGAAAGGGAGAACCATTCAAGAAAAGATACCCAGCAATGGGCTGCTATTGTTTCATAGGTAAAAGACAATTGTAAAGACATGATATGAAAGTCCTGGCAGGAGAGTGCACCTGGTGAAGAGAATTGTAATTCAGTTATGGTATAGAAGTCCCGGCAGGAGAGTACACCAGGAGAAGAGAAATATTGTATAGAAGTCCTGGTGTAGGAAAATTCCAGGTGAAGTTAAAGTGTATAAAAAGACTGCAAAGAGGTCCTGGCAGAAGAAGAGACCAGGCCAAATCAAGTGTGTATTAAGCTGCAAGAGAATCTCGAGGAAGATAGATTCCCTTGAAATTGCAAAGTAAAAGAAGAGTAAAGAAGAGCCTGGCAGGGGAGTATACAAGGTGACCTGTGAGTCTGTACCTGCATCGAAATTGTAAAGTGAAAAGGAGAATCCTTAGGAAGTCGCATGCCCTAGAATCTTGAACAATTTGAAACGCGATTCTTTGTTTTGAACTGATTTGCTAAAAGGAACCTGGGGAAGGGAACTATTTCCCTGAGAACTGTGTGTGCGCCAAGAGGGAGAAGCCATCCTCTTGGGCTACAAGAAACATACATATTGGTAACAATAACCTAGGGAAGGAAACCATTCCCTGGAACTGTGAACATTGTCCACTTGGAACTTTTTGGTTGGAGTTATATCTTTTTCCTTGAATTGGAACATTTGTTCACCTCGAGATTCAGAGAGAATACCCTTTACACCTTAGAGTTACATTTTAGAGTGTGACGGCCAGAATAGGATTTCGGACAAAGGACGTACTTTTACTTTGGACATCTTGACAACAGACAGAGCTATAGTTCTCGTAGAGACATTCGCGGCCTAGTGTGGAGTTTGTTCTGTTTACCAAGCTTGAGCGTGTCTTTCCCTGCTTGACAGTGTCATCAGTGATGAGTTGCCCGATTCCAAACATTTGCTGGGCTAAGTGATTGCAGATCTATGCTCATCCTGGTGTCTTGTGATGAAAACGTTTGATGTACACTTAAACAAATAACACTATATAGTATTAAAAATCAGGATTAGGGAAGAAAGGTACAATGAGACCCGAGTTGAAGATAGTAAGTGTCACAGATGCCCTTAACACACCAACTCTCCAAGACAGTTCAACTTTTATTATTACAGACAGTGCAAAGGGGATCACTAAGGGCCTTCTCTCTCTCTCTCTCTCTCTCTCTCTCTCTCTCTCTCTCTCTCTCTCTCTCTCTCTCACTCTCTCTCTCTCTCTCTCTCTCTCTCTCTCTTTCTCTCTTTCTCTCAGCTAAAGCGGGGGGTTTCCTCCCTAGTCCAGGCATCCCTGAACCCCAGGATGGTCACTAGAGATTGGTGACCCCCTACTGCCTCCAATTCTGCCTGCCTGCTTGTGATGGCCTAAGAGCAAACACCCTTTCCATCTAACTCCCCATGGGAACAATCGAGGTGAAACCTAACTGAGGTCCCACAATATAATTTCTAAAGAAGAGATGCTTTCCAGACAGTCAGGCCCCACTTGGTCTTATCCTTTCACGCCCTTGTATTCCTGGCCCTGATGTTTTATCCTTTCTCCCTTACCTTCTACTCGCCTCCCCTTCTTTCTTCCACACTCCTTTGTTTCTCCCTCTCTCTGTCTCTCTCTCTCCCTTCTGTCCCACTACTGTTGTCTTGCTACTCCCATTCTCCTCCTCTTTCTACCACTACTCGCCACATTACTACTACTCTCCCCTCCCCACACTACTACGACTCTCCACTCCACTCACACATTTTCGCAAAGTAACTCTCTGTCACCTTCTCATTCGTTCTCATTCACCCCATCTCTAATATTCTCACTTGCACACTTTGCCTGCACATTCACACCCAAGTGCCACTTCCTCTCATCAGCCAATGCCTCACCGTGCACACTTCAGCAATCCTCCACTCTCCTCTGTCCTTCCTCTGCTTTGTCTTTTGGTCCTCCATTGACGTAATCCGAGAAAACCAGACCTTCCTGTTTCTTGTGTGCCTTTTTATTCTCCTCCTTCCCCTCCATTGGGTCACTCCCAGAGCTGGTTGCCTGGGCCAACTGCTGTCTTTCTTTCCCCCCACGGTTGGCATATCTGTTAAGCATTGACATATAATGTGTGTTAAGCCCCACCCCCTTTTATGAACGCAGGTCTGCCTTATTAAGGAATGGTGGCCCACTCGCAAGAGAGGCAAAGTCCAAGTTCGTAATGCACTGAGCATTGTGATTGCCGCTTTGCTGTGTGGACCTCTCCACAGGCCCATTGCAGGTAAATTGAATGTCTGTGGCACATAGAGCACTGGTATCGCCGCTTCGCTAGGATGACCGCTCTGCGGCCCCGTTGCAGGTAAATTGAATGTCTGTGGATCGTAGAGCACTGGTGTTGCCGCTTCCCTAGGATGACCGCTCTGCGGCTCTGTTGCAGGTAAATTGAATGCCTGTGGCACGTAGAGCACTGGTGTTGCCGCTTCCCTAGGATGACCGCTCTGCGGCCCCGTTGCAGGTAAATTGAATGTCTGTGGATCGTAGAGCACTGGTATCGCTGCTTCGCTAGGATGACCGCTCTGCGGCCCTGTTGCAGGTAAATTGAATGTCTGTGGCATGTAGAGCACTGGTGTTGCCGCTCCCCTAGGATGACCGCTCTGCGGCCCCGTTGCAGGTAAATTGAATGTCTGTGGCACGTTGAGCACTGTTGGCGGTCTCCGATGGGCCGCCTCCGTGAGCCCCCCACCCCCTGTCCTGTTTAATGTAAAATGCATGTCTGTGTCGCGTAGAGCGCTAGAATTATTACTCTGATGTGTGGAATGCTCGGCCGGTTCATCATTTCCCGCTGTTTCTCTCCAGGTCGGGTTGCTCGTTCTTTCTTCCACGACTGTCTTCTGGGAAAGGTAGTCCTATGGGATAAAAAGGAACCCACAGGGCGGTGTGACCAAAAACAGTGGTAATGCAGTGGTAACAGAGTTCCCACTGCATTACCGCCACATTACCTCACCACTAAACTACAGTTTTGGAGGTAAGGCAGAGGAAAATCCTCCAGCAGAATTCTGGAGGTAATTCCTCTACCTTACTGCCCAAAAATGGCCAAATCGGTGATATTACCACTAGCGATAATACTGCCGAAATCCCCATGGAGTCCTGACTCCAATTAATGGGGACTAACACTGCCTACCACAACTTGTAATCCGGCGGTAATTCTGTCATACCAAGTGGTGGTAAAAGTAATGCCGTTTGGTGTTATCTTGGGGGATTTACCACCGAGATACCACCAAACTCGTAATGAGGTTGACTGTCCAGTATTGTGCAATACAGGTATGGGGCAAGAAAATGTGATACTAATTTCAAACATGCTGGCACATGTGGACAGGGTCTTGGACCCTCCCAACTCCCAGCCTCTAGGGCAGGATCGGCCCTGGTGAAATCCCTTGTAGGCCTCCCATCCCAGGCTGAGAGGGGTCCACATCCCTTCTTGACAGGGTCAGGTCCCCCCCTCTCCTCTGCACCTCACTACGCTTCTTGATTTTACATCAGAATACTTTAAGAGATTGGTGTGCAGCAGTGTTTACTCCTTTTCCTACTTCATGGAAGAACACTTTCCTACATTTGTACGCACCTCAGAATCAGGCCCTCAAGGGCAGATTCTGAGCTCATGATAAAAAAAAGTGTGGAAATACAACATTCTCCCCTCCAGTTTCCAGTACCACCATTATGAAGTGGGTGGAATTATTGGAGGGGAGATGTCGTGCTTTCCAGCTGCAAAGGCAGCTAAAATCTCATTTTGTGGGAGAAACATGTGCTCCAGTGGCATTGTGAGCATTTCTTAAAAGACTGCCACTTTTCTAATTTAATAACATTTTCTTAAACTTTCATTAAACTAGAAAAGTGGTTCTGCAGTCTAAGAAATGCTATATTTATAAAGGGAAAAATGGTGCAGTACAGTATTTTAGCTCTTTTTTCATGTCTTAAACCAGTGCTGCTCGGAGGAGAATCCCCTCCATTTGGCTGCCCTGCATTCCTGATGGTTGGAAGGGCTGTTATCAAGCCGAAAATCAGGCACATGCAAAAGCCGAGGCTTTCATGTCCCTGCACCACATTCTTTGATTATCAGAATATGATGTTTGTAAGGAGAGTGTTCCTACTTCAAGGAAGAACACTTTCCTGCGTTTGCAAGCACCTCAGAATTGGCCCGTCAGGGCCTGATTCTGAGGACTTGGTAAATTCCACGTACAAATACGACATTCCCTCTCCAAATCCTTTCACCTCCATTCTGAGGTGCAGGGAGGAGTGGAGGAAAGATGTTGTGTTAGCAGCCAAGAAAAATAATGTAAAAAGTGCACAGATGAAGCTCTACAGGCTTAACGTGTGCAGAGCACCTCTGGCCCAAATGCAAAATTCAAAGACACAAGTAAGATGAGTACACAGGGGGTGTTGGAATCGAAGTTGGAGAGCAGGTCTTCATAGATGTTCAGGAGAGCAGCTTCCGTGCTTCTGGCAGCTCTGAAGCCAGACTGATGGTCATGGAGACAACCAGCAGATTCAGTGTGAAGATTAAGATGGTAGATGGCCAGCATTTCCAGGAGTTTGCCCAGGAAAGGAGTGATGGAGATTGGACGATAGTTAGCTGGGAAGGAAGGCTCGGCAGAGGGTTTTTCAAGAACAGGGTGCACAGGCAGTGCTTCAGGGGGAGGGGAAGACTCCAGTGCGAAGGAGTGGTTGCAGAAATCAGCCACAGAAGGAGCCAGGGTGTCAATGTGGTCCTTGATGGTTTTGGAGGAACAGGGGTGAAACTGTTTTGACGAGACTGTCATAGATCGGACTTGTCTAGAAACCTCGTCTGAGGAGAACAGGGGAACGGCAGAGGAGGGAGGAGAGGTGGCCGCGGAAGGGCCAGAGGAAGAGCAGGGAGTAGAGGGAAAAGGGGGAGAGGAAGAGGGAGAGGACAGGATGTCCTGAGTTTTAGAGATGAAATGAGAAGCCAGGAGAGGTAGAGACTGCAGCAGGATTGGCCAGCTCCTTGCAGATTTTAAAGAGTTTGGCTGAGTTGTTAGATGCCACAGAGATGAAGGCTTGGATGTGGCCTCTCTTCTTGGTACGGCTGCCAGAGAGCCGGTATTGCCTTTGGAGCAGGCGGCAGCAGTTTGTCAGAGGATGTACCGGAAGCGCGCCATTTCCTCTCAGCCACCCTGCACTTGCTTTTAAGGGTGACGAGGTCTGAGTCGTACCAAGAGTTGCACTTGGCTTTGAGCTTCAAAAGGATCCTCATGACAGGGGCAAGAACATCGAGAGTATCAGATATAGCAGAGTGGAGCATGGAAAGGGCTGTGTCAGGGTGTGAGTCAGCCAAGTGAGGATGGGGGGAGAAAGTGGCGGCGAAAGTCTCAACTGACACACGCTTCATGGGTTAGATAACCGAGAAGGCAGGTGGCAGTGCTGGAGTTGGCTTGGCCTGAGGGGTAGAGAGGGTGAGATGGGAGGAAAGGAGAAAGTGATCACTCCAGGAAAGAGGAGTGGTGAGAGGGATAGAAAGGGGAAGGTCTGAAGAGATCAGAACATCCAGATTGTGCCCTGCAGAATGCGTCGGGCCAGAGGGGAGAATAGAGAGAGAGTCGCAGAGGTCAAGAAAGAGTCCAGTGGAAGGACAGGAAGCATCCAGGTGGATGTTGAAGTCTCCAAGAAGGAGGAGTTGAGTGGTTGAGAACAGGAGGGAAGAGGAGAGGTCAGCCCACTCATAGAGGAAGGCAGAGATCTGACCAGGTGGCCGTTAGATTGTAGCCACAGTATGGGAATGGCCAGGAGAGAGAGAGAGCCTGCAGACGAGGCATTCGAAAGAGGAGTAGGCCTGCGTAGGAATAACAGAGGCAGGAATCCACTCGGAGAAGATCAGGGCTACACCCCCTCCAGAACGGTTGGATCTGGGTGCGGAGAGGATCTTGTAGCCATCAGGGAGGAGGGTGTCAAAGCTTGTAACAGAGCTGGCCGTGAACCATGTCTTGGTGAGACCGAGGACATCGAGGTCAAGTTCCTCCATGAGGCAGCAGATGTCAGAGGAGTGTTTGACAGTAGAGCGAGAGTTGAGAGTGGCAATATGGAGAAGGTTACCGTCCTTGAAAGACTTACAGGGATGGGTACAGATCAAAGGTACGCCCTGCGGATGTGTAGAAGAAGCCTGATGGGGGGGCAGAAGAGGAAGGAGGAGAGGGCAAGGTAGCCAAGGAGGAGGCAGCAGGGGAGGCGAGGGAGCCGTGGAGGGGAGAGAGGGGACAGCAGGAGAAGAAAGGAAATTGATGAGGCGCGGGAGGGGAATCAGCAAAATCTGTGGCAGACCCACAATTTGTAGTCACACATCATTTGAACAATAAAGTGGCACAAAATAAAGAAGCTATGCATTAGGCAAATGTGTTTAAATGTGGTATGCAGTGTTAAGTGCATCCCTCTAGACAGTGCTCTGAAGCAGCTCTACTAATCAAGGCGCTTTAAAACACACCAAAAAAGAATACATTTTGGCAAATACCAATGTGGAAAAATGTGCTTGAAAATATTGGTTGAAACTTCATTTCAAAAGCTTTCCGGAGGGGGACACCCTCGACATTTTCCCCCGTACAGGTGTTCTTGCCTACTTGCTGTAATGGGGGTTGGGGGCTCTTTTAAAACATTTTCCGGGGCTCTTTTAAAACATTTTCCAGGGCTACTTTTCGTTCCCAGTCCTTGCTCGACTGTGGACACGCCCTGCCAGCTTGATAGGCATTTCCTACAGCCAGTAAAGACCTCACGCTCCTCCAGGGTGTATAAGGAAGTAGAAGAGACTGACACGCCCACTTCATGGTCTCTGCTGAGAAACGAAACTAACTTCACGTTTGGTTTTTTGTAGCTGAGCAGGAACATGGCCGCAGCCGCCCAGCTCCAGGGCCTGAAGGAGGAGGCCACCTGCTCCATATGCCTGGAATACTTCACAGACCCGGTGTCTGCGGAGTGTGGTCATGCCTTCTGCCGGTCCTGCATCACCAAGTGCTGGGAGGGACTGGAGACCAACTTCCCCTGCCCTCAGTGCAGAGAAACTTCCCAGAGCAAAACCCTCCGACCCTACATGCAGCTGGGGAACATGGTGGAAATGTTAAAACAGCTTCACCTTCCTAATGCGATCCCCCAGGAGGAGAATCTGTGCTCAGAACATGAAGAGAAACTGAAACTGTTCTGCGAGGATGACCAGAGACCCATCTGCCTTGTCTGCCGGAAATCCAGGGGTCACAAAGCTCACACAGTGCTCCCCATTCCAGAGGCTGCCCAGGAGTACAAGGTATGTGTGCTAATAGGGACATGGGCGTGTTCTCACACAGTGCTCCCCATTCCAGAAGCAGCCCAAGAGTACAAGGTATGTGTGCTATGGGGAAATTGCCGTGTTCTCACACAGTGCTCCCCATTCCAGAGGCTGCCCAGGAGTACAAGGTATGTGTGCTAATAGGGACATGGGCGTGTTCTCACACAGTGCTCCCCATTCCAGAAGCAGCCCAAGAGTACAAGGTATGTGTGCTATGGGGAAATTGCCGTGTTCTCACACACCGCTCCCCATTCCAGAGGCTGCCCAGGAGTGGAAGGTGTGTGTGCTGTACTGTACTGTGCACCAGGGACATGGGTGAATTCGCCATACACTGCTCCCCATTCCAGAGGCTGTCCAGGAGTACAAGGTATGTGTGCTAATAGGGACATGGGCGTGTTCTCACACAGTGCTCCCCATTCCAGAGGCTGCCCAGGAGTACAAGGTATGTGTGCTAATAGGGACATGGGCGTGTTCTCACACACCGCTCCCCATTCCAGAAGCAGCCCATGAGTGGAAGGTGTGTGTGCTGTACTGTACTGTGCACCAGGGACATGGGTGAATTCGCCATACAGTGCTCCCCATTCCAGAGGCTCGCCAGAAATAAAAGGTGGGTTCTCTACATAGAGTGCCCCCTATTTCTGAGCTGCCCAGGAGTACAAGGGTGTGTGCTGTAGGTCTGGGATATGGGTGGGTTCTCAGACAGTGCTACTAATTTCTGAGGCTGCCCAGGAGTATGTAGAAGGCACACTATAGCTCTGGGCGAAAGGAGGGCGTACACAATGGTTTCCATTCCAGACACGAGTGTCCAGGATTACACAGTATGTGTGCTGTACGTAGGTCGAGGAGAATAGTGGGGCTCAGCCTCCCAGAGGAAGAGGGGCATCGTTGTGGATATGATGGCACTCATTATAACCACAGTGAACCCCTTAAGGAGGAGGCTCCAACGCGTGCAGCTGCACAGGGAAGTGAATCACACACCTATTTGCGTGGCAAGTCTCCCTGGAGCATAGAGCCCACACATTGTGTCCACACCCTCCCTGCACCCTCATACGTATGTAAAAGGCCAGGAATCAAAGAGCCTGTCCAAAAAACCACAGTGTGCATTAGACGGGTCTGGGCTCTTAGGATGCACCCTCTATATCCAATATAGGAGACTGCCTAAGGGAACACTCTGTATATTATGTGAAGGGCCTGGGGTCATAAAGTTCACACCTTGTGCCGTCTACAGTAAGATACTCAAGAGCACACAATGTGCACATTGCAAGCTTGGGACCAAAGAGTTGTCACATAATAAGGCTGACTAAATGCATGTTCCACGATGCTTCCCAAGAGTACACATGATGTATGTTACATGGCTTGGGACCCTAGATCTCATACTGCGTGGAAGCTGCCACAGAATACAGGGGTTTATGTGGCACGTCTTGGGATCCTAACTCTCGGGCTAAGTGGAGGATGCCCAAGATTACATGGTGCATGTTTGTGTAGCATGTCTTGGGACCCTTAATCCCATACTGAGCAGAGAGTGCCACGGAATACAAGGGTGTGTGTGGCATATCTTGGGATCCCAAAGCTCATGCTGGGTGGAGGCTGCCCAAGATCACATGGGCCATGTGTAGCATGTCTTGGAACCCTAATTTCATACTGAGTGCAAGCCGCCACAGAGTACAGGGGGTACATGTGGCATGTCTTGGGATTGTAAAACCCATGCTGAGGGGACGCTGCCACAGAGTACAGGGGGTGTATGTGGCATGTCGTGGGATTCTAAATCACATGCTGTGGGGAGACTACCACTGATTGTGTGCGGCTTGTCTGAGTTGACAAGTATAAAGCTATGGGTCTCATTGATCATTAACTTTAATGGCCTGGATCCCAGACACTGTGTGAAGTAATGGGGAAATGGTGCATCAGGTATTATTTTGCCCCTTGGGTGTGCAGTGGTGCATAACAGGAGAGCCTTCATTACCTGCTCTCTCTGGGAGGAGGCAGTCCCTGAGGTACAGGGGCCCTGAGGTCTGTGCTGGTGTTCAGTGTACTGATAGTGCCTCAGGGGAGTTTTCATGTACAGGGACCCCCACCCTAATTTATTTATTTATATTTATATAGCGCGCAAGTAACCCATGGGCATTGAGGCGCTGTTACTTGCAAGAGCTTAGTTACAGGCAAAGAGGCATTCAGTGGTACATTATGCATTCAACAGGCATAGAGCTGACATTTTGGTTGGTACAGTTAGTCATTAAAATACAGTTTATGCACTGGGAACATATGAGATGTATTCAACTGGTGCGAGGCATCTTATGTGAATAAGATGGTTTTCATGGTTTTGCGGAAGGTGCTGAGGGAGGCCTCACCTCGGATTGTGGGAGGTAGGGCGTTCCAGTGAGTGGGTGCGAGATATGGGAAGCTGGATCCGCTAGCTCTGGCTTTTTTTACTAATGGCACAGAGAGCATGTTAGTATATGGTGATCTGGTTGGCCTCGTAGAAGAGACGGGGTGGATCCTTTGGGAGAGGTAGTCGGGGGGCAGTAAGGTGAAAGCACTTGTGAGTCAGTGTCAGCGTCTTGAAGATGATCCTTTCTTTTATTGGGAGCCAGTGTGCTCGTTTTCTGGCTTCCGAGATGTGTTCTCTTTTGGCAATGCCTTGGGCTGCCCGGAGAGCACTATTCTGTATGATTTGTAACCTCTCTAGGTTTTTGTTGGAGGTGCCTAGGAAGAGTACATTACAATAGTCAAGCCTAGATCCAGTGGTGGCTCTGGCTATGTTGGTGCAGTTCTCTTTGGAGAGAAAGGGCCTGACTGCGTTGACTAGTTTGGCATGATATGCAGCTGCGGAGGCTATAGCGTTGACTTGTTTATCCATGGATAGGTTGGAATCCAAGTAGACTCCAAGGGTTTTGACTGATTCTGAGACAGGTATTTTGATGGAGTTTACGGTGAAATGTCTGAATTGGGAGTCTAGATTTTTCAGCGTCTCGGGTGAGCCTACCAGGAGGAGCTCAGTCTTGTCTGAGTTGAGGCATAATCCATTGTCTGCCATCCAGGCTTGGATGGTGTTGTAGAGGTTGTTGAGGGTCATGGAGTCAGTGTCATAGTTGCCAGTGAGGGTGAGGAGGATCTGTGTGTCGTCGGCGTAGTTGGTGTATGAGATGCCCATGGCGTCGAGGATGAGAAAAAGGGGTCGTGTGAAGATGTTGTAGAGGGTGGGTGAGAGGCAGGAGCCTTGGGGCACACCGCAGAGTATGATAGTCGGTAAGGCAGATGCTAGGTCCGAGAATACTTGCGTGGTTCTGTCTTGTAGGAAGGAAGTGATCCATGCTGTGGCTTCAGGGGAAAATTTTGCATTAGAGGAGAGATGGTGGCATAGGACGTCATGATCCACGAGGTCGAAAGCCGCGGATAGGTCAAGAAGTAGGAGAAGTGCTGGTTTGCCCATGTCTCTGGCATCGTCTATTTGGTTTTTCAGGTCAAGTAGGGCGGTTTCAGTCCCGTGTCTGTGGCGGAAGCCTGATTGGCGGAGTCCTAGGAGTTTGTTCTCTTCAATGAAGTGTTGAACCTGCAGGTAGGCTGCTTTGTCCAGTATTTTGAGGAGGAAGGGGACAGTGGTGATGGGTCTATAGTTGTTGGGGGAGGTGGGGTCGAGGGTTGGTTTTTTTAGGAGAGGGCGGACCCAGGCTTCCTTGATGGAGGCAGGGACTTTCCCTGTAGCAAAGGAGGCGTTTACAAAATCTGTAAGGTAGGAAGCTAACGCTTCAGCGCAGTCTTTGATAATGGGGGCTGGGCATGCATCATCTTTGGAATTGGAGGGGTTGATGTTCCTCATTATGTTGGTGATGTCTTTTTCTAGAATGGGTTTGAATGAAAAAGGTTGGGGGGGGGTCTGGGGCTGGTGGTGGGACAGGGGTGTGTGTGTTGGGTAGGGCTTGCTTAGTGGCTAGTATTTTGTTTTGGAGCAGGCTCAATTTATTTTTCATGGCTGCTTGTATATCATCACACCAGGCCATGTCTTTGGTGAAGTTCTGGGGGGCAGGCGTGGGTGTCTCTAGCTCCCTGAAAATGGCAAAGATTTCTTTAGTGCTAGATTGGGCTTCAGAGATTCTGGATTCAAAGGATTTGGCCTTAGCTAGGGTGATTGCTTTTTAATATCTAGTGGAGCATGATTTAAAAGTCATCTTGTCTTTGTCAGAATGAGACATTTGCCACTGAGTGAGAGCAGCCTTTTTTTCAATGCGGAGTGCGAGGAGGTCCGGGGTGAACCAGGAGTTGGAATGGGTGATGGGTTAGGATTTACAGGGTTTAAGGGGGGCAATGGAGTTAATGGCTGCTTTGATGGCAACTTTGTGGGCTGTTGCGAGTGTTTTTGGGTCTGTGGAGAAAGGGGGTCTGAAGGCTGGGCCTTGGAGGAAAGGCAGTAGCCTTTCCTTAGTGAGTTGGCGGGAGCCTCTGGCGAGGCAGGGTGGCAGTGGTTGGGGTGAGGGGTGGTGGAGCAGGTGGTGAGGATGCTGAAGGTGATGATGTGGTGGTCTGACCATGGGGTGGGAGAGTTTCCAGTGAAGATGAGTGGGCAGTTATGTTGCGCAATCCAGTCAAGGGTTCTGCCCTGGGTGTGGGTTGGGCTAAAGATGGTGTTATTGTAGCCCAGAGCCTTGAGGGCTGAGTCAAGAGATTTGGCTGCTCGGTCCTTCCTGTCCAGGAGACCTAGGTTAACATCCCCCAGGAGAATGGCTTTTGATTGTTTTTTGAGGTTGTCAGAGAGGAGGTGGATGAGAGAGGCTTGGAAGTCACCTGTTGGGCCTGGGGGGGCGGTAGACAATGTGGACAGCAAGAGTACATTGGGGAGATAGGTTAATTTTGACTTGGAGGTAGTCACTGTTGTGCAGGGATTTCTCTACCTTCCTGATAGAAAGGCAGTCTTTGGCAATAATTGCTACACCTCCACCTTTGGATAGACGATCTTGTCTATTGATGGAATATCCAGGTGGTAGTGCGAGGGCGAGTGCCGGGCCGGATGCCTCGTCTAGCCATGTTTCTGAGATCATGAGCAGATCGACGTCATGGGTGGTTAGGAGGTCGTGGATGTCTAAAGCGTGGGCATTGACGGATCTAGCGTTAATCATGGCGCATTTAAGATGGGGTTCGGTAGTGGCTGGGGGGTGGGTGGACATAGGTGGTAACACAGGTGGTAACACATTTGGCACAGTAGCATACAAAATGGTGGTAGAAGAATTGCAAACCACAGATTTTACACTTGGGGGCTCATTTTCAGTGGTGTAATGTATGTCTGAGGCTTAGTGTGCCCCACCTGCTCTAGCACACATGACCTGACCCATGGCAGTGAGGTGGGCAGGACACCTGAAAGTGATGATTGGGCACTGGTGCCCAGCAGTCTCGACTCTGCCACATTTACTATAACAGGGGACAGGTGGCACCTGCGAGAGAAGGTGACTGGTGCTTTAAACCAGGCAGCATCGGGGACTGACTCAAAGGACCTAATTGCGAGTTTGGCGGTATTATACCGTGACACTGGAGCAGTAATGCACTGCACGGCTGCAGCTATCCCCATGATGGAATCCCACAGGACAGGCAGTAATCCTGCATGAGTAAACCGAAGGGAAGGCCCTATGTATTGGGAAGGTCAGGTTAAGGGCATCAAAAATGCTGTTATACAGACAAGGAGCTGACCTCATCCCGGTAAAAATATTCTTCTTATTATAACACACACTATTTCTTCCCGTGTGGTACTCTGCGAGCAGAAGGCTTAAGACTAATTCACCTATAAACCAATGAATGTTGAACCCAAATGCTCTGGATATCTGATTAATTTGATATCCCAGGCTACCCCGAAGTATCAAGTGTTGCTGCCTTGGAGCGAAAGACAATACATAAAGGAAAATACTGTAATAGCTCAGTGGCTATTTATTAGTTTTACAGTTGTTGTCTAACAAATGAACATGATCTCCCAAAGGAGCATTTACAAAGATGATACT